>NC_073260.2:87892307-88202211 GCF_029289425.2 Pan paniscus | reverse complement strand
GCTTTTCTTAGCCTGTTTCCACATCTTAAAAACCATCAATGACTAGTTTATTGTGAGGGCTAAAAACAAAAAGAGTTAATACATGCAAAGCAGAGAACCTGGCACAAATTCCAAGAAGGAATACCAGACTGAAGAGCCCTAGATCACCTATCCCTCCAAATTTTGTATCTCCAACTTTATGTGTCACAAGCATTTCACTTTCATACAAACAGAAAATGAGCTGGCTCTTATTCAAAAGTCCCAGCCTTGATGATCAATTATTTCACTACCTCAGGTTTATACACATTGGCCTGCAATCCTACCACTCAGAGGCAATTGTGTAACCTAACTTTTGTGGTAACAGCGATACTGACTTCCACTACTAAAACATGCTTCTCTAGGAATATGGATTGAAAGTTTGGTAGCCAATGATTTCTACGGGCAGATTCCAGTAATCTTGTTAATAACCTAATGAGTTTCAATCCATTTACACACCTTACTTTCGAGTTTTCATTTTATATTTTAAAAAAATTTTTTAACTCACGTTTACCCACAGGTAAAAGAAGACAAGTAACCATGTTTACCATGTTTTCTCTCAGAAATGTATGTTACTATCGAACTCTGGGTGCCAAGCAAGTAACTAGTGAACATCTTACATGCTTTCATTTTTCCTTTCCTACACAACTTCATATATTCTACACTATCTTCTACTTTCCTACAGAACTTGACCTATTAGGACAAGTGATTTAAGACCAAAAGATCAAAACACAAGAATATTAAGTAGTCAAATAATTAACAGTAGCTGAGTAGCTCAAGAAGACAAACATTAGTCAGAAAAGCTGGCTGAAAAAATATTAAAGTCCTCTAAGAAGAATACTTATTTCCACATACAACAGAAAACAAGGAGACGATATTGGGCATTTTGTTTCAAGCCTTCCTAGAAACACTGTAGAATGTGACTTTCAGCCCTATGTAGGGAAAGGGTAAATATATAAGAACCTGGAAGAAAGCTTTGAAGTGAGCATCCTCTTGAACGGTAGTGTTCTGATCACTTGGGAGGAGAGGGAACAGGCTCTGAAGTCTCACCCTTTCACAAATCACCTTGTTAGGATGGCCAGGTAGAGATGCTGAATTGGCCCCGGGAGATATCTGGGAAAAAGAGGAAGAAAAGGATAGTTCATGGCTAGCTGCACCAATGTGGAGAATCATGCCTATGAAGGATAGTCTGGATTTTCTAGGTATTTGATGATTCTGCTAGCGAAGACAGGAAAGAAATTAAAAATTAATTTTAAACATCAAAACGTAAAGATGGCAAAGGTTGCCTCTGGCAATGGATCTCTCTTACAAAAACTGTTGGAGGCAAAACAGCATAGCCCAAGAACACCACGTCCTTCCTGTTTCGCAAATACCTATTGGTAACTTTTTCTGTTGGTGTTAATTCCGAGATCCTAAAGGACAGACTTCATGCTAAGAAAACCCAAGGTAAAATTACATATCTTAAGTACAGAAAGGTTAAGTGTTTGCCTGGACCAAGATTAATACTTTTTCTCATTCTGTTTTTTAGTTAACCTTCCAAATAATCATGCAAAGGAAAATGACAGATTTAACAATATTTGTGGCAAATTTTCTATAGCAATCATATGTTTGACTGCAGAAATCTCAGCTCTATTCAACACAAACCTAATGACCTTCCTAAGGAATAAAGGACACAATCATAAGCACAAAAGTAAATGACTGCCACATTTCAAATGCTTGATTTGGCCAATGCAGTGGTCACACCTGTAATCCCAGCACTTTGGTATGCCAAGGTGGGAGGATCGCCCCAGTTATCTACAAAAATTAAAAAACAAAAATAAATGTTTGACTTGATTATGGGTTAATCCTCTTAAATTCATATGTAAATATACTTACTCTGTAACATTAAAAAAAAATCATGAACATAATGTGTTCCACTGTGCTGTGACAGTGAATTCTTCTTGGGGGGCTAAGGCTTGTGGTCCCTTCTTGTACCTACACTAAAAGTTACATACTTTAACATGGTCTTCTTTTTAGAGTTTCATTGCCTCATTCATTCACTCAATCCTACATTTAAGCATCTATTTGGTGACAGGCATTAAACCAAAAACAAAGGCATCGTTTCCTACTTTTTTTTTTTTTTTTTTTGAGATGGAGTCTCGCTGTCGCCCAGGCTGGAGTGCAGGGTGCGATCTCGGCTCACTGCAGGCTCCACCCCCTGGGGTTCACGCCATTCTCCTGCCTCAGCCTGCGGAGTAGCTGGGACTACAGGCGCCCGCCACCCCGCCTGGCTAATTTTTTGTATTTTTAGTAGAGACGGGGTTTCACCGTGTTAGCCAGGATGGTCTCGATCTCCTGACCTCGTGATCCGTCCGCCTTGGCCTCCCAAAGTGCTGGGATTACAGGCGTGAGCCACCGCGCCCGGCCCGTTTCCTACTTTCAAAAAGTATATGCTATAAGAAAGAAACAAAAGTAAATCACTGCAGGATGTATTATGGTAACGCTAGGCACTAGGTGCTATGGAGAAGTAGCTGCCAAGAGACAGCAGTGTAGCCAGGAAACTGCAAAACATTTAGTATGGCTAGATAGTAAGGAAGCAGCCAGAAACTGATCATAAAATGAAATGCTATTAATATCCCTGCTGTTATTAATACCCTTACCTTCCTTAGCCTTTTTATAGTATTTTGTTTCTGGTTTGCTATGGACCTGGTAAACAGATAACTGTGCCCACTGGTAAGAGTAAAAATACTTCCAAAGACTTACCTAGAAGTAAAAAACAAAGCACTTGAAAGCAGAAACTTTAGAATTCATTAGTTTTCTGTACAGAATGTTCTGATCTCTATACTACAAACACGAATGTGCTATCCTTTACCATTACGCAGAAGTATGCATTGCTGAATCAAGGCGTATTTACTGACTGACTCCTACAAGCCAAGAATTACATTAGGAATATAGAGACAGGCCAAATGCAGTGGCTCACACTTGTAATCTCAACCCTTTGGGAGGCCCTGGTGAGAGAAGAGCTTGAGTACAGGAGCTCAAGACTAGCCTGGACAACATAGAGAAAACCCCATCTCTACCCAAAAAAATAAGTAAATAAATAAAAATTTAAAAAATTAAATTAGTGTGGCATGGTGGCACACTCCTGTAGTCTTAGCTACTCAGGAGGCTAAGGCAGGAGCTTCACTCGAGCCCAGTAGTTTGAGGTTACAGTGAGCTATGACTGCAATACTATACTCCAGCCTGGTCAACATGGTGAGACAATTTCTAAAAATAAGTAAGTATTTGTTAATCTAATAAGATATAAAAACATGGGCCCTACCCTCAAGAAGCTTATTCTAACAATTTTTGAAACCCAGATGCAAGCAGCCAACTGTAACATAATATTTAAAGGCCATAAAACAGGGAAAAATTAGGAGTAAGAGTTCTGAATTAATGTGAAGGTAAGAGTTAAGATTTCATAGAAAAAGGAGTATTTCACATTCCTGACTCAATCTAAGGAGGGCTTTTGCCACTCTCTCAAAATGGTTTGCTTCTTTATGTAGGAATCTTTTTGCATCCTCTTAAGCTTTTCATTTGCTCATTATGTATCCTTTGTAGCGTGTTATCCTAAGGCCATCCTGCCTTCAACTATCATGCCCAAAGCAGTCTTACAAAATTGCTAGTACAAGTAGCTGGCTGGGAAAAGACAAATCAAGGTTATGTTTCTTCTCCTTCATTCCTTGTTCCTTTGAAATCTTAAGATCTTGGTCATAGACAAATGAAAAACTGGCCAACCTGGTCCCTGTGGCCATAATTTTCAAGCATATCCTTTCCTACTCACAACAGTTTCCTTTGATCAGAGGCTCCATTTGTCTTAAAAAGGATGGACCAATATAATGGAGAAAAGCTTTATTCAAAATAAGTCTGGGACAAAACCATAGATGGGCTTGATTAAAATGAGGTACAATTTTATTTTACTACTAGGTAAAATAAAATCACACACACACGTGTGTGTGTGTGTGTGTGTGTGTGTGTATGGGGCAGGCAGTCCCATACATAGGTTGCCCAAGATTACCTCTGGTGTCCATCTCCTGTGCAACCCCCTTCCCCATGTGCGCAGGCAGGGCTGTGAATGTGATGTATTTCATTCCCATTATTAGGTTAAATCATATGACAAAGGAGGAAAGACGTTCAGATGTAATGAAGATTCCAAGTAAGGTGAATTCAAGTTAAAGACAGTTTATCCTGGGTGAGCCTGGGCATGACTTAATCAGAGAAAGCAGAACTGAGTCCTTCCCAAGAGATTCTCTTGCCAATTCTTCAGACTAAGATGTTGTGAGAAGGCATGCGAAAGGTACCATGCGGCAGGGGCTTGAGGGCAGCTTCTAGGAGCTGAAAGCAGTCACCAGTTGACGGCCAGCAAGAAAATGGGGGACCTCAGTCCTATAATCACAAGAACCACATTCTACCAATGAACTTGGAAGGAGACACGGATGAAATCACAGCTCTGGGCCGGGTACAGTGGCTCACGCCTGTAATCCCAGCATTTTGGGAGGCCGAGGCGGGCAGATCACAAGGTCAAGAGATAGAGACCAACCTGGCCAACATGATGAAACCCCATCTCTACTAAAAATACAAAAATTAGCTGGGCATGGTGGCGCACACCTGTAGTCCCAGCTACTTGGGAGGCTGAGGCAGGAGAATCACTTGAATCCGGGAGGTGGAGGTTGCAGTGAGCCAAGATCGCGCCATTGCACTCCAGCCTGGCGACAGAGCAAGACTGTCTCAAAAAAAAAAAAAAAAGAAAAGAAAAGAAAGAAATCACAGCTCCTGCAAGGTAAGACCCTGGACAGGGGGCCCAGCAGCTAACCCCATACCAGGACTCCTGATTCATGGAAATTGTGAGGAAATATTTGTGTTTTAAACAAATAAATTTGTAGTAATTTGTTACAGAAAACACAATGTGTATGTATATAACTTGAATAAAAATTATTGTACCACAGTGGAAAAGTTTCTTCTCCAGAATTTTGGCTACACTGATTTGATTACAAAAGATATAAAAATTAACACATTTTTATTTAAGCAGTATAGCAGGTTTTAAAGCCTCAATCTGGTAACAGCTAGCTTCATGCCAGAAACTGAACTGGGCTCTCCCATCTTTATACACTGAACATCAGGTTTAACAGACTTGCTTAAAGTCACATACCTCAGAAATATCAAAACCATAATCTGAACTCAAGTCTATCGAATTCTAAGGTTCATACTCAACCCACAAAACCACCTTCTACTTTAACATTCTTTTTTATAATCTAGTTTGATTAGTAAGTATCAACTATTCCACCAGCCCTATTTAAAGCCATTTTTAGTACTTAAAAATAAACTTGTTTCCTGAAAACTGATATAATTTTTCTCTAGGCCGGCAACTTTTCAGCATTACAGATTTGCTAACTCTGGCTTTCTCCCAGAATGCAACCTGTATTTAAAAAGTCCTGCCAAGGAAAAACATCCTGAGACCACATTAAGTCTGCAACTCCCAAAACTTATCATGTTTAATGTCTATTTCCATATAATCATATGACTAATTCATTAAGCATAACTAAGAAAACCCTATTTCACAAAACTAAAGTTTACAGAAAACAGTTTAACCTTTTAAGCATCAACACTACTATTTTAGGACATCCTTTGTTTAATCTGGCCATTCTGTGTTTTGGTAACATAACCAACAATTTAACTTTTCTTGGAGACTTGCAGGCATTATTAGTAATTATCGCACTAAAATTAGCACTTAGGACAAGACACTGTCCCAAAACATTTAAAATTGCTTCTGACAACAGCATCCTTCTTCGTTCATTTCCTTTTTTTTTTTTTTTCCTCCAGTAAAAGTGAGAGAGAGGATACAGGTACATGACTTCTAAGCCAGTATGACATAACATACTTCTACAAAATATGGTGTTCACAAAGGCCCACAGAGCATTCTTCAGCATACCAACTGGTCGGTCAAAAGCACTAAAATCACAGCCTAATATAAAAGACGAAAACAAAACATTAGATGAGGAGTCAGGTGCTTAGTGTCACTTCTAGCTACAAGTCTGGTTATCTGCAAAATAAAGTCAAATCCAAAACTCCAAATATTCTCACCACTTCCATGATGGCAACTGTTAATCTCTTGGAAGTAATTAGGTAGATTTTATTAATAATTTAAAAAACATGTTTGAATCTCTAATATTTAAACTGACAAATTATCAGGTTATATACCAAAATGAGAAAAGCCATATGCATGAATATGGTCACCACAGCACAATAATAGCGACAATTTAAAGGTAACTAGAAGCAACCTAAATGTTTAACAAATATTTGCTAAGTAAAATTACGGTACACTTGCTTGAACTATGCAGCCATTAAAAAGTAGCAACCAGAAACACTACTACTTGGGGGAGGGGAAAATTATTTAAATGCTATGATCATAAGGTAGGGTTATATATAAACAGGACTTCATAAATTCAAGAAAAAAGTTACCTTGGAATATTAGGAAGAAAAACAGAGAACTCCCTATAAAGATTAAATAGAGCAGCCAAATCAATGAGGTGACTTGAGCATACACTCAGGAGAACATGTATAAGCTCCATGTCCTGTTCAGCACAATGTCACTAACACCTAGAAGAGTACATGGCACATAGCAGGCATTCAACTATTTATTAAAAGAATAATCTTCCAAACTGTAAGCAAATGATGTAACAGCCTGCCTTTCTGATTTGTGTAACAAGTTTCTTAGAAAACTGGTTGGCAATGAGACAAGCTAAAAGCTTTGATCAAGGAAGAGATCTGATGCACTCACCTGCAGGTTACCATTAAATGAAGTCAGTGGTTGCCCAGTAAGTCCACCCCATCCTACTGAGGCAGAATAAATCACTGAGCTACTGATGCATGCTGTGCTCCTTGCTAGGATTTTTTTTTTCCCTGTTCTGAGAATAAACTAGACCTAAATGTCACCTTTCCTTTGAGAAGAGTTCTATCACTGGGCCTAAAACAAATCTGTTTCCTTGGCTTTTGTTTTCTGGGAGCAGAGTTCTCTGAAAGGATTTTGACAGTGTGGAGCAGGGGTACTCAAAGTCCCAGATGGCATTCTTCAAAGCTGGTCCAGGAGAGAACACTGCAAACAGGAATGGGACTGTGCACGCTTAGAGTTATGCAAAAGGCAGGCCTGGATGGGCACAGGGATCTTTGGGGGACGACAGAAATGTTCAAAATGTAACCAAAAAAATCTAATTGAATGGAGTGAATTTTATGGTATATAAAACATAACTCGATAAAGCTTCTTTAAAAAAAAAATCGAGAGCCTGGTTCTGGAAAACTGAGGTCCAAACACTGGGTAGAACTGACCCTCTGAGATGTTACTACCCTTTGAGATCCAAGACAAAATTTCTAAGTCATTCATCTCTAAGCTTCAACAATTCTCATACACAAATGACACATGAAAAAGACTGAAAGGAATAAAAAAATAAAATCATTCTATCACTACACAATGGTCACAATTTGCTTTTTATATATATGTGTATAGGTGTGTGGGTATATACACATATACATATATATGTGTATATACGTATATACATATACATATATACGTATATACACATATACATATATGTGTATATACATATATACATATACGTATATACGTATATACACATATACATATATATGTGTATATACGTATATGTGTGTGTGTGTGTGTGTATATATATATATATTTTTTTTTTTTTGAGACAGAGCTTTGCTCTTGTTGCCCAGGATGGAGTGCAGTGGCGCAATCCTGACTCGCACAATCCTGACTCACTGCAGTCTTCACCTCCTGGGTTCAAGCAATTCTCCTGCTTCAGCCTCCAGAGTAGCGGATTACAGGTGCTGGTCACCACACCTGACTAATTTTTTGTATTTTTAGTAGAGACAGGATTTCATCATATTATTGGCTGGTTTCAAACTCCTGACCTCAGGTGATCCACCAACCTCGGCCTCCCAAAGTGCTGGGATTACAGGCGTGAGCCACCATGCCTGACCTAAAAAATAGTTTTGAAAAGCTAATAGGCAGTATTAGGAGAAGCCATTCAAGGACTGGTACTATGTGGGTGAGGATGTTCATTACTGCCCAGCACCGGGACAATCATTTCTAAACAGAAATTATGGTTCCCACTCTTGAGTTAGGCAAACAAACAGGACCCATCTCTTTCTGAGAGCATAGCGGAAATAGGGTGTGTGAAAATAGCCTAAGGCTCCCCTACTTCCTTTCCCCAGTCCACAATCCCATAAGGTGATGAAAAAGAAGGAAAAGGGAAAAGAAAACAGATGCAACTAAAGAAATCCTCTATCCATTACACAGAGAATGCAGAAATAAAGGGTAGGAAAAATAAGAGTTACATATTTTAAATAAACTTTTCTTTCCTTCCCTTCCAAAATCTAGATTTGCCTACACAAAGATTTTTCTCCCCTCAAAGAAGTATGTCTAAAATCGTTTTACTTAGGTTGGTTACCACAAAGAATTACACAGATGTGAAAAAATATCTAGACCACAAAAGTCCAAACCAATAAAAAATTTTATACACTCTCTCCCTCTCCCTCTCTCCAAACACACACACGGCGCACACACATAATTACTTACACAATAATTGTGGGTTTTATAATAGTTGGAAAAAAGAGGTATGATTGAGTTATAATTTTATTAAATAACAATCATAATTCAAATAATTATTGCTTGCCTGCCGTATGCTGGATGCTCTGACTACAAAATGGGAAAAAGAAACAGTCCTTACCCTTAAAGCGACTCAGTCTAGTGAGGGACAATTAATAACAGGAACTACAAGAAGATAATAGGGCTCCATAACCTAGATAGAAGTAAGAGGTAAAAAGTTCAGATCCTTAAAAAAGGGAAAGATCTAAGGCAGGCACGCTCCATGGCAAACACCTGTAGCCCTAGTTACTCAGGAGGCCAAGAAAGGAGGATCACCTGGGCCCAGAAGTTCGAGTCCAGAAGGGACAACATAGCAAAACCCGTTTCTGGAAAAACTAAAATTAAAAAAAATTTTTTTTAATGAAAGATGTAAGAGTTGGGAAGAGATTGTGTACATGACCCCTCTTCTTCATCTGTTTATTCTAAATTTCTCTCATTAATTTACTATATAGAGTTCAAGTATTAATGCTTTATCTCCTCTAGATAACGTATTAATTAACGTTTGCTGATGAACTAGACAAGAACTATACTGTTCAAATCCATGTTTACAATCTGTTCGCTCTTTCCAGAGAAAAGGCTGTGAGTTAAGTAGAGTAAAATGGAAGTGAAAACTGTCTGACATGTTTTCTTAGCAGGAAAACCAAAACAAACACAACGCAACAATCAAGACTAATTAAGAACTACCTTTCCAGCAAGATGAATTACAAAATGGTGGTGGCCTAAACCAAACTAGAGGTAGTACAGAGAAATAGGTGGAATAAACTAGAAGACATAATCTTGACCAATAATCTTTCCATATTGAGCAAGTACCTAATCATTTCAGAAACTTTTATCATAAGAATTTCTCACCCATACTTTCCACTCACAGCCTCAAAAAAAGAAAGTGAGCACAAACAGAAACAGCCTAAGAATGTAACATGAATTAACTAAAAGCCTCATCCAATGCTGTCGGCAGAGAGACAACAGATCTACACTCTACATTATGATGCTAACAGATTCAGTTATGTCTGACTATGCCATCTTGTTTACTCTTCATCAAAAATTAGGTTATTTCAGTAGAGAAAATTCTCCTCAATATTCACCCAGAGTAATATTTGACAATTTAACTATAAAAACAAGATGCGCATGTAAAGCCCAACAAGTATGGAAATACGAACTACCTTCTAGAATCACAGACGAAGTCAGAGGTGGAAAACCCACAGATTATTTAAGTCCAACTTTTTTTATATTTTACAGATGAGAGCCTGAGGCCCACATGACGAGTCTGTGGCAGAACTTATTCAACTATAGGCGCTAAGGCCTTCAAATCTCTTAGAAATAAGTCTTACAGAAATATCATAAAAATCAACTTAAAATTGAATGAACAATGAATGATTAGCAGGTTTGCAAAAGGTGAAATATACCATATTATAAATAATTATAATATATATTATATAATACCATATTATAAATAAATATATTATAAATATATATTTATAAACCCCAGAGAAAGGGGTATCTGAAGTGACACAATTCCCAGGTAAACTTCCAGTCAGATTTCATCTTTTTATTCCAAGTGTGTCCCAGCTTCCCACACCTGATCTGACATCTATATGTATGTGGTTTCGTATTATCTCTACAAAAGTTCTATTTCTTCCATTAGACGGTGTTCCCTGAAGATAGGAACAATTTTACTTCGATTCCAACTGTCCCTATAAAAGGGAATTTTTTTTAAAGCCTACATACAAGGTTTGTTTGCTATTGAAAAAAATTTATGGTAAATGTTCAAGTATAACAGCACTCGCAATCAAGGCCAAACAGAATACAGCAGACTTGCAACTCTAAGGTAACAATTGTATTATGAGCTTTGTATACATTTAAGTTTTCATACGTTAAGTCCACCGCTTAAGAAAAAAGAAATGGCAATTCATATAATGGTGGCGATAATTACCTGTGTGTTTCTACTTACGGTAGAATTAGCATACCCAACTTTTACTGAATAATAGCATACATCATTTTTGCAACACAAAGAAAAATACTTTACCTTACAAGCCATACAGACGTAAACAAAAACTTTATTTCTTTTTGGACCTCAATACCCTGAAATACTCCCGTTTCAAAAACCAACCTCTCTCACGCTTCAACCCTGAAAGGAAGAACTTGCATCCCCTGAGAACAAAACGCAGCCTGTGCAGAAACCCACGGAAGCAGAAGGACGCCAGAGGACCCTTTCGACCGGGTTCCGCGTTCTCCTGGGTGACATCATTTCACCTGCGTCTCGGCAAAAAGGGAGGGAGCGAGAGAGCGAGGCCATCTGCCGGGCAGCGGGCCGGCGGCTCCGCGAGCTGAGACCGCGCCTCCTCGCCACCGCGGGAACAAAGAGCGCCGGGCGGCCGAGGCAAACCTTAGCCCAAGACTCGGGCGCGGCCCCGCAGGCTCTCAACGGCCCGCAGCCCGTCCCGCCCTCGCGCTGCAGCCAACGGCCGCGGCAGCCAGTACCTGCGAGGGGAGGCTCCGCCCTGCCGGGCAGCTCCCGCGGATCCTCGCTGGGCCGCCGCCTCCTATTGTGACTGCTCGCCCAGCCCGCGGCCAGCTCGCCAGATCCGCCGTCCGCGGGCCTCCTCACCCCCGGAACCCCGGCTCCCACTGAGGCACTGTCACTGCGCTTCCTTCCTCCCGGCACCATCACACGGGCCGCGCCAGGAAACGACGGCTACACGCCCAGAGACGACAGAGTCGCCTAACGCCTCGGAGGCTCCATCCTCTCCGCCCCCACGCCCCAACCGACCGGGCCTCGGCCCCGTCCCGCAACACCGCACCAGGGGCCCGGCCCGGCCCGGCCCGGCCCCGCCCCTCCCCGCCCCGCCGCACCCCGCCTCACCCCGCCTCACCCCGCCTCACCCCGCCTCACCCCGCCTCGGCGATCACAGACCCGGGCTCGCTGTGCGCCGGCGCACTGGCCTCCGCTGCGCGCGCAGGCAACTCCCCTCGCCGCTAGGCCGCGACACGCGCGGCCCTCCCACTTCTTGGGTCCGGGTCGCCCGTCCCACCCCGTCCCCTCGCCAGCACAAACCTAGCGAGCCCAGCGCGCCAGACCACCGGAGCGCTCCTCCCTTTTCCCCTAGGCTCCGCACCGCGCGCCGAACCCCCTTTGTTTCCACCCCGAGGGGGAAGGGGGCGGGGCGGGGCGGGGCTGGGCTGCGCGCGGCCCGGCGCACGACTCGGACTAGTTCCGGCAACAGAGCTCCGCGCGCAGCACCACTGCGCAGCCCCGCCCCAGCCCGCCCCCCGCTGCCCTGCGGACCGCAGGGCCCTGTTACAATTCCTACAAATTTTCTCTTAGTAAATTGTTGCTACTGTTCCGTGCCTCCTACCTACAAAACTCCGCAATCAAACAGTAACTAACCTCACGTAGTTCTTACAGCATAAATGCATTCACGTGGCCCGAAAAGTAAGAATTTTTATTGCAGTACACAAAGGTGTCTCTCAATGCAGCAAGCAAACAGGTTCGAACCCAACTTGTCCGAGGCTTCCTTAAGTGTGACAGTTGTTCAGATGTCGCTTGGGGAGGGGAAATAAGAACAAAGATTGAAGCCGGCTTGGCTCCTGTCCTGATAATCACGATACAAGAGAGGAAATAAAAATTTCCACAAAAGCACAATCCATACAAGGAAAAAATAGTAAAGTGGTATCAGAGTTAAGGAGAGAGGGCAGTCAAGAGGACATCATGGAAGGGGTGGACTTTTTAAAGCAGAAATTAGATGTTTCCCGCAAGGATGGTGATCATATTTTAGGGTGGTAGAGTAAAATTATTAAGGACCAGTCAACAGAAAACTCGGGTTCTCAGGTTCTAGTTCTTTTGGCATTACTTAAACCAGTCTCTCTTTCCCTCTCTGGGCCTCAGCTGCAACCAGTAGAAAATGGGGGAAATCAGACTAAATGTTGTTTCAGGACCTTCTGGACCTTGGACATTCTCTTTATGAACAACACTATATGGTAATTATTTATGTACACTTGTCTCCCATATCAGACTGAGCACCCAGACTCTGTTGGGACTGTGTAAACTAAACCCAAGGCCCAAGCCTAGTGCCAGAAACACAAGAGAAGGTGTTTAGCAACTGCTGAATCAAAGTTCCAGCAATAACATCATAGGTTTTGGAATTCCAGGACAAACAAAGAGAAGCTGGAAAGAGGTATTAGGTCCCTATGAACATATCCACCCCAAACCCATACTCGAATTATGTAACCCAGTTAACCAGCTGGCTGGCTCTCTCCCAAAGCAGCCAGTTTGGAGATGATCACATCTAAACTTTTTTTTTTTTTTTTTCACTTCAAGGTAAAGTGCCAACTTTACCTTGGATAAACCTTTAAGTTTATCCAATGTATCCTATTTTCTATCCTCTGTATCCCTCACAAATCGCAATCTACTGTGGATTCGCCTTCCAATTACAGATCTTCCACCAGAATCTAAGCTTAAAAAAAAAAAAAAAAAAAAAATCCTCCCTACAGAACGCAGACCACCCTGAAGTAGCTTTTCCTCCAAGCTTGGATAGGACTATGTGAAGAGAGGGCAAAGGGGAGAAGAACATCAGGAAAGGAAAGGGAAGTTACATTTGGGAGCTATCTAACTGTAAGAGAGGCAGATTCCTCAAGTGCTGAACTCAGCAGCAAAAATCCATTACAGTCCTCCAGCATTCCTCACCTCTAAGCTTCAGCGAATCCCCCTGAGCTTCAGCCAACCTTTTGTGAGGCAAGCTTCCTGAAACCTCTGAAATGGTTACGATCTTCAACAATGCTGTCACAACCCCAGGTTGGATAGTTTTAAATTTCTTCTTCTTTTTTTATTTTTTTTGTATTTTGAGACACGGTGCTCTGTCGCCCAGGCTGGAGTGCAATGGCTGGATCACATCTCACTGCAGTCTCAAACTCCTGAGCTCAGGCAATCCAGGCTAAATTTTTAATTTTCTGTAGAGACAGGTCTCACTATGTTGCCCAGGCTGGTCTCTAACTCCTGGGCTCAAGCAGTCCTCCCATATTGGCCTCCCAGAATGCTGGGATTACAGGTGTGAACTACCATGCACAGCCTCTAATTTATTTCTTAACCAGAAAATCTTAAGCCATGCAAGTAAACACCCAAAGAGCAGGCAGGCTTTTAAAGTGGTGGGCCACCTTTGACACCTAATGTGGCAGGGGCTAAATTTATACCAGAGCAGTCACTTAACTACAGTCAAGCTAAAATTTTATTTGGTGTCTGTCCGCAAAGGTGGAAAGTCCCACTGCAGAACTAATAGAACTTTCTGCAATGACAAAAATATTCTGCATCTGCCCCATCGAAAAGGCTGCCACTAGCTAGCGACATGTAGCTACTGAGCACTTGAAATGTGGCTAGTCCAATTAATGAATTGTCCAGGATCAGTTTTTAAAGCCACACAGGGCTACGGGACAGTACAGCATTTGTAAGAAAAGGTGCTTTTGGCAAGAGCTTTTTGAGAATTCTGACTCTGAGGCTGCCCTTTAAAAAACTAGTTTTCTTGACAAAAGTGAAAATTGTGAATGACTACTGTTATTCCACAGCTACCCAAGTCATTTGAGTCCCTTCAATTTTAAAATAAAAATATATCAAAACATTGCTTACTGAACAGGAAAATGCTGAAGTTCCTTCAGATGGTTCTGGTAGTTATTCAATGAGATTGTTTACTCTGGTGTTCTGCCATTCTAATACATGGGAATAACAGCAGCCACTATACAAAAACTGCATAGGATTTTAGAACTGATCACCTAGTGAACAAATTCAGCCTATTCTTCAATGCTAAATCTCACCCACTTTTCACCTTTTAAAGAATGTGACTCTACAAATTCTCTTTTATACCATCATGTTTTTCTCTTTATTGGATTATTCCTAACAGAACACAAAAACACACCATTAATTTCTCCCATCTTTAAATCTTTATAGTTAATGGTTTCAGGTTTGTGTTTCTAGTTGCTGTTATTATCCTGTTTAAGAAATATTTCCCTTCACATGGGTCATAAAGACATTTACCTATATTATTTCCTTTATTATTTTCTCTTTTCCATTTGGATCTACACATCACCTGCAATTGATTTTTGTTGTTGGTGAGGAGGGAATCAAGTGCCCTCTTCCCCATACGGACATCTACTTGACACAGCATCATATACTGAAAAAGACTTGCCAACTGCTCCTTTGTTTAAAAAACTGTGGCCACATATGCATGAGTTTGTTTCTGGGTTCAGTAGTCTGTTGCACTGTTCTCTTTATCCCTGTGCTGATCCACACCATTGTCATTACTGCAGCTTTATAAGACTTCCTTTCATCTGTTACAGCAGGTTATCCTTCAGAGTGTCTACATTATCTCTGGCCTTTTAAATTTCCATAAGAATTTTAGAATCAAATTATTTCAAAAGAAGGAAAGAAAAAAAGACAAGGAAAAAGGTGAAATTGCTGGGATTTTCTTGGGCTGCATTAGATCTAGAAATGAGTTAAGGAATATAGGAAGATTAAATATTGTAAAGATAGCAATCTATAAGCTATTTACTTGAGTCTTTAATTCTTTCAATAATGCTTTATAGTTTTCTATCAAGGTCTTGCATATTTTAGTTCTTAGGTTTATTCTAGGTTTGTTAATATAATTCAATTATTAATTCTAATAGTTTATCTCAGTTCTTTTGAGTTTTCTATACACACAATTCTGTTTATATCCTTGTCTACTTGGCAGAAAATACTGGCTGTTCCATTTCTTTCTTTCCAACATATACTCATTTTCTTGTCTTAGTGCACTGGCAACGACCTCTAGTACAGTGCTAACCAGACAGCTTTGTTTTATTCCAAACCTCAACTGAAAAACTGTCGACATTTAAGTACGGTGTTTGTAGTTTTGTTTTTTTTTTTAAGACCCCTTTAGAAAATTAAAGGAGTTCTCTGCCATTTCTAATATATTAAAAATTTATACATGGGCCAGGCACAGTGGCTCACACCTGCAATCCCAGCACTTTAGGAGGTCGAGGTAGGCAGATCACCTGAGGTCAGGAGACCAGCCTGGCCAACATGGTGAAACGCCATCTCTACTAAAAACTACAAAAAATTAGCCAGGCATGGTGGCACGTGGCTGTACTCCTAGCTACTTGGGATGCTGAGGCAGGAGAATCACTTGAAGCCAGGAGGCGGAGGTTGCAGTGAGCTGAAATCGTGCCTTTGCACTGCAGCCTGGGCAACAGAGAGAGACTCTGTCTCTTAAAAAAAAAAAAAATTCATAAATGGATGTTTGATTTTATGAAAAACTTCTGTATCTACAAGTTAATCATATGACTTTTCTGTTAATATGTGAATTTGATTGGTTTGGGGGTGTTAGGAATTCACATTTCTAATCAGCCCATTTTAGGCTTACTGTATTGCTCTAAATGGTTGATTTGGTTTGTTTAGAATTTTTGCTTCTGTGTTGAGTGAGTTTACCTGTAATTTTCCATGTTTATAATGTCCCTATCAAGTTTTGTTACAAAGACTTATGCTAGCTTCAGAAAATGAATCAGGGAGTACTGGCTTGCCCTCAATGTTTCTTTAAGACTGGTGTTAACGCCTTCTTTAAATGTTTGGGAAAATTTGCTGGTTGGCTAACTGGACTTGGAGTTAAATTTCCTTAGATGTCCTGTTTTTTCTTTATTTCTAACTAAGGCAAAACAACTGTAATCTTAGGGTATATATATAAGAAAGATCTCATTCTGAAATTCACTATCTGCTTCTAGAAAACCATTTCCCAATCTTGTGAATTTGAAGGGTACCGTTGCTACAAATACATTTTAAAACACACTAAACAATAATCATAAACAAATTTAAATAAGTGCTAGTTAATAGTCTGTCAAATGGTAAATATACAGTTTATTTTTGTGACCAGTTTTGCATTTCTAGACATCAAGGAATATCTAAAATAATGGTAATCTGGAGGATCTTTTTACAAAAAAGTTGACTATGAGGTTACAGGCTGTCCTCCTTATCCCTCTACACACTTGTATCATAACACCTTACAGCATTTATCAAATATCTGTTTCCTCCTGTTAAACTGTAAGCTCCTCAAGTCTCAGTTCTGCTTTGTTTGTATATCACTGACACCGATGTTGGGGGGAAGAATGGATGACGGAAAATGCACAAAAATGGAAAGAGGACCATCTCCTATTTTAAGGCATTGAAAGGCATGATTCAACAGCTACAGGTAAAGAACCACTTGTCCAAATGCTGAAGAACCATTCACATGGAAGGAAATGTCAAAGGAGGTGCTGGGGTAAAGAATGGCTTACCTGCTGGAAGTTCTGGACCTCTACTAATGAGAAGGCAGTTCCTCATTGGTTAACACTGACAGTACTGTTCTGCCATCACATCCACATCCAAGTATCCCTACTATAATCTCACTCCAACAACCTCAATCTCTATTGCCGAGTTAGTGGCCTCTCCTGTGTGTTCTAAAATAGCATTAATCATTCTGCCTCCAACTTTGTATTTACTTGACACTTCTGCCCAATAAATAGTAAACTTCTTGAAGCCAAGGACTAAGTCTTACCAAATCTGGCAAGGGGTTAGCACATACCATGTGCTTAATAAATAGTTCAGTTAATGATATGTAAATATTTCACAGCAGTGGCTGATTCTACGTTTCTCGCTTGGTAAATTCCCAAGGAGAAATGAAGCACAGGAACAATGGAAAGCGGGCAGTGAAAAGAGAGGAAAAGGGATGCAAAAAAAATAAATTTCAAAATCTTCCCTGAAGCTAGCTTTGCTGTCATCCCTAAGTTTCCTTTCTTCCTCCAAAACCAGCTAAAAGGACTGAATAACATAAAGCTGCACTGGGCCGGGCGCGGTGGCTCACGCCTGTAATCCCAGCACTTTGAGAGGCCGAGGCGGGCAGATCATTTGAGCTCAGGAGTTTGAGATTAGCCTGGACAGCATGATGAAACCCCATCTCCACCAAAAATACAAAAAAAACCCCAAAAAACAAAAGATAAAGCTGCACTGAGGGAAAAGGCATATTGGCTGAACAGCATTTAGGCTACGCAGTATCTACAAGCATGCTACAACTTGATCTACTACTGCAAAACAATCAGCATAAGCAGTTTCACCCAGAAATGTTAACACAAATCAAAGTAGAAAAAGTTAATTAGTAGCAGCTGCTGGCTATAGCAGCTAGAGACCAGAAGAGGGCAGCAAAGGCTCACCCAAACCGAAGTCCACTGAAAGCCTCCCATATTATATAGCCACTTATCCAGCTTTGGGGTGAAGAGTTAGTCAGATGGCTGTTCCCACAGTGCAGGTGAGAGATGACTTGGACTGAACCATGGTAGCTGGAATGACAGAGGGAAAGCTCATGGTAGTGAAGGTGTGAAGGGGCTAAAGCAGGTGGACAGTGAAAAGGCATTGGCCAGGAAGGAGTTCAAATGAAGAAACCTAAGTGTCTAGGACAGCCAAGTCAGAAGCAGAAAAACAGAGACCTATACCAATCAGAAGTGGAGACCCAAGGGCACAAATAAAGCATGCACTGCACATCACAGCACATTCAACCTCTAGAACAGGGTAACCAGGCAGGAGCTGACCCTGAGGCAAGAGGCCTCCACTAGATGGCCTGCTGTAACCTATACTCTTTGAAGCCACACTCTTGCTTGTTCTGTTCCGGAGAACAGACAGCACCTTGAGCTCAACTGTATGCTCCAGCAGCTTCATCTCAGGGGCAATCATATTCTGGTACTACAGTTTTTACCAAATCCAGTGGAGACCCAGAGCACAAAAAAAAAGTTAGCCACATACAGATCTAGGTTATTCTTTTCAACAAAGCCAATTCTTTCTTTGTTAGGGAGGAACCATCTCTGTATTTTTTTTAAATCCTGTATCACATTTAGGTTGTTCTCAGTGTTTTGCTATTACAAAGCTATTAATATCCTTGTACATACATATAGTTTGGCAAGCATTTGAAAATATATCCATAAAAGTACATTTCTAGAAGTAGAATTGCTGGTTCAAACAGTATGTGAATTTTCTTAAAATTTCAAGATATATTGCTACACTGCCTCCTAAAAGGCAGCATCAATTTTTTTAATTTTTTGAAACCTGTCACCCAGGTTGAGGTGCAGTGTCATGATCACAGCTCACTGCCCCCTTGAATTCCTGGGGGCTCAAGTGATCCTCCCGCCTCAGTGCCGAGTAGCTGGGACGACAGGCATACACCACCACAACAGACTTAATTTTTTTTTGTAGAGACTGGGTTTCACCATGTTGCCAAGGCTGGCAATTTTTATTCAAAGCAAAGCTAACTGATCACAGTTTGGAGTTGACCCTGGAGGGGAATCAGTAGTTTTCAGGGTACTCCCTGAGGAAAGACAGGCTAGCCCTATGGACAGCAGTACGCCAAACATCAGGAAGACAGAAGCCCTGAGCAGAACTTGGACCAGTATACTTTGAGTGAAGCCATATTTCATATGCAGCTTTAAGTTCTCTTTGTTCTAATGCCCTTCTGTTAAATCCTTTATTAAATATTAATAGCCTAGGAACTAGGCCCAAACTATAGTCTAGGAGCTGGGCCTAAACTTGAGCCAAAGTGACACCAGTGAGAACACCTTAGGGAAGCTGGTGACCAATGGGCCATGGGTCAAAGGACTGGCTGGAAGGACAAGCAGTTTACCCAGGAAGTCCCAGAAATATCTGGAGAGGAAAGCCAGACAAACTGTTCAACTGAATTTAAGAAAAGCAAGCGCTCAAATCATTAAGAATTGGGCATTAATGGAAAATGTGATCCCAAAAGCCAGTGAAATAAGGACTTAAATGGGTTATACTTACATAAGTGCTTCAAGAAAATAAATGATGTTATGCACATGGCCGGGTGTGGTGGTTCACCTCTGTAATCCCAGCACTTTGGGAGGCAGAAGGGAGCGGATCGCTTGAGGTCAGGAGTTCGAGGCCAGCCTGGCCAACATGGTAAAACCCTCTCTCTACTAAAAATACAAAAATTAGCCAGGTGTGGTGGTGAATGCTGGTAATCCCAGCTACTTGGGAGGCTGAAGCAGGGGAATCACTTGAATCTGAGAAGCAGAGGTTGTAGTGAGCCAAGATCACACCACTTCACTATAGCCTGGGTGACAGAGTGAGACTGTCTCCAAGAAAGAAAGAGAGAGAGAAAGGGAGGGAGGGAGGGAAGGAGGGAAGGAAGGATGGAAGGAAAGAAGGAAGGAAGGAAGGAAAGAAGGAAAGAAAGAAAAGAGAGAGAGAGAAAGAAAGAAAGAAAGAAAGAAAGAAAGAAAGAAAGAAAGAAAGAAAGAAAGAAAAAGAAAGAAGGCAGGCAGGCGGGCGGGCAACAGAAGCACAGCCAACTAGCTACTTTACTTTTGGGAAAGACCACGAAGAGAAGTCGCTGAAAACAGACATGGGAATCACAGTCTTAAGAAGTTTGAGATGCAAGAAACATTCGAATGCTGCAGACCAGACTGCCTGAACGTCTTACTATTTCCATTATGTTCGATGAGGAACACACTTTCTTTCCTCTAGGGAATTCTGGTGGAGCTCAAATACCTGTACAGTCAATAACTTGCTCTAGATGACACACACCCTGCTATAGAAGTCTAACATCTTGCATTCATGAAATGTGACCAGCTCACTAAAACTGCCAGTGTTTCCACTGATGATAGTTTTAGGATCCTAACACGAATGGTTTTGCACAGACATATGTGATACACGGCACATCTCCACAAACCCTGTATCCTCCTGCCCGTGCCACATTCTACAGGCCTTCCAGACTTTAAGGAAAAGAAGGAAATATGTGGGCAGATTTCTAATTTGTACTACAAAACAAATCATAATATTAAGTAAATCCCTTAAGGCAGTACAACTCTTTGTAGAGTAAATATAAAATTTAAACTTCCATAGGAAGCTTATTTATCTTCCCCTGGCTTGCTTGTTCCTGTTGCAATAGTGTCTTGTAAATAAAACAAAATAAACTTAGGAGATAATGACATTTTAAAGACCAACAAAATAATCTCCAATAACAACAATCTCAAAATACCTATCATTACATGGAATCTCTAATCAGATATTTCACAACAAAGCAAAGTGAGAATCTACTGAAAACACGGTGGGTCACATAATCATATACTAAATAAATTCCAGGTAGATAAGAAAGGATAATGTAAAATTATTAAAACTTTTAGAAAATACGGGTAAATATCTGAATGGAGACAGATTTCCTAAACCTAAAGGCAATGAAACACTACAAAAGAACATATCACAATAGATTTGTTCCTCAAATTATTTATTTATTTTTATTTTTGAAATGGAGTCTTGCTCTGTCGCCCAGGCTGGAGTGCAATGGCATGATCTCGGCTCACTGCAACCTCTGCCTCCTGGGTTCAAGCGATTCTCCTGCCTCAGCCTCCCGTGCAGCTGGGATTACAGGCGTCCACCACCATGCCTGGCTAATTTTTGTACTGTGAGAAGCCATGCCACCAGGAACAAAGGGAAATCTATGAAACCTGCTGGCAGATCTACAACATGGAAATGGCTGGCAAGATCAACTTCTTGATGTAAAAGAATCAGGCAGAACCGAGGCAGGAATGCTGAGGCCTGCGGATAAGACATCCAGTATGAAAACACCCAACCAGTTTTTGTCTGTCTCTTTTCTTTCAACAACCCTATTTTCTATTACTATTCTCTACAATAAATCAATCACGTTTCCAAGAAGGCCTCCACATATAAAAACAATCCTATTAGTCAGCAGTGGACCCTCTCTTTTATTAAGTGAAGGAAGAAACGGAGTCTGAAAGTAGTCTAGGAGTAGAATGTTGTTTCCCAGGGGCTGGAGGAGGCAATGAGGAGTTATTGTTTAATGGGTAGAATTTCAGTTTAGGAAGATGAAAAAGTTCTGGAGATGGAGAGTGGTGGTGGCTGCACAAAAAGGTGAATGTACTGTATGTACTTAATGCTACTGAACTGTACGTTTAAATGGTTAAGATGGTACATTTTATGTTATGTGTATTTTATTACAGTAAAAAATGTAACTTATGTAATAAGTGAAAATACATGTAAATCATGTCTAATAAGGGGTTAATATCCAGAATATATAACTCCTAAAACTGAACAGCAAAAAAAAAAAAAACCTGATTAAAAAATGGCAAAAGGAAGTGTAAATGAAAACCACCATCTCACACTCATTAGGATAGTTACTATTAAAAAATTAAAAAGAAAATAACAAGTGTTGGCAAGGATTTGGAGAAACTGGAATCTCTCTGCACTGTTGGTGGAAATATAAAATGGTACAGCCACTATGACAAACAGTATGGCAGTTCCTCACAAAATAAAAAACTGAATTACCATATGATCTAGCAATTCCACTTCTGGGTATATACCAAAAAGAACTGAAAGCAGGGTTGAAGAGATACTTGTCCACCCATGTTCATAGCAACATTATTCACAATAGCCAAAAGGTGGAAGCAACCCCAAGTATTTATCAATGGATGAATAAACAAAATGTGATGTATATTACAATGACATTTTTTTTTCTTGAGACAGAATCTTGCGCAATCACCCAGGCTGGAGTGCAGTGGCGCAATCTTGGGTCACTACAACCTCTGCCTCCCAGGTTCAAGTGATCCTCCTGCCTCAGCCTCCTAAGTAGCTGGGACTACAGGCACCTGCCACCACACCGGACTAACTTTTGTATTTTTTTTTTTTTTTTAGCAGAGACAGGGTTTCACCATGTTGGCCAGGCTGGTTTCAAACTCCTGACTTCAAGTGAACCACCACCTCAGCCCCCCAAGGTGCTGGGAATATAGGCATGAACCACCACGCTCGGCCTTACAAAAGAGTATTATTCAGCCTTATAAAGAAAGGAAATTGTGACATATGCTACAACATGGATAAACCTTGAGGACCTGCTAACTGAAATAAGCCAGTTACAAAAAGAAAAACAGTGTATGATTCTACTTGTATGAGGTACATACAGCAGCCAAATTCAGAGAGACAGAAAGTAGAAGGGTGGTCTTTTATAAACATGTTGTATTATGCCACTCCTTTGCATAAAACCCTCCAATGGCTTCTCGAAAAAGCAGAATAAAATCTAGACTACTTTCCCTGGCTTACAAAGAACTACATGGGCTGGCCCATGCCCACCTCTCCAAGCTCATCTCATACCATTCCCAATCCGCATCCACCGTGCTTACAAATATCAGCCTTTTGTTTCCCTCATCTTTCCGGCTTTAGGGATTTTGCACTAGCTGTATTATTTCCCTGAAATGTTCTTTCCATGACCCTGATTTTCACCTGAATTGTTACTTATTATTCAGATCTTTGCCAAAGTGTCAGGTTGAAGGCCATCTTCAACACCTAATAGCAGCTAACTACCCAATTACTTGCACAACATGAATCTTGAAATGACCATGTGATATGGTTTGGATATTTGTCCCCTACAAATCTCATGTACTGTAATCCCCAGTGTTGCAGATGGGACTTCGTGGGAGGTATCTGGATCTTGCGGGTGGATCCCTTATGAATGGCTTAGCGCCATCCACTTGGTGAAGAGCGCGATGAGATCTCGCTTTGGTAGTCCACGAAAGATCTGGTTGTTTAAAAGAGCATGGCACTGGCTGGGTGCAGTGGCTCACGCCTGTAATCCCAGCACTTTGGGATGCCGAGGTGGATCACCTGAGGTCAGGAATTCAAGACCAGCCTGACCAACATGGTGAAACCCCATCTCTGCTAAAAATACAAAAATTAGGGTCAGGCGCGGTGGTTCACACCTGTAATCTCAGTACTTTGGGAGGCCAAGGCGGGTGGATCACCTGAGGTCGGGAGTTCAAGACCAGCCTGACCAACATGGTGAAACCCTATCTCTACTAAAAATAAAAAATTAGCCGGGTGTGGTGGCACATGCCTATAGTCCCAGCTACTCAGGAGGCTGAAGCAGGAGAATCGCTTGAACCCAAGAGGCAGAGGTTGCAGTGAGCTGAGATCAAGCCACTGCACTCTAGCCTGGACAACAAGAGCGAGAGTCCATCTCAAAAAAAAAAAAAAAAAAGCTGGGCGTGGTGGCAGGTGTCTGTAATCCCAGCTACTAGGGAGGCAGAGGCAGGAGACTCATTTGAACCTGGGGGGCGGAAGTTGCAGTGAGCCAAGAACGCGCCATTGCACTCCAGCCTGGGCAACAGAGCAAGACTCCATCTCAATTTAAAAAAAAAAAAAAAAGCATGGCATCTCCCCACAACTCTCTCTTTCCCTCTATCACCATCTGACATCGCCTCCTTTCCCTAAGCTTCCTGAGGCCTCACCAGAAACCGATGTGGCACCATGCTTTGTATAAAGTCTGCAGAACTGCAAGCCAATGAAATTTTTCTTTATAAATTTCCCAGACTCAGGTATTTCTTTATAACAACACAAGAACAGACTAACATAATCATGCTCAATGAGAGAAGCCAGACACAAAAGGCTACATTTTGAGATCCCATTTTATGAAATGTACAGAATAGGCAAATTCATATACAGAAATATCAGTGGTTGCTGGGAGCAGGGGGCAAGAAATAATGAGAAGCATGGGATATGTTTCTGTTTGTTTGTGTCACCTATGATTTCTTTCAGCAGTATTTTGTAGTTTTCCTTGTAGAGGTCTTTCAGCTCTTAGGTCTATTCCTAGTTTTGTTTGTTTGTTTGTTTTTGCAGCTATTGTAAAAGCAGTTGAGTTCTTGATTTGATTCTCATTTGGTCACTTTTGTTGTATAGTTCAAGTCCGTTGTTTCTTTGTTAACTTTCCGTCTTGATGACTTGTCTAGTGCTGTCAGTGGAGTATTGAAGTCCCCCACTATTATTGTGCTGCTGTTTTCTAGTAGCAATTGTTTTGTAAATTTGGGAGCTCCAGTGTTAAATGCAAATATATTTAGGATTATGATATTTTCCTGTTGGACCAGTCCTTTTATCATTACATAATGTCCCTCCTTGTCTTTGTTAACTGTTACTGCTTTAAAGTCTGTTTTGTCTGATATAAGGATAGCGACTCCTGTTTGCTTTTCATGTCCATTTGCATGGAATATCTTTTTTCACTCCTTTACCTTATGTTTATGTGAGTCCTTATGTGTTAGGTGAGTCTCTTGAAGACAGCAGATACTTGGTTGGTGAATTCTTACCCATTCTGCCACTCTGTATTCTTTGTGGAGCATTTAGGCCATTTACATTCAACGTTAGTATTGAGATGTTAGCTACTATTCTATTCATCGTTCTCGCTGCTGCCTGAATATCTTGGTATTTTTTCCTTGTGTTATTGTTTTATAGGCCCCATGAGATTTATGCTTTAAGGAGGTTCTATTTTGGTGTACTTTGAAGTTTTGTTTCAAGATTTAGAACTGGGCTCACGCCTGTAATCCCAGCACTTTGGGAGGCTGAGGGGGGCAGATCACCTGAGGTTGGGAGTTCGAGACCAGCCTGACCTACATGGAGAAACCCTGTCTCTACTAAAAATACAAAAAATTAGCCGGGCGTGGTGGCACATGCCTGTAATCCCAGCTACTCGGGAGGCTGAGGCAGGAGAATCACTAGAACCCAGGAGGTGGAGGTTGTGGTGAGCCGGGATCGCACCATTGCACTCCAGCCTGGGCAACAAGAGCGAAACTCTGTCTCCAAAAAAAAAAAAAAAAAAAAAAAGATTTAGAACTCCTTTTAGCAGTTCCTGTAGTGCTGGCTTGGTGGTGTCGAATTCTCTCAGCATTTGTTTGTCTGAATAAGACTTTTATCTTTCCTTTACTTATGAAGCTTAGTTTCACTGGATACAAAATTCGTGGCTGATAATTGTTTTGTTTAAGGAGGCTAAACATAGGACCCCAATCCCTTCTAGCTTGCAGGGTTTCTGCTGAAAAACGTGCTGTTAATCTGACAGGTTTTCCTTTATGCTTTTCCCTAACAGTTCTTAAGGTTCTTTTCTTCATCTTTATTTTAGTTAGCCTGATGACTGTGTGCCTAGGTGATAATCTTTTTGCAATGCATTTCCCAGGAGTTATTTGAGTTTCTCGTATTTGGATGTATAGATCTCTAGCAAGGCCAGGGAAGTTTTCCTCAATCATTCCCTCAAATAAGTTTTCCAAATTTTTAGATTTCCCTTCTTCCTCAACACCACCAATTATTCTTAGGCTTGATCGTTTAACATAATCTCAAACTTATTGGAGGCTTTATTCCGTTTTTTTCTTTTTTGTCACACTGGGTTAATTAAAAAGCCTTATCTTTGAGCCCTCAACTTCTTTCTTGTTCAATTCTATTGAAATTTTCCAGTGTATTTTGTATTTAAGTGTGTCTTTCATTTCCCGAAGTTGTGATTGTTGTTTTATTGATTCTATTTCTCTGGAGATTTTTTTGTCCGTATTTTGTTTTTTTTTTTTGTTTTTTTAAAATGTCAGAGGAAAGATCTGGGGCTCAATGGCTGTTGTTCAGATTCTTTTGTCCCATGGGGTGATCCCTTGACATGGTGCTCTCCCCCTTCCCCTAGGGATGAGGTTCCTGAGAGCTGGACTACAGTGATTGTTGCTGCTCTTCTGCATCTAGCCACCTAGTAGAGCTACCGGGGTCCGGGCTGGTACTGGGGAGTGTCTGCAAAGAGTCCTGTAATGTGATCAGTATCCCGGTCTCTCAGCTGTGGCATCTGCTCCGATGGAGGTAGCAGGGGAATGAAGTGGACCCTGTGAGGGTCCTTGGTAGTTTTGTTTAGTGCACTGGTTTTCTCAAATGCTGGTTGTGCTGGCAGTGAAGTTGTAACATGGACAGACTCAGAACCTCTGGTTAGCTAGGATGTTACAGGCAGTGGAATTTGCTATTATTTTCTCCTTTCTTGGTGCAGAGTTGTTCTTTTATGAGTTGCTGTAATGGCTTCAGTTGGTTGGCCTCCAGTCAGAAGGTGGCGCTTTCAATACAACATTGACTGCAGTAGTACGGGGGGGGGGGGGGGGGATACAAGTTTGCCCTAAGGTCACTTGGATAAGTATTCTGATTTATCAGGTGATGGGTGGCGCCATAGAGCTCTCAAGATATTATGTGTTTTTGTTTTACGCTACCACCGCGGAAAAAGACCATCAAGTAAGGGCCAGGTTAGGCATATCTGAGACTCTCCTTGGGCGGGGCTTGCTGTGGCTACAGGGCGGGGGGAGGGGGAGGGGGTGGGAGATGGGAGGATGGAGGATGGGGGTGTGATTCTCAGGCCAATAAAATTGTATTCCCTGGGGGATTATGGTTGCCTCTGCTGCTTCGAACAGATCACCAGGGAGTTGGGGGCAAGCTGGCAGTGACAGGCCTCACCGAATTCCTGCACAACCAGCAAGGCCGGTCTCAGTCCCACCATGCCCTGACAACACCCTTATATCCAGGCAGCCTTAGAGCAAGGCTGAGATTTTGCCCCAGGCTACAAAAGCCCCTGCTGAGAAAGCAGGCAAGGATTTCAGGTCTTGCCCCTCCCTGCCTGCCCTAACTTCTGTGCCAGTATCTGCACTTTCGGTTTGCCCACTCCCAAATATTGCCCAGGAAAATTTGCACTCAGTCAAAATTATTACAAAGTTAGGCTGTAAGTTTTCTTCTCCCTGTGGTCCTTCCCCATTTCTAATGGCAGCCTTTCCCAAGAACCCCTGGTAAGATAAAAGTCAGAAATGGCTTCCCTGAGGACTAGAAGTGTCTACAGGGCTCCTTCTTGCTGCTGCCTCGATTTTTTTTTTTTTTTTTTTTTTTTTTTGAGACAGAGTCACATTCTGTGGCCCAGGCTGGAGTGCAGCGGCACCATCTCAGCTCACTGCAGCCTCCGCCTCCTTGGTTAAAGCGATTCTCCTGCCTCAGCTGCCTAAGTTGCTGGGATTACAGGCATGTGCCACATGCCCAGCTAATTTCTGTATTTTTAGTAGAGATAGGATTTCGCCATGTTAGCCAGGCTGGTCTCGAACTCCTGACTGCAGGTGATCCACCCACCTTGGCCTCCCAAAGTGCTGGTATTACAGCACTTTTTGGCTGGGAGCCACCACGCCTGGCCTTGCATCGACTTTTATATTTCATTTGGCTCTCTAAATTCGTATCAGCTCCAGGTAAGGTTAAATCCTTCTCCCATGATCTGGATTTTCAGGTTCCCCAGTGAAGATGTGTGTTCAGAGGCAGACTTTCCCCCTCTTGCACTTCGGGCACTCACAGCTTTTGGCTGTCTCATGGAATTTGCAGCGACAAGCCGCTTATTTCAAAGGGTCTGTGAATAATTTCGGTTTTACTGTTATGTTCCTGCGGTAGTTCTTGAAGCAAAAGTTCATGATGTGAGTCTCCACACACTGTTTTGTCCATCTGAGTAGAAGCTGCAAGTTAATCCTGCCCACTTTTGATTTAAAATTATACATCTTACTTGAATTCTAACAGTAGGTTAACTTTTATTTTTGATATTTGAACTATTTACCTAAAAGTACCAATAATAATTCTATAAATTAACAATACTTCCATCACTTTTTTTGGTTCTGGAGACAGAATCTCACTCTGTCACCCAGGCAGGAGTGCAGTGGTGCAATCTCGGTTCAATACAAACTCCACTTCTGGGTTCAAGAGATTCTCCTGCCTCAACCTTCCGAGTAGCTGGGATTACAGGCGTGCACCACTACGCTCAGCTAATTTTTGTATTTTTAGTAGAGACAGGGTTTCACCATGTTGGCCAGGCTGGTCTTGAACTCCTGGCCTCAAGTGACCTGCCTGCCTTGGCCTCCCAATCTGCTGGGATTACAAGCATGAGCCACCACACCCAGCCACTTCCACCACTTTTTAAATGAAACACTGCTTAACTTTTACAAATCTAGTTCCTATCTTAAGCTAGAGAATCTTTCTCTACCAAGGTACAATCAAGGAACTTGATTTTACAAGGATGAAAAACATTTCATACAAATATGGTAAGAAAAAAAAATCTGTTAATACTGAAATTCCAATTGTTATTTCTCAGGAGAGAAACTGAATAGAGTGCTGTGTTTGTTTTTACAATCAATATGTGATTTTTTTTTTTCTTTGGAGACAGGGTCTCACTCCATCACCCAGGCTGGAGTGCAGTGGCTTGATCTCCATGCAACCTCAAGTAATCTTCCCGCCTCAGCCTCCTGAGTAGCTAGGACCACAGGTGTGTACCACTAGGCCCAGCTAATTTTGTATTTTTTGCATACACAGGGTTTTGCCATGTTGTCCAGGCTGGTCAGCTGGTCTCAAATTCTTGAGGTTGAGTGATCCACTCGTTTCGGCCTCCCAAAGTGCTGGGATTACAGGCATGAGCCACTGCACCTGGCCAACAATCAATATGTAATTTTTAAAAATTAAAAAGAGGCCAGGCATGATGATTCATGCCTGTAATCCCGGCACTTTGGAAGACCAAAGCAGGTGGATCATTTGAGGACAGGAGTTGAAGACCAGCCTGGCCAGCATGGTGAAACCCCATCTCTACGAAAAAAAAATACAGGCTGGGCGCAGTGGCTCATGCCTGTAATCCCAGCACTTTGGGAGGCTGAGGCGGGCAGATCACTTGAGGTCAGGAGTTCATGACCAGCTTGGCCAACATGGTGAAACCCTATCTCTACTAAAAATACAAAAATTGGCCAAATGTGGTGGTACGCACCTGTAATCCCAGCAACTCAGGAGGCTGAGGCAGGAGAATCGCTTGAACCTGGGAGGCGGAGGTTGCAGTGAGGCGAGATGGTGCCTCTGCACTCCAGCCTGGGCGACAGAGCAAGACTCCATGTCAAAAAACAACAGCAACAACAACAACAACAAATTAGCTGGGCATGGTGGTGCTGCATGCCTGTAATCCCAGCTACTCGGGAGGCTGAGGCTGGAGAATTGCTTGAACCCCGGCAGTGGAGGTTGCAGTGAGCCAAGATCACACCACTGCATTCCAGCCTGGGCAATGGAGCAAGACTCCATTTCAAAAATAAACAAATAAATACTAAAAAGTAAAAAGATCAAGAAAAAGGAAGTATACAGTCACAGAAGAAAAACTGGTACATCTCGAGCAAAAATCTAAAAATCCAAAATCTGAAATGCTACAAAATCCAAAACTTTCTGAGCAAAGATTTCACACTCAAAGGAAGTACTCAATGGAACATTTTGGATTTTCAGATTTGGGATGCTCAACCAGTATATAACGCAAATATACAAAACCTGAAAAAAATCCAAAATCCCAAACACTTCTGGTCCCAAGCATTTTAGATAAACGATATTGAACCTGTAAGTACATTTTCCATCTTCCCTGAAGGCAGTATGCATGGGATTACTTACACCACAAGCTAGATGGGTGCTTTTTTCCAAGACAAATGAATGAAGCCTACTATAAGGAATTCTTGTCAAAAAAGACTCCTGCTCTGAATCAGTACACACAAGCAGTTTAGGAAGAACTCTTCTATTTTCGTTTCTCAAATGGCCATCCTCCTGGCAATGTATCAAAAACTCTGAAAAAATATATAATTGAGGCTACAAGTTAATTCACCTCAACTGAGGGAATAGTCTTATCAAATTCTTCAATATTTTGTCTCATTCTCGGGTCAGACCTAGTTCCCCAGCTCAAGCTTGTTGTCACTGTGAAAATGTGACTATTTTCAAACTGACATTAGCTGAGTTAATTTCAGTATCTAAGTGAAACATGACTACAGGTGGCACGGCATCTGTATTCCCAGCTACTTGGGAAGGCTGAGGCGGGAGAATCCCTTGAAGGTGGGGGCAGAGGTCGCAGTGAGCAGAAATTGCGCCACTGCACCCCAGCCTGGGTAACAAAGTGAGACCCTGTCACAAACAAACAAACAAAAAACTCGCACAGAATTCTGAGCCTGACACAGGGTAGGGATGACTTGGCAAGGAGCCTGGAATAACAAATAGTCATGAATCAGAATAAAGGCCTGGGGGCAAGAAAAAAAACGACAGACAAGGACTGGTGCCAATGGTTCAGTTCCACTGTGACTCTCTGAGGCCTTCTCCACTTGCAGATATGTTTCTCCGAGCATGTCACAGTTGAATGGGTGAAGTTAAAATAGGAATAGGTTTCTTCAAACAGCAGAGTACAGACTTGAGCAAGGCAGCTTGGGATGGAATCCCAGTGTACTGTTGTGTGATCTTGGGTAAATATTTAATCTGTGCCTCAGATTCCTCACTGATAAAACTGGAATAAAGCAGTCTCTACTTCAAACGGTGTTGTGACTACCTGGTTAAAAGGACAACCTCCGGCCGGGCACAGTGGCTCACGCCTGTAATCCTAGCACTTTGGGAGGCCGAGGCGGGTGGGTCACGAGGTCAGGAGATCGAGACCATCCTGGCTAACACAGTGAAACCCCCTCTCTACTACAAATACAAAAAATTAGCCAGGCGTGGTGACAGGCACCTGTAGTCCCAGCTACTAGGGAGGCTGAGGCAGGAGAATGGCGTGAACCCAGGAGGCAGAGTTTGCAGTGAACTGAGATCGCGCCACTGCACTCCAGCCTGGGCAACAGAGCAAGACTCTGTCTCAAAAAAAAAAAAAAAAAAAAAAAAAGAAAGAGGACAACCTTCTCCCAGTACTTCTATGCCCCCTTCCCTGCTTTCTTGTTCTTCACAACACAAATAATCAGTTAACAATATCTTTATTGTCTTGCCTTTACCCACTCACAGAAAGCAAGCTGCATAAGAGCAAAGACTTCTGTTTTCTTCAATGCAGTATCCCCAGTATCTAGAACATTGCTCTGTATGTAGTAGCTACTCAAATATAAACGTTTGCTACCTAGAAATTATGGAATATGGCCCTGTGAACGAATGTAAAAATAATGCTGGAGGGCTTGTGCAAATTGCTGTGCCCAATATAAATGAATGAGAATTTGTAACTCACAGGATTTAATAATTAACATCAGAGCTGGAATCGGTTTCTTCCAGCACTATAAACTATAAACAGATACATATCAGGAGAGAAACTTTAAGCTGGAGAACAACAGATCAAGCCAAAAAATTGGGGATTGGACACCACCTCCAAGGCTGTAGAGAGGATGTCCAACAAATAAATTGGCCCTCATACTCCTTGCCTGAACTGTGGTTCCATCCCCAGTCACACATGGATTAGTTAAAAGTGAGAAAACCTGTAAGAAAAATCATCTTTTCTTCCCCAATCTGAGAAATACACCATGCCTGAAAGATAGGCAAAGACAACAAGCAAAGAATCAACACGTTTTGACAGTGTGCTCAGAATACCTAAGCAAATACTTTATATAACTTGCATTTGATACAGAAGATCTGGTCTAGCCCTAGCACTGTGGGTTACCCCTGAACAAGTAATTTCTCCCATGGTGGTCACAGCTCCCAGGTTTATTTTTTTTTAAAGCAGGTTGGGGCCGGGCGTGGTGGCTCACGCCTGTAATACCAGCACTTTGGGAGGCCGAGGTGGGCGGATCACTTGAGGTCAGGAGTTTGAGACCAGCCTGACCAACATGGAGAAACCTCGTCTCTACTAAAAATACAAAATTAGTCGGGCGTGGTAGCGGATGCCTGTAATCCCAGCTACTCGGGAGGCTGAGGCAGGAGAATCACTTGAACCCTGGAGGCGGAGGTTGCAGTGAGCCAAGATCACACCATTGCACTCCACTCCAGCCTGGGCAACAAGAGCGAAACTCTGTCTGAAAAATAAAAATAAATAAAATAAAAATAAAAAGCAGGTTGGCGTAAACGTGCTCTATGATCCCTTTAATTCTGAGTTAGACTATGAAGAAGTGGGGAAGGAAGAGAGAGTGAGTGTGCAGAGGGCAACAGGTTCATTTTAGTTTTTGCAAAACCAATACCCACGTGTCACAGAAAGACGTCAGGGGGCTGTTGTATATGTAGGGATCTGATTTTTAAATATGATATCCACCCACTCTCCTCCCCAGAATAACACCTGATGATCCTGTTGAAAGCTATAATCTGGCCGGGCATGGTGGCTCACACCTGTAATCCAAACACTTTGGGAGGCTGAGTCGGGTGGATCACTTGAGGCCAGGAGTTCGAGACTAGCCTGGCCAACATGGTGAAGTCCCATTTCTACTAAAAATACAAAAATTAGCCAGGCATGGTGATGAACACCCGCAGTCCCAGCTACTTGGGAGGCTGAGGCACAACAATCACTTGAACCAGGAAGCAGACACTGCAGTGAGCTTAGATCTTGCCACTGCACTCCAGCCTGGGCAACAGAGGGAGACTCTATCTCAAAATAATAAACAAACAAACAAACAAACATAAAAATACAAAAAATTAGCTGGCCGTGGTGGCACACGCCTGTAATCCCAGCTACTCAGGAGGCTGAGAATTGTTTGAACCTGGGAGGCAGAGGTTGCAGTGAGCCAAGACTGTACCACTGCACTCCAGCCTGAGCAACAAAGGGAGACTCAGTCTACCCACCAAAAAAAAAAAAAACAGGAGAGAAAGAAAGGCTGTAATCTGTAACTTTTCTTTTATCCACTTCACTTATTGTAAAATGCTATACTAGAATCTATCTGTTTTCTATCTGGCTGTATTCCCTAAATGCCTAGACACATAGCTACCAATCAATAAGTACTACTTGCTGACTGAATGAGTTGAATAAATTCTAAATACATAGTCAAGAGACCCTAATCCATTTTCTCCATTTCTATTTAGGAAACAATCAATATATACATGGTAGGTAGGAAGAAAGGAGAGTCGTTTCAGACAGTTCTTTACCCTGCTGATCTCCTGTTCCTTAATAATATTCCTTAAACTTCTCTTCCCTTTTTTCCCCCATATTTCCAGAAAAAACTCCTGTCTCAAAAGCACAAAATCAGCTATAGAAAAGATTAATAAATTAGAAAACAAAAACATTTTAAGGGGTGACAGGAAGTACCTGGCAAAGGTAGACAAAAAGCTTATCTTCAGAATCTAAGGTCTGGAGACAACCCGGAGGGCAGTCTGGCTTCTATACCATAAATGAACAAATGGATAGTAGCATAATACACTTAGCAGAAGAAAAAAAATTTAACCCAAAAGCACCTTCATAATTATGAAGCACAATCACTTGTAACATTAGTAACCTAAAATGATTTTGCCTTCTCCCTCTATCATCACTCTTAATTTCAAATGCTCATTTCTAAAATCTGTAGTATACAAAATTTTCTGTAGCCAACTATATATCCTAGAAGTCTCTTTCAGTGGCTTGCCTTTGAAAGAAGTTAAAAATGAAACTCATGTCTCTTGATTGGTACAATAATAAAGCAGACTCTGGAATGCTATAAGCTACCACTCTGTAAAGAGAGTGAAATCAGTCTGAACAAAGCTCACAAAGACAGAGACCAACAAACAGAACAAAGAAACCATTTGGAAAATCCCAATTATCAACCAACTTCTTGATCCAGCTCCTACACAATGAGAGAGGAGGATCTTGATCAAAACAGCAGAGAAAAAGACTGCTTAGATTGGTCTGCACTGGAAACTACCAAGGGAGTGATAGATTCCTGCATATAACACACAGAAAATGGGAGGGAAGCCACTAGAAATTGATGGTGAAAAAGACTAAATTTAAGTCCATCCAGATCGGCAGCCAGATGTTCCAAACGCCCAGCTCACAGAAATATTTACTGCAAGGGCTGGGCCGTCAAGCGTACTGATGAGTATTGAAAAGCTCCCCCTAGAGACCAGGTTTCTTTAGAGATAAAAAGAACAAAAGCAAAAAACACAATGAAACCACCACCAATAGTTTGAACATAATTTAAAATATATACATATCAGGCCCAAAGTAGACATCTTGTGTATGAACCAGATCGATTCAACTGACAATCCCCAATATTTAAACTGGCCTTTGTAAACAGAGCCGAAAAAATTTTTTGAAGGTAAAGTGTAAGAAGAAAACATAATTCAATGCAATTAATGCCAAAAGTGAACCAAAATGTAATGTCCAGGATATTTCCAACATGAGTTGCTGAGATAGCTATCAACCTCTGAAACACATGTTCATATATTAAGATAATCCATTCAGGCTTTGCAGAAAAGGAAGCACCACGATGGGGACAGAGGCATAGGTAGGAAAGTGGAGTGTTGATCAAAAGTCCAACCCACCTCGGGTTGAGGAATTTGCCCTAGGTTTTCTGGAGCAGTCAATAATGTGACACACAAACCAGCAAGGCCCTCAGCATCTCAACAATGTGTCCCCACAAATCACACTCTTCTTGCCCTAGGCCCAGAGTTATGCAAGAGAATCCAGCAATGTAAGGTTGGCATGCATTTTCACCATGGCAGACATCAACACGAACCTCACCTTGTCACTGTCATCATGACAAATGTGGTCGTGATGGATGGACTGGCACTGAAAAGAAGCACCAACACTACCTACAAGAAAAAGGGAGGAAAGGTTAAGATGCAGTAATTCCTTACATTTAAACTGCTTTACCAATTAAAAGTGCTTTTACATCCATGATCCCATCTAATAAAATACTCATATAAGTGGACACTGTGGGGATTATTATTCATGCATTTTAACAGAGGAAAACAAAACACAGAGAGGCTGACCCACACAAAGGAGCAGTCAGGGAGTGGCAGTCTAAAACTACAACTCCATTATTCAAACTGCTAATTCCCCCTCTTTCTACTAGACCGAGTGGTCTGCTTTCAAAGTAAGATTACCTGCAGAAACACAAGCCTTCAATAAGGCAAACTCTTATTTATGAGGAAAAATATTACATTCTTTTTCAGACTACACATGCTTTGAGAAAAAACTGGTCCTATAAATTCTAAACATATAAGAAACAATCTAATCTACAATCACATAACACTTTAAATGTTTTTATTACTTTAAATGTATACCAAATATACCCATTTGTAAATTTTAAAAACTACCTTCCAGTAACAACTGCTCTTTAATAATATTTACATTTCTAGCCAATAAAAACACAAACTATTCAATAAGTGATTGGAACAACGGATTACCCATTTTTTTAAAAAAAAGTTTTGGTTTGTACTTCATACCATAAACAAAATGGTGAGTCAAAGATCTATGTAATGTAAAAAATGAGGCCCGTTTTAGACAAAAATGTTACATTTTTAAAATTATCTTAGAGGCCAGGTGCAGTGGCTTAGGCCTGTAATCCCAGCACTTTGGGAGGCCAGGGCGGGTGGATCACCCGAGGTTAGGAATTTGAGACCAAGCTGGCCAACATGGTGAAACCCTGTCTCTACTAAAAATACAAAAATTAGCCACGTGTGGTGGCGCACCCCTGTAATCCCAGCTAATAGGGAGGCTGAGGAAGGAGAATCACTTAAACCCGGGAAACAAGAGGTTGCAGTGAGCCAAGATCATGCCACTGCACTCCAGCCTGCATGAGTGAGACCCTGTTTCAAAAAAAAATGAAAATGAAAATGAAAATAATCTTGGAATAAGAAAAACCTTCTGAAAGAAGATATTAAACATGAAGTCATAAATAAAAAGCACACGACTGTGGACCAAAGGCTAACAAAACCCCTCCTGAGTAGCTGGGATTACAGGCACACGCCACCACGCCCAGCTAATTTTTGTATTTTTAGTAGAGACGGCGTTTCGCCATGTTGGTCAGGCTGGTCTTGAACTCCTGACCTCATGATCTGCCTGCCTCAGCCTCCCAAAGTGCTAGGATTGCAGGCGTGAGCCACCCACCTGGCCTCAGACAGTACATTTTAAGATATTATTAATGTTGGGAAGATGTTAAGTAACATGAGGCTGAAGACTGTAAGTGAGGATCACCTGCTTATTTACTATTACAGTAAGAGCTTACTGATACTTCCAGATATGTAGAGCAGAAAATTCTCTTTCAGAATCGGATTTGTTTTGTTTTGTCTTGTTTTAAACAAAATTAGTGAGACACAATTCACATACTACACAATTATCTATTATTTAAAGTATACAATTCAATTTTTTTTTTTAGTATATTCACAAAGTTGTACAACCATCATCACAATTTTAGGACATTTTCACCACCCTAAAAAGAAACCTCAAGCCCATTTATCTCTTCCCTGAGCCACTGACAACCACTACTCCAACTTCTGTGTATTTGCCAATTCTGGACATTTCATATAAACAGAATCATAAAACATGTGGTCTTTGTAATCAGGTTCATTCACCTACCATAATGTTTGCAAGGTTCATCCACACTGAACCGCGTACCAATTCATTCCTTTCTATGGCTAAATTAATATTCCAGTATATGGATATACCACATTTTGTTTCACTCTGGAAATATTAAGACTAATGCTGTTTTGACATCCATTTATAAGTTTTTGTGTGAACGTTTATTTTCATTTCTCTTGTTGGGTCACTTGATCTCTCTATTCAACCTTTTGACGAACTGCCAAACTGTTTTCCAAACTGACTGCATCATTTATAATTCCACCAGCAATATATTGCAGTTCCTCTGGCATTTTTTGAGTAGAATGACTTTGGAGTCAGACTTCAATACAATTCAGGAATTTACAGACTATGTGAACTTAGGTAAGTCACTTAACAAATCATATGCCTCCCTCATCTGTAAAATTAGAATATTATTATCTACTTACATGTAGGTAATCTACAGAGCTGTTCTGAGAGATATTAAAGTTAGGTGTATGAAAAAGCTCATAGCACAGTGCCTGGCACACAGCAATTCAAGAAATGGTACTACAATTAACACTTCTATTCACATCAAGGCTGTGATTTGCCTGTGAGACACTGCCTAAGTCCTCAATTTTTCTTGCTAGAGCTGTTTCATTGCCTTCATTTTTTGAGGAGGAAGGGGAAGAGGTAATATGTCTGTCTCTCCAGCCACATCATAGGCTCCCTAATTTATCTTTTCATCTTCCAGCATGCAGCACATTTCCTGACTCATGGCAAGTACTAAGTAATTGCAAAAGCAAAGCATGAGAGAAAAGAAATAAAAGAGAGAAAGAGTTTTTAAAAGATAAAAAGGAAAAGGGGAAGGAAATGAAGCCTTCCTGATTTCTCCCTCCCTTTCCTAGTCTACACTTCCATCAGTCCCTCCACCTACAGACCCCAATGAGATTTAATGACCTCTTCCTCCTTTCTCCTGTACAAGCTGCTTAGCCCTTGTTATCAAAATTCCTATGTTGAAACCTAATCCCAAATGTAAGGGTATTTGGAGGTGGGGTGTTTGGAAGGTGATTGGGTTATGAAGGCAGAGAGCTCATGAATGGGATCAGTATCCTTATAAATTCGATCCCAAAGAATTCCTCACCCTTTTGCCTTGTGAGGACACAGCAAAAAGGCACTCTCTATGTACCAGGAAGCAGGCCCTCGCCATAATGAATCTGGGTTCCTTGATCTTGAATTTCCCAGCCTCTATCTATCTATCTACCTACCTACCTACCTACCTACCTACCTACCTACCTACCTACCTGTTAATTTATTTGAGACGAGTTTCACTCTTGTTGCCCATGCTGGAGGGTAGTGGTGCGATCTTGGCTCACTGCAACCTCCACCTCCCGGGTTCAAGCGATTATCCTGTCTCAGCCTCCCGAGTAGCTGGGATTACAAGTATGCACCACCATGCCTGGCTAATTTTGTATTTTTAGTAGAGACAGGGTATCTCCATGTTGGTCAGGCTGGTCTCAAACTTCCGACCTCAGGTGATCCACTCACACTGGCCTCCCAAAGTACTGAGATTACAGGCGTTAGCCACTGCACCCGGACAAATTTCTCAGCTTCTAAAACTGTGAGAAATAAATTTCTGTTGTTTATAAGCCACCTAGACTATGGTATTTGTTACAGCAGCCTGAAGAGACTAAGGCAGGCCTTACACTACAATAAAAAAATGAGGCGAGGCGCGGTGGCTCACGCCTGTAATCCCAGCACTTTGGCAGGCGGAGGCAGGTGGATCACGAGGTCAGGAGATGGAGACCATCCTGGCTAACACAGTGAAAGCCTGTCTCTACTAAAAATACAAAAAATTAGCTGGGCGTGGTGGCACGCACCTGTAATCCCAGCTACTCAGGATGCTGAGGCAGAACTACTTGAACCCGGGAGGTGGAGGTTGCAGTGGGATGAGATCACGCCACTGCACTCCAGCCTGGGCAACAGAGCAAGACCCTGTCTCAAAAAAAAAAAAAAAAAAAAGGATAAAACTGTAGTACAACTATTGTTTACATACAGTAAACAGTGTGTGTGTATGTGTGTGTACACACACACACATACACACACACACTATATATATATATGTACGTATAAATTCAATTTCCCCTGCTGGGCCACGACCACATGTTTTTAGAGTCAGAGACTGAGCCTTGGTCATCTTTATGATCTCCGTTAACATACATCAAGTTTTGTTCAAAGAAGGCCATACTTAAAAAGTTTACTTAATACATAAAGACTTTGAGTAACAGCATTATTCTGACCTTAGGCCTAACAAAGAAACCAACCAAGTGAAGCAAGGGGCACATGACAACTGAATAAATCTAACAAGACACAGCTGGGGGAAGTGACCTCTCTTCTTACATTCAGGGCTATATTTCTTGAAAGGTCCATTCTAAAGACAGCCCTGAGCATTTACTGAGTATCTACTCAGTATGTACCAGACATATGTACACAAGACAAAGCAAAAAGCAAGCAAGGCCCCTAGCTCCATGGAGCTTACAGCCCAGTAGAGAGCATTTGCCTGCCATCCTAAAGACTCTAATCTCACTCCCGCTCCAGAAATTTCATTTCTGCAATTGCTTAATTCATTAAGTAAGTACTTATCAAGCCCTCGCTACATGTCAAGTCTATCCTAGACACTGGGAACATAGGAATAAATAACACAAGGTCCCTGCTCTTTATGAATTTTACTTTAACCAATTCTATAAAGATGCATTTCTTTGCCAATAATTCTGTGAAATACCCGTATGCTCTAACTTTTAAATAAATTTTAATAGTAACATGTGTACATAAGCTTAAAAAATAAAAAAAGAATGAAATGGATTATGATGAAAAAAGAATCCCATTGCCTTCTTCTCTATCCCTAGTCTCCCTTCCCAGAGGCAAATATTCCCCAAATCTTACAGGCATTCCCTCCAGTATTGAAGACAATGGTCCTCTCGTATCTGTGGGAGATTGGTCCCAGGACCCCCAGTGGATACCAAACTCTCCAGATGCTCAAGCCCTTTATATAAAATGGCTTAGTATTTGCATAAAACCTATGTTCATCCTCTCATATACTTTAAATCATCTCTAGACTACTTGTAATACCTAATACAATGCAATGCTATATAAGACACAGTGGCTCACACCTGTAGTCCCAGCACTTTGGGAGGCCGAGGTGGGAGGATCACGAAGTCAGGAGTTTGAGACCAGCCAGTTTGAGACCAGCCTGGCCAACAAGATGAAACCCTGCCTTTATTAAAAATACAAAAATTAGCCGCGCATGGTGGCGGGCACCTGTAATCCCAGCTACTCAGGAGGCTGAGGCAGGAGAATTGTTTGTACCCAGGAGGCAGAGGTTGTAGTGAGCTGAGATCACGCCACTGCACTCCAGCCTGGGCAACAGAGCAAGATTCCGTCTCAAGAAAAAATAAATAAATTAATTAATTAACAAACAGTAATTGTACTACAGTTTTACTCATTTTTTTAACTGTAGTATTGTTGTTTTTATTGTTTATTTTTCCTGATATTTTCCATGCAGTTGGCTAAACCCAAGGATGTGGAACCTACAGATATAGAGGGCCAACTATAATATACTTTATATGACTATTTCTTGGTTATTAATTTTATAAATTGTTTATTGAATTTCTAGCATACTATCATCAGATAACTAAACTATTCCACCCCTCCTACCCTACTCTCACCCAGTCCTCCAACATAATTATATAGTATTTTGTGTTTTTATCAAGAGGATGGTCACTGAAATTCCAGAAATAGATAAGACCTCCTAAAGAGAAGGTGTAATCAGAGAAAAGCAGAAGGCCAAGAATTATTATTATTATTATTATTTTTAATTTTGAGACAGAGTTTCGCTCTTGTTGCCCAGGCTGGAGTGCAATGGCGCGATCTCAGCTCACTACAACCTCCTCCTCCCGGGTTCAAGCGATTCTCCTGCCTCAGACTCCCAAGTAGCTGGAATTACAGGCATGCGCCACCACGCCTGGCTAATTTTTTGTATTTAGTAGAGACGGGTTTTGCCATGTTCGTCAGGCTGGTCTTGAACTCCTGACCTCAGGTGATCCACCCACCTCGGCCTCCCAAAGTGCTGGGATTACAGGCAAGAGCCACTGTGCCTGGCCTTAAAATTTTTTAAATACTGAAATGTATTGGAGGAAAGAGGTAATTAATGAAGGAGATAAAAGAAGAGAAAGAGCCAGAGGAAAGAAAGAATATCTGTGGAGATATAAGAGGACCAAGAAGGAAATGTCTGATTTGATTGATTTTCTTGTGTGTTAATGAGAGGCTAGTAGTAAAAGGACTGGTTCTACTTTGTATTTTTCCATTTGAATGGAAATATGAGGACTTCGGGGCGGCGGGGGGTGCGGTTTCCAATTTCCAGAGCATCTCCTTATTCTTCTTGAGGAGAGATAAAGAGAATTCAGACATTCCGAATCCAAACAAAAATCTGGCCCTAATGAGGATTAAAAAAAAAAAAAAATCAACATGGCTTTTCTATACTCTCACAACATTTCTGGCACACAATTTATGAGTTGTCCACACCAAGCAATCCTTCAGTTCTCCACGGACATCAGTTGAACATCCTATAATTCTAACACTAACTACCCATAGTTAATGTAGACGCCAAAGGTAAAGGGCTCAGTCCCACAAGACTGCCTCCCACTTCAGATGCCAATTGCAAGTAGTGGGTCCTCAGGCTAACCACAACTTTTGTCAGTTTGGCTACAAATCAGAGGTTCCCAACACCCCTTCTTCTGATTCAATAATTTGCTACAATGGCTCATAAAACTCAAGGAAACATCTATAGTCATGCATTGCTTAATGATGAGAATACATTCTGAGAAATACATGGTTAGGTAACTGAATCATTGTGCGAACATCATACCAGAGAGTTAGGCTATATGGTATACTTAGACATCAGGGCATAACCTACTGCCCCTAGAGCACAAACCTGTATAGCACATTACTGTACTGAATACTGTAGGCAACTGTAACACAATGGTATTTGCGTATCAAAACACATCTAAACATAGAAAAGGTACAGTAAAAATATAGTATTATAATCTCAGGGGACCAGTCATATACATAGTCCCTCTTTGACAAAAACACATTATGTGGCACAAGACTGCACTTTCGTTTACTGGTTTACTATAAAGGTTAAAGATGAACAGCTAATGAAAGAGGCACATGGGGTTAAGATATGGAGGAAAGGGGAACGGGCAGAGCTTCCATGCCTTTTTTAGGCACACCATCCTCCCAGCACCTCAATGTCTTCACCAACCCAGAAGCTCTCCAAACTCTATTATTTAGGGTTCTTATGGAGATTCCCTTAGGTAGGCATGACTGATAAAAATCACTGGCCATTGGTAACTGAACTCAATCTTCAGCCCCTCTCCTCTCTCTGGAGGGATGCTGGGTTGAAAGTTCCAACACTCAAATTGCATGACTGGTTCCTTTGGCAACCACCAGCCCTCATCTAGAAGCTATCAAGGGGCCCACCAAGACTCACTTCGTTAGCAGAAACTCAGGTATAGCTGAAAGGAGCTAATTACAAATTAAGATGCTCCTCTCACCCCAATCACTCAGGAAATTCCTAGGGTTTTAGGACCTCTGTGCCAGGAATTAGGAATGAAGAACAAATATGAATTTTTTATTATATCACATGATCACAGTGGTCCACTCCTTGAGTTGTGAGATAAATAATCTAATTCCCTTCGTATTCTCCCATGGCTTAATATTAATCTGGGTATTAAGTTTTTTTTGTTTTTGTTTTTTTTGAGACAGAGTCTCACTCTATTGCACAGGCTGGAGTGCAATGGCACGATCTCGTCTTACTGCAACCTCTGCCTCCCAGGTTCAAGTAAATCTCCTGCCTCAGCCTCCCAAGTAGCTGGGATTACAGGGGTGTGCCATTATGCCTGGCTAATTTTTGTATTTTTAGTGGAAACGGGGTTTCACTGTGTTGGCCAGGCTGGTCTGGAACACCAGACCTCGTGATCCACCTGCTTTGGCGTCCCAAAGTGCTGGGATTACAGGCGTAAGCCACTGCACCTAGCTAAATATTAACTTTCTTATCCACTCATAACTTCCCATTTTACAAGGGACAATGGTAAAATTCAAAGAAATACTATTGGCCAGGTGCAGTGGCTCATGCCTGTAATCCCAGCGCTTTGGGAGGCAGAGGCGGGCAGGCGGATCACAAAGTCAAGAGATTGAGACCATCCTGGCCAACATGGTGAAACCCCGTCTCTACTAAAAATACAAAAATTAGCTGGGCGTGGTGGTGGGCACCTGCAGTCCCACCTACTTGGGAGGCTGAGGCAGGAGAATCACTTGAACTCAGGAGGCGGAGGCTGCAGTGAGCCAAGATCCAGCCTGGTGACACAGTGAGACTCAAAAAACAAACAACAACAAAAACAAAACAAAAAAACAAAGAAATACTATTTCAGCCATTCAGGAGAAAATGCCAGTTACATATATGGTAAGCATGAGTCATCACTATTAATTACTATTTATTATAACTATTATTTTCACTATTACCATTTATGATAACTAAACATAACACACTTATTTTACAATTTAGTACCTACAGGAATTCAAATCTCTAGGCTAAGAAACCTGAAATCTCTAATATCTTCCCTATTAAATAAGATGAGAAGGTAAATTGCTGCTGTGATTTCTAGTATAGAGAAAAGATTGATATTCACAGTGGAGATAAGAGAGAAGAATGATAGCTACCAGAGGCTGGGGAGGGTAGAGGAGGGGCTGGGTGGGGGAAGTAAGGATGGTTAATGGGTACAAAAAAAAAAATGAGTAAGATCTAGTATCTGACAGCACAACAGGGTGACTATAGTCAACATAAGTTTAATTATACATTCTAAAATAACTAAAAACAGTATAACTGGATTGTAACACAAAGGATAAATGCTTGAGGTGATGGATACCCCCCCCTTACCCTAATGTGATTATTAGGCATTGTATGCCTGTATCAAAATATCTCACGTACCCCCGTAAATATATATACCTACTACGTACCCACAAAAATTAAAATTTAAAAATTTTTAAAAAAGAAAACATAGGGCCGGGCACAGTGCTCACGCCTGTAATCCCAGCACTTTGGGAAGCCAAGACGGGCAGATCACTTGAGGTCAGGAGCTCGAGACCAGGCATCGTGGTGGACACCTGTAATCCTAGCTACTCCAGAGGCTGAGGCTGGAGAACTGGTTGAACCTGGGAGGCGGAAGTTGTAGTAAGCCGAGACTGTGCCACTACACTCCAGCTTGGGAAACAGAGTGAGACTTCGCCTCAAAAAAAAAAAGAAAGAAAGAAAATATAAATGACTTTGGACATATACAAATGTTAAACTTTTCTCAAAAGAAAAATTAAAGTAAAAATGACACCTTGTCACCCACCAAATCAATAAAAAGCAAGAAGTTTGATAACACACTATATTGGAGAAGGTATAAAAAAACAGGCTCTCAAACATTGCTAGTAGTAGATATATAAAGTAGTACATCTTCTAAAAAGAGTAATTTGGCAGTTAACTGACTCAGTGAAAAATACATATAACTTTTAGGCCAGGCGCGGTGGCTCATGCCTGTAATCCCAGACTTAGGGAGGCCGAGGCAGGTGGATCACAAGGTAAGGAGATGGAGACCATCCTGGCCAACATGGTGAAACCCCATCTCTACTAAAAATACAAAAATTAGCTAGGCGTGGTGGCACGCGCCCATAATCCCAGCTACTTGGGAGGCTGAGGCAGGAGAATGGCTTGAACCTGGGAGGTGGAGATTACAGTGAGCCGAGATCATGCCACTGCACTCCAGCTTGCCGACAGAGCGAGACTCTGTCTGAGAAAGGGGAGGGGAGGGGAGGGGGGGGAAGGGAGAGGGGAGAGGGGGAGGGGAGAGGAGGAGGGGGATGGGGGAGGAGGAGGGGGAGGGGGATGGGGGAGGAGGAGGGGGAGGGCGGGGGAGGAGGAGGGGGAGGGCACGGGAGGAGGAGGGGAAGGACTTTTATTTTTTGAGATGGAGTTTCGCTCTTGTTGCCCAGGCTGGAGTGCAATGGCGCCATCTTGGCTCACCACAACCTCCGCCTCCCGGGTTCAAGCGATTTCTCCTGCCTTAGCCTCCCAGGTAGCTGGGATTACACGCATGCGCCACCAGGCATGCCTGGCTAATTTTGTATTTTTAGTAAAGATGGGGTTTTTCCATGTTGGTCAGGCTGGTCTCGAACTCCTGACCTCAGGTGATCTGCCCATCTCAGCCTCCCAAAGTGCTGGGATTACAGGCATGAGCCACCGTGCCCAGCCTACATGTAACTTTTAAACCAGATATTCCAATCCTAAAAGTGCATCTCACAAACATACTTGGCCCTCAAACTGATGTGGGTACAAATTATGCATCACGGTTTATTGCATGCCTCTCAAGATTAGAACTGGCTCCATGAGGGCAGGAAATTCCCTTGCCTTATACATTATATCCCAAGTGGAAATAGTGCCTGGCACATAGCAGGTAATCAATATTTGCTTAACAGAATGAGTAAAATCAATTATTTTAAAGGTTTAAATGCCCACCAATAAGAGAATACTCTGCAACTATAAGTGGAGGGTGGGTGGGAAGAGGAAGCTCTTTATGTACTGATAAAGAAAAAGCTCCACTATATACTGTCACAGAAACAAAGCAATGTGTGGAACAGCATAGTGGGCCACCACTGTGGAAAAAAGTGGCGGCTGGCTGAGGTACAGATGTATAGAAACTGATCACACTGTCTCTATAAGTCTAGGGAGAACAACGAAGCAGGACAGGCATCAAAGAAAGCCTTTTCACTGTATGCTTTTTCCTATTTTTAAATTTTTGAACCATGCGAATATATTACCTATTTAAAAAATAAACTTTAGAAAAGAGATTGGTCTTACTCTAAATTACAGTGGTTATAATATGAAGCAGATTGTTAAAGATACTTGAGGTTGCCAAGTTGAAATGCAAGGCAAACACGAGAGTAGTAATTTTTAAATGAGATGTGACCTATACCTAAGAATTATTTGTATTCCAAAACAAAAAGTACAAATTAGGTAGAAATTTACTCTAATAATTTATATTATTCTGTGAAGTCAATATAGTTGTTTGAATAACAGGCATCATTTAGAGGGAGAAACTGAATTTGAAAAAACAATAGTTAATGATCAGTACTGGTTCTTAAATGTTCAAAGACACTGAACATGCCTTGGCCTTAGTGAATGGAGGTTTTTTTTTTTTTTTTTTTTTTTGAGACGGAGTCTCGCTCTGTCGCCCAGGCTGGAGTGCAGTGGCGCGATCTCGGCTCACTGAAAGCTCCGCCTCCCGGGTTCACGTCATTCTCCTGCCTCAGCCTCCCGAGTAGCTGGGACCACTGGTGCCTGCCACGACGCCCGGCTAATTTTTTGTATTTTTCGTAGAGACAGGGTTTCACGGTGTTAGCCAGGATGGTCTCGATATCCTGACCTCGTGATCCGCCTACCTCAGCCTCCCAAAGTGCTGGGATTACAGGCGTGAGCCACCGCGCCCGGACTCTGAATGGAGTTTTTATACACCACAAACCTAATCCAGTTCTTTGCAACTCTTTGTATCCATGAGAACCTATAGATTTTTACTTCCTAAAAAAGCACTTGTTTCAAAATGGCAAAACAATTCATTTAAATGTTAAGCTTCCTATATGAGGCTATAGGCACTTAATATTAAGGATAGACTCTGCGTGTATATTCACAGTTGTGTAAACAAGTTTAAGATAAATCTTTCATTCAAATTAGGCTTTTATCAAAATTAAGTTGTAAAAGGATGTTTTGGTAAGGGAGATGCCAAGAATGTAAAGAGTGGGTAGAAAAGTAAAATATTGAGAAAGTGCATTAAAAAATATCTAGAGAAGTCAAATGATCTCAATGGGAAAGCTGACATTAAACAGTGATAATCCAAACAAGAAGAGACCTCAATTCAGTTTAGAAAGAGCTTAGCCATTCAGCTCCTTTTCTGAAAGATAACTGCCTATTATTAAAATAGTAATGACAGACTCATATAGCATAGTCTAGATTATCATATTAGATTCATTTATACCAATTTTCCTTCTATTATTTATGGAAAATATATAGCTTACAGACGCAATAGTAAGAAACACTTAAAATCGTAGCCGGGCGCAGTGGCTCACACCTGTAATCCCAGCACTTTGGGAGGCCAAGGCGGGCAGATCATGAGGTCAGGAGATTGAGACCATCCTGGCTAACAAGGTGAAACCCCTTCTCTACTAAAAATACAAAACATTAGCCGGGCGTGGTGGCAGGTGCCTGTAGTCCCAGCTACTTGGGAGGCTGAGGGAGGAGAATGGTGTGGACCCGGGAGGCGGAGCTTGCGTGAGGCCAGATAGCACCACTGCACTCCAGCACGGGTGACAGAGCGAGACTCCTCAAAAAAAAAAAAAAAAAAGAATGGGAACATTAAGTATAAGTAATATAAAATGGATAATCATCCATCCTTTAGTTTTGCCATGGCAACCAGGGTCGGTAATCTTTGAAAGCTGTTTTCTGACTTCCTAGTTCTAAAACAGAGAAGGCAGTTTTCTACCACCAGAGAAGCCAAAGGTCAGACTCTTCCTTTTTCCCTCTTAGCTATTCCTATGCAGATAAACATTTGAGGAGGCAAATAGGATATGATGAGTGGCTGCTTAACAAGGCCACTTGGGCTGCAGTGGCAGGAGGCCAGCCCTTTCCTTCACGCTTGCTCCTGGCACTGCAGCTGAGCAAGGCAGGACCAGGGAGAGAATTCATGTGTCAATCTTACTATCAAAGATGCCCCTCCCCAACCAACATCAGACCAGTTATACAATGTATTTAGTTTTGTCTCAACATATCTTACAATTAAAATATCTTCTCATTAACTCTTGGTTCTTTATGAAGATGATGCAAGTGAGCCTAAATATAAGTAAATCAGCTCAAGAGGAAAAATCTACATAGCTTGGTCAGTTATAGTTACTGGGTATCTCACCTAAAATTAGTACCACATCATTGGTTGTAAAATGTTACCCTCCATCTAGGAAACAAATCATTTTCACCTGAGCTCAAAGCTTTCTAAGGACAACATTCTAAAAACCAAAGAAGGAAAGTCAGATCAGACAAATTTATAGAAGGAGCAAGGTTGAAATAAAAAAAAAAAAGAAGAAGCGCAGACAAATCAATACTACTAGCTGACAGGCTGAGCTAGGTGCTGGCAAGGAGGACAAAAATCAACAAAATATGGTCCTTACCTTTAAGCAGCTTTCAACTTAGGAAGGGAAACAAAACCTAAATGTCAGCTAATAACCCTAAAGTAACTTGTCAAGATGGTTTACTTCAGACTGTAAGTGCAATGTAAGTGCAAAGGCAATTCAGTGAGTCTATTAAAGACAGAGGAAAAGTCTTAAGAGGTAGGTCTTAAACGAGGAGGAAGAAGAATGATATAGCAGCCAATGCTAATTCTTAGGCAGGAGTCTGTGAAGCCTAAGAAATTTTACAAAAAGGTTTGTAGGCATAAATGTACCATTTTTCTGTAGAGGATGTTGGTTGTTTTGGGTTCTTTGACACTGAGTCTCACTCTGTAGCCCACGATGCAGTGCAGTGGCGCAATTACAGCTCACTGCAGCCTCAACCTCCTGGGCTCAATCAATCTTCCAGTCTCAGCCTCTCGAGTAGCTGGGACTACAAGTGTGTGCTACCAGGCTCAGCTAATTTTTTATTTTTTGCAGAGATAGGTAGGGTCTATGTTGCCCAGGCTGGTCTCCCAACTTCTGGGCTCAAGAGATCCTCCCATCTCAGTTTCCCGAAGTGCTGGGATTACAGGAGTGAGCCACCATGTCCAGCCAAGGGTGTTGCTTTTTATCATACCTTCAAAGTAGTCCAAGATTCTCAAAAGGTAGATCCGATACTCTAAATAAGCTTGTCCAACCCGTGACCCATGGGCTGCATGCAGCCCAGGAAGGCTCTGAATGCAGCCCAACAGAAATTCATAAACTTTCTTAAAACATTAAGAGACTTTTTTTGTGATTTTTTTTAAGCTCATCAGCAATCGTTAGTGTTAGTGTATTTTATGTGTGCCCCAAGACAATTCTTCTTCTTCCAATGTGGCCCAGGGAAGCCAAAAGATTGGACAACCCAGTTCTAAAATATTCAAGATTCCTCCCTCCACACCTTATCCCAATACACACTTACAAGCAGAAGAGTTTCAGTACATTCAGTGTTTTTGTCTACAATAGCAAAGCTTTCACAGTGCTGAACAAAAGACCTAGGTAGGTTAGCACACTCAGGCATTTACTTATACAAAGCTAAAAAGGGAGTGGGATGACAATGGTATTTCTACCTGAAAGAAAGAATCTCCTCTTACCCAGCTGAATAGGTGAGAGACTTGACATCTTCCCCTGCTCGGGAAGAGATGTCCTCTCTCCTCCTCTCACTATCTTAGAGAGCTAGGAGCCTAGAGAAGGGCAAACAATACATGGGGCAAAAAATTTTACAACATGGACATTAGAGCTTAGGAACTATTATCAGAGATTTCTCTCAGCCTTGAGTACTGCTAAACACACATTTATATTAAGTGCTCTCTACTCTCACAAACTAGAAGAAGAGGTTAAAATAAGCCACAGGGGCCACCTCATATTATCATACTTCAAATCTATGCAGAATAGAGCTATGCATGAAAAGCAATGAGGGCGGGGTGGGAGGGGACTATTGAATTCAAATAAACAAGAAGTGATTTTTTGAAATAGAACACAAAAATTATATTCTAGCTAATTCTAACATCACAAGAAGTGATTTTTAAAACAGAATACAAAAATTATATTCAAGCTAATTCTAACATCACTGGCAGGAAAAACATTTTACTTGCTAATAGTATATGTAGACCTAGATGTGAGATGTGAAAAAGAAAAAGATTTTGCAGCAAGACAGGCTTGAGTTTTAATCCTTGTCCTTCTATTCATTAGCTGTGAAACCTTAGATCTTGAACAAGTGACCCTCATTTTTTTTTCCTTACCTTCAAAGAGGTGTGACACCTATGATACGAGGTTGTTGCGAAGCTTATATGACGTATGTAAAGAACACAGCACTGTGGCACAGAAAATGGTTAATAAGTGGTTATTCCTATATCAATAGAAAATAGCCAGGCATGGTAGCTCAAGTCTGTAATCCCAGCACTTCGGGAGGCTGAGGTGGGAGGATCACTAGAGGTCAGGAGTTAAAAGACTAGCCTGACCAACATGGCAAAACCCCGTCTCTACTAAAAACACAAAAATTAGCCGGGCATGGTGGCACACACCTTTAGTCCCAGCTACTAGAGAAATCGCTTGAACCTGGGAGGTGGAGGTTGTAGTGAGCCGAGATTATATCACTGTACTCCAGCCTGGGCAGCACAGTGAGACTCTGTCTCCAAAAAAAAAAAAAAAACACTTATCAATAGAAAATGCTAACAGTACCAATCTCCTTTCTCCAAATCACCACAAATTTGTCTGGCATAATTTGTAACTGAGAAAATTTTATTGGTATCCATTGATATCTATATACTATTTATTATACAGCCTGCCTTAAAGTTACTGACATGGGCCAGGCACTGTGGCTCATGCCTGTAATCCCAGCACTTTGGGAAGCTAAGGTGGGCAGATCACTTGAGGTCAGGAATTCGAGGCCAGCCTGGCCAACATGGTGAAACCCTGTCTCTACTAAAAATACAAAAATTAGCCAGGTGTGGTGGCTCGTGCCCATAATCCCAGGTACTTGGGAGGCTGAAGCAGGAGAATCACCTGAATCTGGGAGGTAGAGGTTGCAGTGAGCTGAGATCATGCCACTACACTACAGCCTGGGCAACACAGCAAGACTCTGTTTCAAAAAAAGAAAAAGTGGCAGGGTGCAGTGGCTCACGCCTGTAACCTGTAATCCCAGCACTTTGGGAGATGGGCGGATCACCTGAGGTCAGGAGCCTGACCAAATGTCAAAACCCAGTCTCTACTAAAAATAGAAAATTAGCCGGGTGTGATGGCAGGTGCCTATATTCCCAGCTACTAGGGAGGCTGAGGCAGGATAATCACTTGAACCTGGGAGGCAAAGGTTGCAGTGAACCAAGATTGTGCCATTGCACTCCAGCCTGGGCAACAAGAGCGAAACTCCATCTCAAAAAAAAAAAAAAAAAAAGAAAAGAAAAGAAAGAAAGAAAAAAAAGAAAAGAAAAGAAAAGAAAAAGTTACTGACATGGAAAAGTTACCAAAATATACTGTCAAGTGGAAAAAAAAAGCAAGTTGCAGAATAAATAAATAAGGCCCTGTTATCTAAACATAGAGACTAGAAATACATACAAACTGCTCACAGTAATTATCCTTGAAAAGGACAATGGAACTGAGGACACATTGATCTATTTTGTATTGTTTGCATCTTCTACAATATTAAGCACTATTTGCTTAATTAAAAACCAATAACAAAAGGAAAAAACCACTAGTAAAATGAAAATTATTCACACAAGGCACTTACATAATCTCAGATACTTTGGGAGGCTGAGCTGGGTGGATCACGAGGTCAGCTTTAACCTTCCTATGCAACACTTTTATTCCCCCCAAATGCCTCATGGTCTGACAGTCTTGAAAACTCCATGGGCAGACACATTTTTACTCCACCTGCCTGCCAATCTAATACACTCAAGGCTAAGTTGAGCATGGCTCCTTTAACCCCAATAGTGACTGTGGAGTGGGAGAGTAGGGTCCTGGTAGGAAAGAGGGTGTTAGAAGAAAAGATGAGAAAGAAAAAGCTCAATGGAAAAGAACATACCTTTTTCTATTTTGTAATGTACTAAGGTTACAAAAAGGCCTTTGTCCATCCCAGTAGACACTTATTGTGACCTTAGCTATTTATATGCAACACAAACTCTCCAAGAATGTCAGCTAAGTGAAAGATAAAATTTACATAATTTCATTGTGCAGGCTTTTCATCTGTTCTGGGTTACTAAATTACCAATTTTTTTTTTTTTTTTTTTGATGGAGTCTCACTCTGTCACCCAGGCTAGAGTGCAATGGCACGATCTCAGCTCACTGCAACCTCCGCCTCCCGGGTTCACACGATTCTCCTGCCTCAGCCTCCTGAGGAGCTGGGATTACAGGCACGTGCCACCATGCCGGCTAATTTTTCTATTTTTAGTAGAGCGGGGTTTCACCACACTGGCTGGGCTGGTCTTGAACTCCTGACCTCGTGATCCACCCAGCTCGGCCTCCCAAGTGCTGGGATTACAGGCGTGAGCCACCGCGCCTGGCCCCAAATCTTTTAAAATACTGATTATAATATAATATCACCTAGGATGGATTTCACCAAACACCACAAAAGTCTAAGATGCGTTCATATACATACTCCTCAATTAAAAACCACAACAACTTGTGCACCTCTTCAAAAAGGCTTGCTTTGGGAAGTTAACACTATTGCTCTATGACACCTCAAGTCCATCTAAATTAGCCTGGGAATTCTGTTCAAAGAAATCACAGCTATTTAAGGAATGACAACTTCTAAGAAAGATTATTTTCTAGTATATTAAGGCATTTGTACTTCCAAACTGATTTACAGTGAACATCAGATTATAAACCTATTTATTATCACTGAATATTAGCCTACTCTTAGACACTAATGATAATTCTTTCTGAATACATCAGTTTAACCTTGTCATTCCCCTACATAGGAACCATCAATAGCTTCCTCCTACTTATAAGGGGGGGGGAGTCAAATCTGTCCATCAGGCATTCCAATCTTCCTAATCTCATCACTACCAACTCTTGCCAAAGCCTTAGCTCAAACCGGCTGTCAACTTCCTGTTCTTTGAACTCACCGTAATCTGACTGAATGTTCTCATACTATTAGACCCATCTTTAAAACTCTACCTCAATTCTGCCATCCCTCAATATCCAACTCAAGCCTCAAAAAAGCTAGATGGTATCATCTCCCCTATGAACTTTTAGCAATGACTACTATTGGAGCTTGGGGGTTCATTAAATAAAATCCCTTCCCTCCATCCACCTACCCACTCATTTCTGGAAAAAGGGAGAAATATGACCAAAAAAGTCAGATAGTGACCAAACTGTCAGCTTTATTATAAAGCTCATATTTTAAAAATACATTAAAAATTAAAGACACCTGCCAGGCGCAGTGGCTCACGCCTGTAATCCCAGCACTTTGGGAGGCCGAGGCGGGCGGATCATGAGGTCAGGAGATCGAGACCATCCGGGTTAAGATGGTGAAACCCCATCTCTATTAAAAATACAAAAATTAGCCGGGTGTGGTGGCACGCCCTATAGTCCCAGCTACTCGGGAGGCTGAGGAAGGAGAATCACTTGAACCTGGAAAGCAGAGGTTGCAGTGAGCCGAGATCGTGCTATTGCACTCTAGCCTGGCAACAGAGAGAGACTCCATCTCAAAAAAAAAAAAAAATTAAAGACACAAAAACAATGGGTTTCCTAAAATTGCATTCTGGAATTCAGCAATTCGCTCACCCAATAACAGTAGCAGTTGGAAAACCATAGGCCTACCCACATAGAGATCTGTTTCTGGAAAATTTGCAGCTTCCCAGAATAGGCTACAAGTGGCTGGCTCCTAAGCCCTGCCTAGTTCCTCACCCAAATTCTTCAATGAGATTAGTAAGTCCTCCTCTGGGCGCAAAGAGAAGCCAAGGGAATTACACAGTGATGTCCCTCCACGTGGAAATGTGAACCTAGGAGAAAAGAGGTGTCCATCCCCCAATTACGGCTTTGTTTCAAACACAGGCTTATGCCACTTCTATGGATGCCTTAAAACGTTATTTTTAAGTATCACACTGTTTTTAATATGTTTGTTATCTCCACATAGATTAAGCTCCTAGAGAGTGAAATATTAAATGGATTGTCCGCAGGCATAGTGATGGCAAGACCTGGAGTGGGGACAGCAACACTGTGAGCCAGATAATAAAATCTCTGATGAATTGAGGGGTGCAGGATGAGAGAAATGTCTGTGCCTAGAGCTTTAGTAGAAGACAGCAAAAAGGGGTTATATGGAAAAATAGCATAAACCTCAAAGACCGATTTTCACACGAAGATATTAAAGCAATGGCTGAAAGTTGCAAGAGTGAGAAAAATATCAATGCTATATATTTACATTAAAAAGGAAAAACAAAGCAATTCTATCTTTATATTATTTATATGCACAATACAACAACCACTCAGTTGTTGGGACACAGAAGACTCAAATGACAAAATGACAATTAGGAATCACTACAAATAGATAAAGACTTAACTAACATTCAATGCTGGAAAATTATTTCAAGCCATCAAACCATATAGACCAGAAAGCAACAAAAAGAATGTAATTAAAATGCAAAAAAGAAATGAACTTAAACGCTGAAAGGCAGGCATAACCACTGAACTGAAAAAAATAGGATGGTAAACAGACTCATCCATCTGGTTTCCATGACTAATGGGAACAGAGGTGCTCAGGGAGAGCGAGTGGAGAGAAAACAGGAGGTTACGGATAAGAACCTGGTGAATATACACAGAAGACAGGTGTTGCAAATTGAAATGTACAGAGACAAAATTAACTACAGTCAACTTTTGGCTAATGAATGAGTGAAGTCACTCGACAGAACTAAGCAGGCTGGAGCCAGCATGTTCCCCTCCCAGAAGAGCAGCTCTAATGATCACTGCCACAGGAAAATGGACATCAAAGTGCAGCCAGGTCATCTTTTCCCCAAAAAGGCCACACATTCAGATTTTAAATATTTTTATTGTTAGCAACTACAATAATGTTTTCAAAACACTCTGAGGGCCAATAAAACATCTGCAAACAAGATATGACAGTCAGCTAGCCATTCTTGATTTAGGACATGGACAAAGAAAAAGCCACAAAAGCACCTGAAAAGAAATAATGTTAAAAAAGGACGGTGAATGATCAGGATAGAACAGTTCACTGAAACCAAAGGCAAAGGGTTTCAAGAAAAAAAAATGAGGGTTGGAGGTTGGGGGGAAGGGAGAGCATCAGGAAGAATAGCTAATGGATGCTGGGCTTAATACCAAGGTGATAGGTTAATCTGTGCTGCAAACCACCATGTCACACGTTTACCTATGTAACAAACCTGCATTTCCTGCACTTGTACCCTGGAACTTAAAAGCTGAAGAAAAATAAGAGTGATTAACAGGAAGTTCAATTAAAAATCAAGAAAAAGGCCAGGCGTGATGGCACATGCCTGTAATCCCAGCACTTCGGGAGGTCGAAACAGGCAGATCATTTGAGGTCAGGAGTTTGAGACCAGCCTGACCAACATACTGAAACCCCATCTCTACCAAAAATACAAAAATTAGCCAGAAGTGGTGGTGCACACCTATAGTCCCAGCTACTTGGGAGGCTGAGGTGGGAAAATCACTTGAATCCAGCAGGCAGAGGTTGCAGTGAGCTGAGATTGCACCACTGCACTCCAACCTGGGAGATAGGAGTGAAAACCCTGTCTCAAAAAAAGATTTGAATAAATAAGGGAATACCACACCCCTCAAATAAAATGCCATTAGTGCTCTTTAGTAACCTGAAAATTTAAAATAGTTTCATACTGCAGCTTTAAGAGCCTTTTTTTTTTTTTTTTTTTTTTTTTTTGAGACCCATCAGTGATCGCCAGAGATTTCTGGTTAATCCATTATCCCTCAGACCCAAACAAATCCTGCATAAACTACAAAGGTTCAAATCTCCTGGACTATGCTAGGGGACCCAGAACACCTGGAGCCCCACTGGGGTTCAGCATCCACAAGGGTGACACTTCACTGTCTTTTGCGATGGGACAGTCTGTTGTGACATGATGCTTCCATTCTAGAATGACAGAGAAGGTACGCACTTACAGACAACCTATCAGCAATAAATAGCAAGTACTGGAACCAAAGAACAGAAAAAAATCCAGGTAGAATGAAGTTGATCATGAAATGCTTTCTGGGAAAATTTGAACGTAGCAGAGAAGTTGAACATGGTAAGGATAAAGACAAGAGTCATACAAAGTAGATTTTGTGGCCATGTGCCCCCAATTTTGAGACATAAGATTTCATGTTTTTCTTTTCAATAATGGTTATTTAACTGCAAAATTACTTATTTGTTGCATTCTTTTTCATATTAATAATTTTACAACTAAATTCCTTCATCAGACCTTCTACACAATTTGAGTTTGGATAACTGGTCACCATATGTATGAAAGCAATGGAACCCATACGGGTACAGAGATGCTTATGAATAAATTGGAGTTGGGATGAGAGAGAGTGAAACAGTCCATGCTAAGACAGGGGAATCAAATCACAAGCCAGAACCACTGGAGGATGGTGAAGGGGAGAGAGAACTAGCTGGTAAAAGACTCCTCTAAAGTAAGGAGGCATGCAGCTCTCTGAAAAGCCAGCCGACAACTCCTTACTCCAGTTTTTCAATCTACTACTTCAGATTGCCAGCTGATATCAAGGAGTGTCACAAGACACCGTCACAAAACACCACAGCTTTAACATGTCACCTGAAATGACAGCCTAGGGAAAAATGTATTCAGATTCTTCTCCCTTTCAACTATCAGGCTCAAACGATTCCCCCTGATGTGGAACTTCAGAGCCGTTGCCACACAGCGTAGCACTTAGTCCCTGAGTTGTTTTATTCTCCCACGTGCATTCTGCTTGAATCCAGTCCTTGTCTTCCATCTTTCTCGCCTCTTAAACAAAGTTTTGGCTCTTACACAGGGAAGTCCACCTAGCTTTGTGATGTGCTACAAACTCTCAGGCTGTTCTGTGTGGTCCATGAGCACACCTGAACCTCTGATCATGTCAGGCAGTTTCCCAGTGACTTAGCCCTGCCCAAGCGTTAACTATGCCAGCAGCTTCTGCTAAGAATTCTGGCCCCTCAAGTACAAACTCTGGGAATGTTACACTGATTTGTATCACAAAAAGGGTTAGTTTCTGTTCCTGGAGTTTGAAGGAAACCAGTTAATATGAAGCACTCATATAAACAGCATGGATTCTCCCAACAATCTGTAAGAGTTGAGGACAACAGAAATTCAGTACAACAGTTTACATGAAATGCTTTTTTCTCCCCTGTGCTTCCTGCGCAAGAAAATTTGGGACAAGGGAATGGTTTGGAAACAACTGTTTCTTTATTTTATTAAAGTACAAATTAAATCTGAAAACACTTTATTAAGTTGAAATACACATCGGCCCAGGCGCAGTGGCTCACGCCTGTAATCCCAACACTTTGGGAAGCTGAGGCAGAAGGATCACTTGAGGTCAGGAGTTTGAGACCAGCCTGGGCAACATGGTGAAACCCCGTCTCTACTAAAAACACAGAAAGTTAGCCAGGCATGATGGCCCCCGCCTGTAATCCCAGCTACACGGGACGCTGAGGCAGAAGAATCACTTGAACCCAGGAGGCAGAGGTTGCAGTGAGCCGAGATTGCACCACTGCACTTCAGCCTGGGTGACAGAGCGAGACTCTGCCTCAAAAAAAAAAAAAAAAAAAAAAAAAAAGGCATGGTGGCTCATGCTTGTAATCCCAGCACTTTGGGAGGCCGAGGTGGGCAGATCACTTGAGGTCAGGAGTTCGAGACCAACCTGGCCAATGTGGTGAAACCCGTCTCTACCAAAAATACAAAAAAGAAAAAAATAGCTGGGTGTGGTGGCGGGTGCCTGTATTCCCAGCTACTTGGGAGGCTGAGGCAGAATTGCTTGAACACAGGAGATGGAGGTTGCAGTGAGTTGAGATCGTGTCACTGCACTCCAGCCTAGGCAACAGGGCAAGACTGTCTCCAAAAAAAAAAAAAAAAATTTAAATCTGATTGCTTGTGATTAAGTGTGGCCAAAAATTTTGAGTAAGGAGTCTCATCACTGTGACCTAATAGCCCAATTTTAGGTGACTCCTCCTGTATTTACACAGACCTCTGCATACACCTATCACAATACATCACACTGCTTTGCTTCTCCTTCTAGACCAAAAGTTGCTTGAGAGCAGAAGCCATGACTTACATGAATTGATTAAAAGCCTAGGACAGTGCTGGGCACACAGTAGGTTATTAAACAGTCCTGAATGGAAAGCCATGATAGGAATTCATTTACCATAAATTCAGGAGACAAATTTCTAGCTAAAATTCTGCTATCTCTAAAGGATTCCAAATCAGCAGTAAATAGCTGCACACCTCAAGCCCTAAATGTGTAGGCATCTGATAATATATAATACTAGTAAGTGGTCAGTAACAACCAACCTGCTAAAACAGGTACTAAGGAAAGGAATAAGCCACCAAAGAAGCCTAATGAAAATATGCATTTTAATATAATCTGAACTCTTCAGCTGTCTTAGGATACTTGGTACAGTATTCAAAATAACTACTGAGTACCTACAGAAATGTAAACATAGGAAGAATGGCCAACTACCATTTGCTTTCTCTCAAACTCAATGACTTTAGGGTCCAGACCAAGAGGAAGCTTGAGATTTTAACACTGGGAAGAATTACTAACTGTATTAATAGGATTAAATGAAAATGCATTCAACTGAACTTCATAATTGGGTTTTGTTTTCACTGTGTGCATTAACTACTCTCATAGGCAACCAAGAGCAGCGGCTTCTACCCCCTAAGTTCTTCTGAACTAGAAGCATAACAGAGGGCAATTCATCACTGTAATACTGAAGCCTACACGCAGCTCTGCAGTGCTGAAAAGAGCCTTTAAAGCTCATCACATCTACAATTTTACACCAAGCACAAAAGGGGAGGTGACTTACCCAAAGGCACACAGAAACTTAATGACAGGGTGAGGGCAGAGTGAGGACAGAACTGGTCTTCTTAAGGCCTGGGCCAGCAATCTACCACCCCAAACCAACCATATCCCTGCAGCCACTATGTTTGTATTCATTGTGATAAACTATATCTAAGTATTAGGCAAGCGCAAATGTAAACATAAATGATCAAATATAGCAGAATCTTCTTAACCAGACTTCTCAGAGCTGTATGTTCTAGCTGACTTAATCTTCTGGTTACCAGAGATTGATATTGAAAAACCAACCTCACAATTATCATCAGGAAAAAGAAAACAAGGGAAACAACAAACAACAAAGACTAGTCCTGTCCTTAGACACATGCAGAAAGCTGTTTTCTTTTTGATAAATCTTTGCTATAAAGTAGTGGTGGTATAGTACAAATAGTCCAGCCCTATCAATAACTGACTAGTTGTGTGATATTATTCAAGTCAATCTCTCCGCAACTCAGTATTTACACCTTTAAAATGAAGAGGCAGAACTAGATAATGTAAAGTGCCTTCCAGCTCTGAAATTCAAAGTTCTTCAGAAAGTGCCTGCCCCACCCCCAGATAAGTTCTAAGTATATTATCTCAGGTTGAAACAGACCCAAATGGGCCGGGCGTGGTAGCTCAGCCTGTAATCTCAGCACTTTGGGAGACAGAGGAGGGCGGACTGCCTGAGGTCAGGAGTTTGAGACCAGTCTGGCCAACATGGTGAAACCCTGTCTCTATTAAAAATACAAAAAAATTAGCTGGGTGCCTGCAATCCCAGCTACTCGGGAGGCTGAGGCAAGGGAATTGCTTGAACCAGCGAGGTGGAGGTTGCAGTGAGCCAAGATCACGCCACTGCACTCCAGCCTGGGCGACAAAGCGAGACTCCGTCTCAAAAAAGTAAGAAAGAAAAGAAAAGAAAAGAAAAGGAGACCCAAATGATAAACCAGTTAAAACATACAACTGATACCTAGATCTCCTCTACAAATACTTGTAACTCTTATTAATAATGGCTTTTTGGTAGAATTATTTTTTCTGTATCACCATTTACACAAGAACTACTCAGAGACTTGCCATGGTTTAAAACATTTGGGAGGCTTAGGCAGGAGGATATCAAGGCGAAGTGTTTGACACCAGCCTGAGTAACACAGCAGGACCTCATTTCTACAAAAAATAAAATAAACAGCCAGGTATGGTAGCACACACCTATAATCCTAGATATTTGGGAGGCTGAGGCAGGAGGATCACTTGAGCCCAGGAGTCTGAGGTTGAAATGAGCAGTGATTGTGCCAGTGCACTCCAGCCTGGGTGACAGAGTGAGACTCTCTCTCTTTTTTTTCCTTTTTTTTTGAGATGGAGCATCACTCTGTCGCCCAGGCTGGAGTGCAGTGGCGCGATCTCGGTTCACTGCAACCTCCGCCTCCTGGGTTCAGGCAATTCTCCTGCCTCAGCCTCCCAAGTAGATGGGACTACAGGCGCATGCCAACACGCCCGGCTAATTTTTTGTATTTTTAATAGAGACGGGGTTTCACCATGTTAGCCAGGATGGTCTCGATCTCCAAATCTCGTGATCCGCCCACCTCGGCCTCCCAAAGTGCTGGGATTACAGGCATGAGCCACCGCTCCCAGCCTAGACCTTATCTCTTAAACAACAAACACAAAAACATTTGCAGGTCCTACAATTAAGCAGAAGCAGGGGAAGTTGCTCAACTGGATGGAAGAAGCTTTGTGGACTTCTCACTCAGGAGTTCCAATATCATGTTTTATTTTTTCATAGTTCTGCTATTTGATATAATTTTGGAAGCTCACTGATTTAAAGGCTGGTCTAGGTCTTTCTCCCCATAAAATACATAGTATTGACAAACATATTCGCTCTGTTCACAGGAACTGCACTATTGAATTCCCTCATGTATTTATATGTGATCATATACTATCATAAGGCTATCCCTTTCTTTTGTATTTTTTATTGTGGTAGAATATACATAAACTTCACCATTTTAACCATTTTTAAGCATAAATTCAGTGGCATGAACCTAACTCTTCGAAACCCAGTTATAAAGCTTAGTTGTGCAACCATCATCACTCTCTATTTCCAAAACTTTTTTGTTGCCCCCAACAAAAACCCTGTACCCAGTAAGCAGTAACTTCCCACTCCCACTTGACTTTTTTTTTGCACATAATTATATTCTCAAAAGGCTTAATAACTTTTAAACTGTAATATGCTGCCACCAGGTGGCAAGAGAGCAACATGGCTGCCCTAAATTGGGAGGAAAGGCAGGGAACCACTAGTACTTTCTTCCAAGAATTAGAAAAGTTAAAATTTCACTCACCAAAACCACCTAGGTACATAACTATAAATTTCTACATGTTTTAATTTCCCTCTAAAATCTATAATAACTAAACTCATGCAAACTGCAAACAAAGAATTTCAGGGAACAATTTTAAAACCAAATAAAGCTCAAAATATAGAACTTGGTGAGTATTTCCTAACTTAATCATCACTATACCTATTCAATTTTCAAAATTAATCTAGAGCCAGGCGCAGTGGCTCATGCCTGTAATCCTAGCACTTTGGGAGGCTGAGGTGGGCGAACCACCTGAGGTCAGGAGTTTGAGAACAGCCTGGCCAACATGTTAAAACCCCGTCTCTACTAAAAATACAAAAATGGCCTGGCGTGGTGGCTCATGCCTGTAATCCCAGCTACTTGGGAGGCTGAGGCAGGAGAATCACTTGAACCCGGGAGGTGGAGGTTGCGGTAAGCCGAGATCGTGCCATTGCACTCCAGCCAAGCCCCATAGGTTGAGGCAAAAATCAATCATCACAAAAGTGAGATAATCAGACAATATGAGTCTCCTAATGAAAGAACACAACTCCCTTATGATGTAGTCTTGCATTCCCCAATTCCAAATAAAGTATACTTAAATACGACTGAACCTCTAATTCTAGCAACCAATGCAGTGCAAAGAGAAAACACAGAGGACTGTGTTAATACGCACCTTGGGAATGCAATCAGCAAAGTTCAAACTAAAAAGTTATGGAACAAACAAGCAGCTTTCTTCAACAAATAAACTGCAGTATTTTGGCCGGGCGCAGTGGCTCATGTCTGTAATCCTAGCACTTTGGGAGGCCGAGGCAGGAGGATCACTTGAGGTCAGGAGTTTGAGACCAGCCTGGCCAACATGGTGAAATCCCATCTCTACTAAAAATACAAAAAATTAGCCAGGTGTGGTGGCATGCATCTATAATCCCAGCTACTCAGGAGGCTGAGACAGGAGAATCACTTGAAGCTGGGAGGCTGGAGGTCGCAGTGAGCTGAGATGGCACCACTGCGCTCCTGCCTGTGCAACAAGACTGAAATTCCATCTTAAAGAAGAAAAAAAAATTGTAGTAGTTTTTGTTTTTTTTTTTTTTTTGAGACGGAGTTTCGCTCTTATTGCTCAGGCTGGAGTGCAATGGTGCCATCTCAGCTCACAGCAACCTCCGCCTCCCAGGTTCAAGCGATTCTCCTGCCTCAGCCTCCCTAATAGCTGGGATTACAGGCATGTGCCACCATGCCCAGCTAATTTTGTATTTTTAGTAGAGACTGGGTTTCTCCATGTTAGTCAGGCTGGTCTTCAACTCCTGACCTCAGGTGATCCGCCCGCCTCGGCCTCCCAAAGTGCTGGGATTATAGGCATTAGCCACTGCACCCGGCCTGCAGTATTTTTTTAATGATAAAAGGGAAAGGCAATATATAGTAAAGATTGGAGAAGCACTGTGAATCACTTACAAAGTATTAGTTGATGTGGATCCTAATTCAAACAAACTTTTTTTTAAAAAAAACTTTTTAAGGCCAGGCGCGGCGGCTCACCCCTGTAATCCCAATACTTTGGGAGGCCAGGGAGGATGGATCACTTGAGCTCAGGAGTTCAAGAATAGCCTGGGCCACATAGTGAGATCCCATCTCTACTAAAAATTAAAAAAAAAAAAAAAAAATAGACACGCACGATGCCGTGTGCCTACAGTTCTAGCTACTCAGGAGGCTGAAGTGGGAGAACCACTTGAGCACCCAAGGAGTTGAAGAGTGCATTGAGCCGTGATCACACCACTGCACTCCAGCCTAGGTAACAGACTGAGCTGATGTCTTTTAAAAAACTTTAAAATGTTCTTAAAGTGGTTTTAGTATATTCACTGGGTTGTTCATCAGTCACCACTAATTCTAGAACATTTTCATCATCCCAAAAAGAAACCCTGTATCCATTAGCAGTCAGCTCTCCCCCATTCTCCCCGCCTCCAGCCCTAGATAATCATTAATTTACTTTCTGTCCCAATGAATTTGCCTATTCTAGACATTTTACATAAATAGAAGCATACTACATGTGGTCTTTTGTGTCTGGTTTCTTTCACTTAGCATGTTTTGAATGTTCATCCATGTTGTGGCATGTTAGCAAAATCTTGCTTCTTTTTTTTTTCTTGAGATGGAGTCTCACTCTGTTGCCCAGGCTGCAGTGCAGTGGCACAATCTCAGCTCGCTGCAACCTCCACCTCCTGGTTCAAGCGACTCTCCTGCCTCAGCCTCCCAAGTAGCTGGGACTATAGGTGTGCGCCACCATGCCCAGCTAATTTTTGTATTTTTGGTAGAGATGGGGTTTTGCCATGTTGGCCAGGCTGGTCTCAAAGTCCTGGCCTCAAGTGATCCGCCTGCCCTGGCCTTCTGAAGTGATGAGATTACAGGCATGAGCCACTGCACCCGGCCAAAACCTTGTTTATTTTTATGAATAATATGCCATTGTATGGGCATACTAATTTTTGTTTCTCTATTCATCAGCGGAAGGGCATTTGAATTGTTTCTGTTTTTCAGCTATAATGAATAATGATCAATCCTGTGAACATTGTATACAGCTTCTGTGTAGACTTACGTTTTCAATTACGTTGGGTATCTAGGAGTGGAACTGCTGGGTCATACAGTAATTCTATATTAAACTTTTTGAGGAACGGCCAAACTGTTTTCTAAAGTGGCTGCACCATTTTACATTCCCACCACCAGTCTGAATGTTCCAATTTCTCCACATCCTTGACAACGTGTTATTGTCTGTCTTCTATTATTATAGCCATCTTAACAAGTGTGAAGTGGAAATATTATTATTTTGAGACAGAGTCTTGCTCTGTTGCCCTGGCTGGAGTGCACTGGCACAAACACAGCTCACTGCAGCCTCAAAGTCCCAGAACTCAAGCAATCTTGCTGCCTCAGCTTCTCCAGTAGCTGGGACCACAGGTGCATGCCACCATGTTCAGGTAATTTTTTTTTTTTTTTTTTTTGAGACGGAGTCTCACTCTGTTACCCAGGCTGGAGTGCAATGGTACGATCTCAGATCAATGCAACCTCCACCTCCTGGGTTCAAGCAATTCTCCTGCCTCAGCCTCCCAAGTAGCTGGGATTACAGGCGCACGCTGCCACGACTGGCTAATTTTCTGTATTTTTAGTAGAGACGGGGTTTCACCATGTTGGCCAAGCTGGTCTTGAACTCTTGACCCCAAGTGATCCACTGCCTTGGGCTCCCAAAGTGCTGGGATTATAGGCATGAGCCATTGCGCCCGCCACTGAGCTAATTTTTTAAAAAATTTTTGTAAAGATGAGGTCTTGCCATGTTGCACAGGCTGGTCTCGAACTCCTACTTTCAAGCAATCCTCCCGCCTCAGTTATACACAAAATAACTGATGTGAGTCATTGCACACAGCCAGAGGTATTAGTTTTTAAGTGTGATAATGACATAGTAGTCATGTACACGATTAGAGATTCATACTGAAATATTTATAGATAAATGATATGTTGTTTAGAATCATTCAAAATAACACAAAGTAGGGATGAGGGGAGAAGGTAGAAGTGGAGATGCATAAAATTGCCACTCTAATAATTATTGAACCTTAGTAATGGGTACGCATGGGTTTGTTATACTAGTCTCTCTAAAGCTATGTTTAAGATTTTTCCATAACAAATATTAAAATGTACCTACAATACCACAAATACATAAAATTCTTTCACACTTTTTTTTTTTTTGAGACACAGTCTCACTCTGTCGCCCAGGCTGAAGTGCAGTGGCGCAATCTCGGCTCACTGCAACCTCCACCGGCCAGGTTCAAATGATTCTCCTGCCTCAGCCTCTGTTGTAACTGGGATTACAGGCATCCGCCACCACGCCTGGCTAATTTTGTTTTGTATTTTTAGTAGAGACATGGTTTTGCCAATGTTGGTCAGGCTGGTCTAGAACTACTGACCTCAAGTAATCCGCCCACCTCGGCCTCCCAAAGTGCTGGGGTTACAGGCATGAACCACCACGCCCAGCCTCTATCATACATTTTTATACCCTACAAAACAAAATATCATACCTATTACATTATTTCACATCTCAACATTGCACAAATATTATGTTAGGTGTTTCTGAAAACTTGAGAAAAAAATTATGCCTAATAAAAATATCAATTATACATTAATTTACTTTTTTTTTTTTTTTTTTTTGAGACAGAGTCTTACTCTGTCGTCCCGGCTGCAGTGCAGTGGCACAATCTCGGCTCACTGCAACCTCCGCCTCCCAAGTTCAAGTGATTCTCCTGCTTCAGCCTGCTTAGTAGCTGGGATTACAGGTGTTCACTACCAGGACTGGCTAATTTTCTATATTTTTAGTACAGATGGGGTTTCACCATGTTGGCCAGGCTGGTCTTGAACTCCTGACCTTAAGTGATCCACCCGCCTCGGCCTCTCAAAGTGCTGGGGTTAAAGGCGTGAGCCACTGCACCCAACCTAATTTTAAATCCTGTAAACAGATTTTCAAGGTTATATATTTATGCTAGTTAACAAAAACTGTGTTGTATCCAACTAAACTTCATTTGCTACAAATGTGAAAAATCAAACTCATCAGTATTCAACTCCCATGCGTATAAAGAAATAAATTCTTAAGAACATAAACTGCAAATGCAATCTCTCTTTTTTTTTTTCTGAGACACAGTCTCATTCTGTCGCCATATGTAGAGTGCGGTGGTGCGATCTTGGCTCACTGCAACCCCCACCTCCCAGGCTCAAGTGATTCTCATGCCTCAGCCTCCTGAGTAGCTGGGATCACAGGCACGGACCACCATGTCCAGCTAATTTTTCCTGTTTTTAGTAGAGACAGGCATTTCACTGTGTTGGCTAGGCTGGTCTCAAACTCCAGGACTCCAGTGATCCACCTGCCTCGGCCTCCCAAAGTGCTGGGATTACAGGCATTAGCCACTGCGTCCAGCCTTGTAAATGAAATATTGTACTTTATCTCAGTTGAGAAAGTTTTGTTTCTTTAATAGTAAGCACAACACTAAAAGGAGTCAACTCTCAATTATCTCCAGAAGGAAGCTAAGGAGCAAATAGTTTAAAAGTGCACTCATTTAGCCGGACGCAGTGGCTCATGCCTATAATCCCAGCACTTTGGGAGGCCGAGGCGGGTGGATCATGAGGTCAGGAGTTCAAGACCAGCCTGGCCAAGATGGTAAAACCCCGTCTCTACTAAAAGTACAAAAATTACAGCACGTCTATAATCTCAGCTAGTCGGGAGGCTGAGGCAGGAGAATCGCTTGAATCTGGGGGGCAGAGGTTGCAGTGAGCCGAGACAAGACCAGCCTGGCCAAGATGGTGAAACCCCGTCTCTAATAAAAGTACAAAAATTACAGCACGTCTATAATCCCAGCTACTCAGGAGGCTGAAGCAGGAGAATCGCTTAAATCTGGGGGGCGGAGGTTGCAGTGAGCCGAGACCGCACCACTGCACTTCAACCTGGGTGACAGAGCAAGACTCCACCTCAAAAAAAAAAAAAAAAGTGCACTAATTAAACTTAATTCATTTTTTCTTTCACAAACTGCCATTTAACCAAATCACAGAAAAGGTAGCCTTCCCATTTCTTTCTAGCATCAGAGGGAGTAAGAAGTTCCACCTGGATGAATTTTCTTGATAACAATCCAATAAATTATTTTTTTTTTGAGACAGAGTCTCGTCTGCCATCCAGGCAGTGGCGTGATCTCAGCTCACTGCAACCTCCACCTCCTGCCTCAGCAATTCTCCTTCCTCAGCCTTCCTAGTAGCTGAGATTACAGGTGTACACCACCACATCTGGCTAATTTTGTATTTTTAGTAGAAACGGGTTTCACCATGTTGGCCAGGCTGGTCTCGAACTCCTGGCCTCAGGTGATCTGCCCACCTCGGCCTCCCAAAGTGCTGGGATTACAGGCGTGAGCCACAGTAGCTGGTCTCAAACAATTTTTATTTCAACCATATTTAACAGAAATTATTCCAAAATATAATATGCATTTCTGTGTGTTATAAGTCACTAAAATGCAAAGTAATTTTAAACTTTTCATGATACATAAACATCGCTAACATCAATTATCAAACTTTTTGATGCTATAGAATCTGGAAAACTAGACATCTGCTTTCATGTATCTCAGGGTCTTGGTTTTTCTCTTCAAGGATCTATCCTAGACTCTGGCTTGCCAGTGAAGGCTGTCTCTCCTGCTGGGCTGAGGGTTTCTCTGGGCCTCTTCCTGCAATTCACCTCTCAACCTACTGGACAACTGAATCTAATGAATACTCATTGTTTTTCCATTCCAGGCTAGCTAGCACAAATACCCGTTATCTCCCTGAATCCAGAACTGTTATATTCTGCATTGTGCCAAGCATGAAGACCAACAGATTGGGCCATGTTGATCACTGTGCTAACTTACTTAATGGTAGATATGTTTTAGAATTATAAGATATGAGAACTTTAATAATACAAGTGTAGGAGTTCAACCTCCCTGCTTTATAGATAAGCAAAAAGCCCGGAAGATTAAGTGACTCATCCAAGGTCACTGGGTTTTTTCGTAGCAGAAAAGAACTGCTGGTTTCTAGTCCAACTGCTTTTTGCACTACTTCATCAACACCCACATCCTACAAGATTATCATGCAATAAAGTATAAACTAATTAAGGAGCTAAATTTTGCCCTAATTCTTTAAATTCACGGATGCTGGTCCTTCCAGAAATAAAACAAAACCCTAAAATCTGATTTCTGCTAGATGAATTTATATTAAAGTGGAACTAGATTTATCACAGGTACCTGCTTTCTTACCAAACACGAAGGCACTGAATTAATAGGAATCAATCACATTTAAACCAAACATAAGATACAACTATCTTCAGAAACACATACTGCATACAGGTAACACTTTGGAGTAAGGCATGCTTTAAACAGACTTCCTCTAACTGAATTTAAACCATTTAATTGGCAATTAATCTATTAATTGCAACTCTTTTCCACTGAGCTATAACAGAAAAACATGCATCTATCCCTCCAACTGAGTTCTGCTTACACCATTAGATTCTGAAAGTCTGCGATGGGCACAGACATTAATATTTACTTAAATAGTTAAAAAGCCTTTGTTGGAAATAACTTTAAAGCCCTTATGTATAAACTTTATGGTTGATGATAATCTTTAAGGCACAGGTTCTCAAACTGAGATCCACAGGCTTAAGTTTATCAGGGGACTGGGCATGGTGGCTCACGTCTGTAATCCCAGCACTTTTGGAGACTGAGGCAGGTGGATCACTTGAGGTCGGGAGCTCAAGACCAGCCTGGCCAACATGGTGAAACCCCGTCTCTACTAAATAAACAAAAATTAACCAGGCATGGTGGTGGGCACCTGTGAGCTGAGATCACGTCACTGCACTCCAGCCTGGGCGACAGAGGGAGACTCCGTCTCCAAAAAAAAAAAAATTATCAGGGGACTTCAGGAGGTCTACAAACTCCCTAAAACTGTACACAAAATTCAGAATGTATGTGCATTTGTGCATGTGTTAGGTTGAGAAGAGCCCTAGCTTTTATCAGATCCTCAAAAGAGAACCATGATGCCAAAAAGGTTCAGAATCCTGCTTTAAGTAAACAAAGCTTTCAAGCTGTGGAGGTAAGGCAGTCCATTGATGGTTGCAGAACACACAACAAAGGTTGCCTCTCCTCACATACACCAACGCTTTTGGAATGCAGAGCCTCAATATAGTAGTAATGAGAGGTGAAGCCAGCTGGACTTCTGGGTCGGGTGGGGACTTGGAGAACTTTTCTGTCTAGCTAAAGGATTGTAAATGCACCAATCAGCGCTCTGTGTTTAAAGGATTGTAAGCACACCAATCAGCACTCTGTAAAATGGACCAGTCAGTGCTCTGTAAGATGGACCAACCAGCAGGATGTGGGCGGGGCCAAATAAGAGAATAAAAGCTGGCCACCCGAGCCAGCAGCAGCAACCCGCCCGGGTCCCCTTCCACGCTGTGGAAGCTTTGTTCTTTTGCTCTTCACAGTAAATCTTGCTGCTGCTCACTCTTTGGGTCTGCACTACCTTTATGAGCTGTAACACACACCACAAGCGTCTGCGGCTTCATTCCTGAAGTCAGCGAGACCACAAACCCACCGGGAGGAACAAACAACTCCTGACGTGCCACCTTTAAGAGCTGTAACACTCACTGCGAAGGTCTGCGGCTTCACTCCTGAAGTCAGTGAGACCACGAACCCACCGGAAGGAAGAAACTCTGGACACATCTGAACATCTGGAGGAACAAACTCTGGACACACCATCTTTAAGAGTTGTAACACTCACCGCGAGGGTCTGCGGCTTCATTTTGAAATCAAGAACCCACCGGAAGGAATAAATTACAGACACAGTAATATTGAGAAACCATAAGTTCACCGGTCACAAGACAGAGAGACAAGTCCACTATATATCCTGACCAACATATCGCCACATTTGGTGTCTTAACCACAGAGCATCAAGACATTCTGTAAGACAGAAAGATTGCCCTCTGGCTGGACGCGGTGGCTCACCTGTAATCCCAGCACTTTGGGAGGCCAGGGTGGGCAGATCACGAGGTCAAGAGATTGAGACCATCCTGGCCAACATGGTGAAACCCTGTCTCTACTAAAAATACAAAAATTAGGTGGGCATGGTAGTGCAGGCCTGCAATCCCAGCTACTCAGGAGGCTGAGGCAGGAGAATCACTTGAACCCAGGAGGTGGAGGTTGCAGTGAGCCGAGATCGCACCACTGCACTCTAGCCTGGTGACAGAGCGAGGATCCGTCTCAAAAAAAAAAAAAAAGAAAGATAAAGATTGCCCTCCACAGCTACACACTGAAAAGACTGGGAAAGGGACAGAAATGTTCTGGGGGAATCTCTAGGGTAAAGGGCCTTTCAGCAAAAACACTCCCTGAAATTACTTTATCTCAACTAGTACTAACACTTCCTGTGTATACTTAATTCAGTAACCTGTGTTAAGGCATTTACTCCTTTTATTTGTCCAAAACAAAAATCTCTCTGTCAAACATTAGGGATAGGGCATTGCCTTCATTTTGGTACACTGAGTATTTTGTATTTAGAGAATAAATCCATTATCACAATTTTATAAGCTGTGAACACAAATCCCCTTAGTGTTTTCTGACACTGAAGAATTACTTTGTATTTAACACCCTGGATATGTGAGTGTGCAAGAGAAGAGAATGTGTGTGTACATACTCCATCAAAGGCTACATAAAATATTAACTCTAATTATTGTATGGTGCTTACAAAGAAATCCTGCTTTCCTTCTACCACCACTAAATACTATTAATTTTTCACTTCAGAGACTTGCAGATTTTAGGAAAGTTTATTTTCATTTCCATCTTCTACTGTCATGTACAATACTAAAAACCAGTTTTAACTGATTTTAGTGTTTTCCCAAAAGAAAATCGAGAAACGATTATTGAGTCAAGAAATCTGTGCATACAAGATACTCTGTGGCGATTAGTAACACTGTTGTATTTTACACCTATGCATTTTTAGGCTATTGCTATCCAATACTGTAAGAGAAAATTTTTTAACTTAATGCAAACGAATGTTTTTCTAACTTAAACGACAGAAAATTAAATCCATTCACCAAAACCATGCTTCTTAATATCTAAAAACCCTACTTAGGGCCAAAATCAGTGCTCCCAATTAGAGATCACAAATGTAACTTTAAAAACATTTTTCTTGTGGTTTCTTGAGCTTATGATCAACTGCCTAGAAGATACTAAGAATGTTGCCTACAAGACGTTGAGGGTTAAAAACAGTAAAGAGCAATAAATATACTAGAAATTCCAATTATCTAATTTATTGGCACAACTGATGGTTTACTTCTCTCGCATAAGTGACCACAGGAAGGCAGACTAATTTAAACTTTACACAACAAACAGGAAATTCAAAAGCAGGAATAAAAAGCTTTTATCTATAGTGGTTTAGCCAAACTATCATACATATACATACTGGAGTAAATGGAGGTGATAACATTAAGTGTGTGTGTGCAAGTGCCTGCCCCGACCCCATCACCAAGAACAGGGTTGATCCAGAAAGTAAGGTAAATCAATGCACAGTGGTGGGAAACAGACTTTTCCTAGTCCCAGAACACTTAATGGACTGGAAGCAGCAACTAGCTTAATCAGTGACATTCACACATATAAAGAAAAAAAGGAGCTGGGTGCGGTGGCTCACTCCCATAATCCCAGCACTTTGGGAGGCCAAGGCAGGCAGATCAGCTGAGGTTCGGAGTTCAAGACCAGCCTGACCAACATGGAGAAACCCCATCTCTACTAAAAATACAAAATTAGCCAGGCATGGTGGCACATGCCTGTAATCCCAGCTACTCAGGAGGCTGAGGCAGAAGAATCGCTTGAACCCGGGAGGTGGAGGTTGCAGCGAGCCGAGATAGCACCATTGCACTCCAGCCTGGGCAACAAGAGGGAAACTCTCTCAAAAAAAAAAAAAAAGAAAGAAAGAAAGAAAGAAAAAAAGGAGGCTGGTCGCGGTGGCTCACACCTGTAATCCCAACACTTTGGGAGGCCAAAGCAGGTGGATCACCTGAGATTAGAAGTTCAAGACCAGCCTGGCCAACATGGGGGAAACCCCGTATCTACTAAAAAATACAATAATTAGCTGGGTGTGGTGGTGCACACCTGTAATCCCAGCTACTTGGGAGGCTGAGGCAGGAGAATTGCTTGAACCTGGGAGGCGGAGGTTGCGGTGAGCCAAGGCTGCACCACTGCACTGCACTCCAGCCTGGGCAACAAGAGCAAAACTCCATCTCAAAACAAACAAACAAACAAACAAAAACTCTGGGTCAGGGATGTTAAAGCCATGAATGAGTAGTGGTAAGCTGTATGCTATAAAGGAAAAAGAAAACCAGAATACAATGACAGAGCAGAGAGGTAGAACCTTCTTTAGACTGAGTAGTCAAGGAAGGCCTCAGAAGAAAGCTGAGAGCTCAGGGATGAGAAGGAGCTGAGTACTCAAAGGGTAGAACAAGAGTGTTCTATGCAGAGAAAACAGCCTGGAAGAGACAGGAAAAACTGTGTAAATTCAAGTGCAATGGGATGCCACTGAATAGTTTAAGTAACCATGTGACCCATTCTTTCAAAAGCTTTCTCTGGCTGCTATGCAGAGAAAAAAATTGGAGACCAGACAAGTGTGAAGACCAGCTGAAAGGCTACTGTGGCAGTTCAGGGGGAGAGATGGGATAGCTTCAGTGAAAAGAGGTGAAACAATACAAAATACATTCTGGAGATGTGCTGGAAAGGACTTGGTGAAGAATGTGGTGGGGAGTGGTGTGTAAGAAAAACGAAGGTGCCAAAAATGACTCCTAGATTCCTGGTTTAAGCAGTTTGGTGCCCATTTCCGATGGAAAAAACTAAGGGGAGAAATAGTTTTGCAGATAATAATTTCAGTTTGGACATGTGAAGTATGAGCTCCCTATAAAATACAAATTTGGGGATTCTCAGCACATAAATGATATTTAAATCCTTGGGAACAAATGCTATCATCCAGAAAACACAGAAGAGAGATGAAGAAACAGGCCCAAGCCCTGAGGAACTCAAACATGCAGTGACCGGGAAAAGAGGTTGGCAAAAAGTATATGCAAAGGTGAGAGGAGAACAAGGATTATGAGATTACAGAAGCCAACAGGCTGGGATCCAAGAAAGAGGATAAATTACGTGGATAACTCTGGTAAGAGATGCAGTAAGATGTGGCCTGAATATCCACTGGTTTGGCAACCCACCATTATGGATGACCTTGTCAAGAGCAGTTTCAGGGAACTGGAATAAAGGATTAAGTCAATGAGGGCTGAAGGGTGACTGACTATACACCAACCAGCCTGTATGCAACTTAGCAAACTTCCCAACTATCACCAAGATGCGGGTAAATCACCTCATCTCTCTCCTGCTCTACCATAACAGCCTCCAACTGCTTTTCCTGCTTCAATCCTTACCCTCCTACAACCCATTCTCAGCACAGCAGCCAGAAAGATCCTAGAAGGGAAGTCATACCATATATCACCACTCCTCTGCTCAGTGATCTCATCTCATTCAGAACAAAGGTCAAAAACAAAGTATCCCTAATAGTCTAGAAGGTCACCATCTTACCTCTGAACACTCCTGTTCATGGAATACAGCGAGCACACTTTTGCATCAGGGCTTCTGCACTTAAACAGCTTGATGCCTAACTTCCTTCGAATTTCTGCTCAAATGTCACTGCACCAATGATGCTTTCTCTGACCAACTGATTGATTTTTTTTTTTTTTTTTTTTTTTTTTTTTTTTAGACAGAGTCCTGCTCTGTCGCCCAGGCTGGAGATCAGTGGCATGATCTCAGCTCACCGCAACTTCCGCCTCCCAGGTTTAAGTGATTCTCGTGCCTCAGCCTCCCGAGTAGCTGGGACTACAGGCGGGCACCACCACACCTGGCTAATATTTGTATTTTTAGTAGACACGGAGTTTCACCATGTTGGCCAGGCTGGTCTCCAACTCCTGACCTCAGGTGATCTGCCTGCCTCAGTCTCCCCTGCTGGGATTACAGGTGTGAGCCACTGTACCCCGCCCTGATTTACTTTTTTTTTTTTTTAAGTGAAAACAAGTTTATTAAGCAAGTGAAGGAATAAAGAATGGCTACTCCATAGGCAGAGCAGCCTGGTCAAGTGATTTAAATAGCACCCGCTTTCATTCTTTGCTTATCTTTGCCTACCGTGATCTATTTTTCTTCTTACCACTTATCATCCTTATGGCATATTTATGCTTACTGTCTGTCTCACATCATGAGGATGTAAGCTTCATGAGAGTAGAGGTTTTACCTGCTTTTGTTCACTACTGTGTGGCCAGTATGTAGGCCTGGTACACAGTAGACACTCATTTGTTTCTTGCATGTAAGTCAGGAGAAAGGCCCCGCACATTATGAAGTAATAAACTGGCACTTTCAGTTTGATACAAGCCTTCTGTTATTTAGATAATATGAGTCTGATCACTCACAGGAATGCAGGAAAGTCTCATTTCTGGATCCATGAAATAGAATACTAGTTTTTCAATGATCTAAACGTAGGCCTTGAAAAACTCACAATTATGCCATTCTGCTGGGTGTCTCCTTGTAAATTCAAGAGCATTTCCATTCAATTTTCAATATGAACTGTTTACCTTTTGGGTAAAGCAAGGTACACTAGAAAAAAAAATCATTTGTAATAACTCAAAGACGTGGTCACGAAGGGGGCAATGGTACTGATGAATCACACAAATACAAAGATATGTACATATTACATTTGAACAAAGGCAAGTATGTATGGTGCACTGGGATTAGGTAATTCTTCCAAATAATTGAACCATGCTCTCCAGTCTGTCTATTTAATTTCCCTAATCACCTCTCTAATCACCAAGAAGAGACTAAGCTATTTTTCTCTGCAAACTCCCTAGCTCACACTTACTCTTTTGTCCTCAGAAAAATAAGTGACCAAAAACTATTATCTTAGGCCGGGTGCGGTGGCTCACGCCTGTAATCCCAGCACTTTGGGAGGCCGAGGCGGGCGGATCATGAGGTCAGGAGATAGAGACCATCCTGGCTAGCATGGTGAAACCCTGTCTCTACTAAAAATACAAAAAATTAGCCGGGCGTGGTGGCAGGCACCTGTACTCCCAGCTACTCAGGTTGAGGCAGGAGAATGGCGTGAACCCGGGAGGTGGAGATTGCAGTCAGCCGAGATCACGACACTGCACTCCAGCCTGGGCGACAGAGCAAGATTCTGTCTCAAAAAACAAACAAACAAACCACAAAAAAAAATATTATCTTCTAATTTCTGACAAGATCAAAGCTCTGCATTATGTAGATGAAATGCAAGCCTTAATTATAGTTTGAAATCATATTTAGGCCAGGCGCAGTGGCTCACGCCTGTAATCCCAGCACTTTACGAGGCCAAGGCAGGCGGATCACAAGGTCAGGAGTTCGAGACCAGCCTGGCCAATATGGTGAAACTCTGTCACTACTAAAAATACAAAAAAAAATTAGCCAGGTGTGGTGGCACACACCTGTAATCCTAGCTACTCAGGAGGCTGAGGCAGGAGAATTGCTTGAACCTGGGAGGCAGAGGTTGTGGTAAGCTGAGATCGTGCCACTGTACTCCAGCCTGGGCGACAGAGTGAGACTCCGTCTCAAAAAAAAAAAAAAAAAAAATCGTATTTGTATCAGATTATCAGTCATATATACCTACTCATGTAACCCTAAACAAACTGTGAAAACACAAATCCTGGAAACTGCAATATTCACCCAATAAATTAATATACATACACTGTATAGCTAAGAATGGAAGGAAATGGCAAAACAAGTTAAAATACAGATAAATCTAAATAACTGTGATCAATCTGGCTACATAATTGTGTGGAACATTTTTAAAAATCATTTCCAAAAATATGTAATATATAAAGATAACATAAAATTCCAGATTTGCAAAGAAAAAAGTAAAGAAAGCAAATGTACTAAAATGCTTGTTTTACAATTATGAGGACTCAAAAAGATACTATTTAGTGCTCTGCCTCTGACAGAGAATTTTAAAAGCCTTCTTAAAATCTGCATGGACCAATAACACAAAAAGATACTTAATATCATTAGCCATGGGGGAATGCAAATCAAAACTAGAAGGAGATACCACTTCCCACCCACTAGGAGGGCTATAATCAAAAAGACAGATAACAGAGAACAAGTGCTGGCAACAATGTGGAGAAATTAGAACCCTCGTACACTGCTGGTGGGAATATAAAATGGTGTAACAACCTTAAAAAACAGCACGGCAGTTCCTCAAAAGGTTAAGCTCAGAGTTCCATTTGACCCAGTAATTCTACTCCTACATAGGGGTGGGTTCGTGTTTACACAAGAGAAATAAAAATATATGTCCATGTAAAAACTTGTACACAAGTGTTCATAGCAGCATTCTTTTTTTTTTTTTCTTTCAAGATGGAGTTTCGCTCTTGTTGCCCAGACTGGAGTTCAATGGCACAATCTCGGCTCACTGCAACCTCCACTACCCAGGTTCAAGCGATTCTCCTGCCTTAGCCTCCCGACTAACTGGGATTACAGGCATACGCCACCACGCCTGGCTGATTTTATATTTTTATAGAGACAGGGTTTCTCCATGTTGGTCAGGCTGGTCTCGAACTCCTGACCTCAGGTGATCCGCTTGCCTTGGCGTCCCAAAGTGCTGAGATTACAGGCATCAGCCACTATACCCGGCCCATAGCAGCATTATTCATAATCATCCAAAATAGGATGCAATCCATATGTGCATTAACTGATGAATGGGTAAAGTATAATACATCTATACAACTAATATTTACCTATAAAAAGTAACAAAGTGCTGGCCGGGCGCGGTGGCTCACGCCTGTAATCCCAGCACTTTGGGAGGCTGAGGCGGGTGGATCACAAGGTCAGGAGATCGGGACCATCCTGGCTAACACGGTGAAACCCCGTCTCTACTAAAAATACAAAAAAAATTAGCCAGGCATGGTGGCAGGCACCTGTAGTCCCAGCTACTCAGGAGGCTGAGGCAGGAGAATGGTGTGAACCCAGGAGGCGGAGCTTGCAGTGAGCCGAGATCGGGCCACTGCACTCGAGCCTGGGCAACAGTGCGAGACTCTGTCTCGTGAAAAAGTAAAAAAAAGTAACAAAGTGCTGATACGTTACAACATAGATGAACCTGAAAATACTATTCTAAGTGGAAGAAGCCAGTACTGTTCATAAAAGTGCAAATTGTATGATTCCATTTATATAAAAGGTCCAGAACAGGCTAATCTACAGAGACAGAAAGTAGATAGCTGTTGCCTAGGACTGAGATGGGAGGAAATGGAGAGTGACTGCCAATGAGTGGAGGATTTCTTTTCAGGGAGATGAAAATGCTCTGGTATTAGATAGTGGTATTGGTTACACAACTGTGAATACACCAAAACCCACTTAATTGTATACTTTATTTGGGTAAATTGTATATGTAAATTTATATTTCGATAAAGCTGTTAAGAATGAGGTAGCAGGCACAATGGGAGGCTCATAAAGCGTAGTTTTCGTATTTTATTTCTTGACCTGCTTGGTAGTTACACATGTGGGTTCACACTATGATGATTCATTGAGCTGCAAACTTACAAGATATGAATGTTTCTATACGTATTTCGTATGTCAAACAAATGTTTCAAAAAATAAATTTATAAATACTGACTTGGAAAGAGACCCAACATTATTATAAAGTGGGAAAAAAGCAAGTTTCAGAACAATATATATACTACGGTCCCACTTTTTATAAATTTATACACAACAACACTACATGAATATACACATATCCAATCCTCACTGACCTCCGCAGGATTCAAATAAAGGAACTTTTATTTTCTCTAATATACATTTCTATAACATTTTAAATTTTGCCATGTATATTTTTGTAATCAGAAGACAATAATGTCTACTTATAAAAAAATTTAAAAAGGCATAAAGACAGCCAGTTGCGGTGGCTCACGCCTGTAATCACAGCACTTTGGGAGGCTGAGGCAGGCGGTTTCACCTAAGGTTAGCAGTTTGAGACCAGCCTGGTCAACATGGCGAAACCCCGTCTCTACTAAAAATACAAAAATTAGCCGGGCGTGGTGGCACGCGCCTGTAATCCCTGCTACTTAGGAGGCTGAGGCAGGAGAATCGTTTGAACCCAGGAGGTGGAGGTTGCAGTGAGCCGAGATCACACAATTGCACTGCAGCCTGGGCGACAAGAGTGAAACTCTGTCTCAAAAAAAAAAAAAGGCATAAAGATGAAATTTAATAAAGAGAAGAGAAATTCCTGAATTAGTATACAAAAATATAGACATAATAAATCCAAGAATAGATTTTTTTTTTTTTTGAGACAAAATCTTGCTCTTGTCCCCCAGGCTGGAGTGCAATGGCGCGATCTCTGCTCACTGCAACCTCCGCCTCCCAGGTTCAAGCAATTCTCCTGCCTCAGCCCCCCAGATAGCTGGGATTACAGGCGCCTGCCACCACGCTGGGCTAGTTTTGGCATTTTTAGTAGAGATGGGGTTTCACCATGTTGGCCAGGCTGGTCTCGAACTCCTCACCTCAGGTGATCCACCCGCCTCAGCCTCCCAAAGTGCTGGATTACAGGCGTGAGCCACCACGCCTGGCTGAATACATTCTTTAAAAGATGATCATTTAAAAAATAATAGCAACTACAGCCAGGCGTGGTGGCTCATGCCTGTAATCCTAGCACTTCGGGAGGCCGAGGAGGGTGGATCACGAGGTCAGAGTTCAAGACCAGCCTGGCCAAGATGGTGAAACCCCGTCTCTACTAAAAATACAAAAACTAGCCAGGCTTGGTGGCAGTCGCCTGTAATCTCAGCTACTCGGGAGGCTGAGGCAGCGAATTGCTTGAACCCAGGAGGTGGAGGTTGCAGTGAGCCGAGATCGCGCCACTGCACTCCAGCCTGGGCGACAGAGCGAGACTCCGTCTCAAAAAAAAAAAACAACTGCAACTAATCTGATTGCTATTACATATATATATATATATAATATATATATACACACACACATATACACACACATACATATATACATAACAGTAATAGTGAAATTATCTTTTCCAACTATTTAAAATTATGAAAAAAATTAGATGTCTACTTAAAATTTTTCAAGATTTTCAGAGTATATATTCAAAATACTTTGAATATCACTAATTAAGGAGAGTAATTATGCAGCAAGAGAAAACAGCCCAGTGCAAGGAGGCCGCAGCTCTGAGCTATGGGGCCTGAGAGAAGAGCCTAGCCCTCTGTGGGCCTGTTTCCTCAATATGACAATAAGGAGGTCAGATTATGATTCTGCTGCTCTCTGCTTCAAGAGTCACTAACTGGGTGGGTCAGGCCATTTGGGATATAACATCACTACCAATAATAACACCATTAGCAGCAATAATAAAACCCACTATAGCTTTTTCAACAATTAATGTACACTTCCATGCATCATCTCTATACACAAATGCCTGCGCCTCTCACACAGGTAATTTGTGGACACACACCAAAATGGTACCTGTTACCACCTCTGGGATTATAGTGGGGAGAGTAATAAGAATGGAGGGTCCATCAGTCAGGTCCCAAAAGTAAAGAGATGGCAAATACAAATTAGAATAATCTGAGAAGGGTTTGTTTATAAAAGAAATAATTACAAAGTAGGGGAATAGAGGCTACAGAAACCATGGGGATGGAACAGAAATCAGGACTAGTAAAGGCAGAACAAGGCTGAGCACCAGTGGCTCACACCTGTAATCCCAGCACTTTGGGATGCCAAGGTGGGAAGACTGAGTGAGCTCAGGAGTTCAAGACTAGTCTAGGAAACACAGCAAGATTCCACCTCTACAAAAAATGTTTAGAAACTAGCCAGTTGTGGTGGCGCACGCCTGTTGTCCCTACTCAAGAGGCTGAGGTGGGAAGACTGCTTGGGCCCAGAAGCTCAAGGCTGCAGTGGGCCATGATCGCACCACTGTACTCCAGCCTGCTGGGCAGAGCAATGTTCTGTCTTAAAAAAAAAAAAAAAAAAAAAGCAGAACAAGTATTGCTTCTAGAAGTGCCAAAGAAGATAGGAGACAGAGATTACCAGAAGCAGAATCCAGGTATATAATACATGCTACCCTGAGAGGTGAAGGGATAAATATTCTGACCTCCTCCTCCTCTGGCCCTTCAATCCAGAGGGCCTAAGAGTTCTTTATCTGGGGCAAAGAGCCAGGTAGAAAAGAGTAGAGGATGGATCTGGAGAGGTAAAGAAAAGATATCCAGCCCAGATTTCTTTTAACTTTTTATAAAATTAAATACATGAGCCTGGCGTGGTGGCTCACGCCTATAATCCCAGCACTTTGGGAGGCCGAGGCAGGTGGATCACTTGAGGTTAGGAGTTTGACACCAGCCTGACCAACATGGGGAAACCCCGTCTCTATTAAAAATACAAAAATTAGCCGGGTGTGGTGGCGGGTGCCTGTAATCCCAGCTACTCGGGAGGCTGAGGCATGAGAATTGCTTGAACCTGGGAGGCAGAGGTTGCAGTGAGCCGAGATCGTGCCACTGCACTCCAGCCTGAGCAACAAGAGCAAAACTCTGTCTCAAAAAATAAAAAAAAATTAGGCTGGGCGCGGTGGTTCACACCTGTAATCCCAACACTTTGGGACGCTGAGGCGGGTGGATCACAAGGTCAGGAGTTCAAGACCAGCCTGACCAATACGGTGAAACCCTGTCTCTATTAAAAATACAAAAATTAGCTGGGCATGGTGGCAGTTGCCTGTAGTCCCAGCTACTGAGGAGGCTGAGGCAGAAGAATTGCTTGAACCCAGGAGGCGGAGCTTGCAGTGAGCCGAGATCGCACCACTGGACTCTGGCCTGGGCGACAGAGCAAGAGTCCATCTCAAAAAAGTAAAACCTTACACAGAAACCTGAAGTCCCACCCTCCATAATCCTGGATCCTTCTCTCCAGAAGTAATCATCTTTGTTATCAGTTAGGTGGGGTTTACTAACTGATATAGACAGAGAGACATATCACAGTAAAATACAGAGAAGTGTTTTATGGAGTGCTATTCGTTTAACATGAATGGTATTACTCTACTACTTTGTTCAATCTTTTTTTTCCCCCACTATTTTCAGTTCAGTTAGAAAATAATGTTCAAGGGCCAGGCACAGTGGCTCACACCTATAATCTCAGCACTTTGGGAGGCTGAGGTGGGCGAATCACCTGAGGTCGGGAATTTGAGACCAGCCTGACCAACATGGAGAAACCCCATCTCTACTAAAAATACAAAAAATTGGCCAGGCGTGGTGGCATATGCCTGTAATCCCAGCTACTCGGGAGGCTGAGGCAGGAGAATTGCTTGAACCCGGGAGGTGGAGGTTGTGGTGAGCCAAGATGGCGCCATTGCACTCCAGCCTGGGCAACAAGAGCAAAACTCCATCTCAATAAAAAATAAAAAATATATATAATGTTCAAAGCCTGGTGCGGTGGCTCACACCTGTAATCTCAGCACTTTGGGAGGCCAAGGCAGGTGGATCACTTGAGCCCAGGAGTTTGAGACCAGCCTGGCCAACATGGCGAAAACCCGTCTCTACTACAAAATACAAAAAATTAGCCGGGAGTAGTGGCACCCACCTGCAGTCCCAGCTACTTGGGAGGCTGTGGAGGGAGGGTCACTGGAGCCTGGGGAGATCGAGACTACAGTGAGCCAGGATCGTGCCACTGCACTCTAGCCTGAGTGACAGAGTGAAACCCTGTCTCAAAATAAAAACAAAGGAAAAGGAAATAATGCTCAAGAAGCCAGGATGAGATGGATGGGCTTGATTCTCCTCGGTTGTTTCTACTCCACCACAGTGGCTCTCAGAACACACCCTGCCCTTCATGTGCATTAGCATCACCTAGGAACCTGTTTAAAATGAAAACTGCAGGCCCCACCCAGTGAGATGAATCAAAAGCACTGGTGGGGGTGTCCAGCTTTTAAAGTCTAAGAACCACTACTCTATCTCCTGGTACTCAAAACTTTCTTCACCATCACCTGATGCCTTGCCAGAAATCAGCATTTTAACAAGATCCCCCTGGTCTACCTCAGGGCCACAAACCATAACCCCCAATCCATAATGCTTCGCACCCATCCACACAGTGTCTGAGTGGTTTCTGGGAATGGGAGGTAGGGGAGGCCCACTGAAAGAGCAGTGGTTTTTCTCTCTTTGAATATGAATCTATCACTTACCAATCCTGTGGGAAAAACAGCACTGCATGCCCTAGTTAGACAAGAGTATGTTGTGTGTGTGACAGAAAGCACACAACTACCATTAAACTGCCATGGAAATTTATTCCGCTTAGATGTCACTGTTAGGTCATAAGCTATTTTTCTTTTAAAATAAGGGAATTTCAATTTTAACCCCAGGCATAATAAAATTAACAAGATTGTCTAACCTTTGTTTGTATTGCTAATATTGTAGCAGGAATCCATCACCTTAAAAAAAACCAACCAAGGGGATATATCTTACCTTCTCTGCTCGAACAAGGACACCTTCACCAACATCTAGCCCCCACTTCCATGCAGCAGCCCCCATCTCCATACAGCATGGAGGAAGGAAAACTATTTCCAGTATTCCACCTTTAACTTCCTGCTGCCTCCCTCAAAGACTCATAGATTTTATTTCAAAATCTGAACCCGAAGGCCCCTAACTCCATCTCTCCCTTTGCTTCTCTCTCATTTTCCTCCACTGAGACTTCTCTGGTCTGTGGTACTGCAAACATGTCGGCTATTCCAGCAAATCTACAGGTGAACTACGTACATATTTATGCCTAAGAATTGTACTGTCTCACTGCTCATTCCAGCTTGACTCAGCCTAACACAACGATGAGCTTTTTTAAGGCACTTCCAGTTTCACTTCTAGCTCCTACCAGGCTTCCGCCTCGCCCCAATGCAACATAGCCCCCTCAGTTTCCCAGACCCAGGAAGTAGCAAGGTCAATTCTGTGAGGCCCATATCCAATTTGACTTGCCTCTCTCTTCTTAAAGCAATCTTGGAATTAAAATTTCTAAAGCCCCCTTTCAATTTAATAACTTTTCTTCCATAGAAACAAGAGGTTTTAATCAAGCCTTAAAAATAAATTTGAGCCTTGTGTTTTTAATCACATAGCATTGGGAAAAATAATATAACTATTCTACCAAATTTCAAAAGGAAACATGTTTACATCTCAAATGTGCTATAAAAAGATCCTGGTATGGTAAAACTAGTTTGATTTCGACTCCCACCCCAACCTTTTTTAAACTTCTCCAACACAGTTCCAGAATAACTTGTCAAAATCACTTCTAAAGCGGTAATCCCAGCTACTCCAGAGACTGAAGTGATCGCCTGAGCCCAGGAGTTCCAGGCCAGCCTGGGCAAAATAGTGACTCTTATCTCAAAATAACAAAACAAAACTCACCCTGTCAATTAGACTCAAAAGATGTATAGTACTAACTAAACATTCCAGAGTCAAATTGTAACTTCAGTTTTTATCTCAACACAGAATTCATGAGTTGCACATAAATTTACTTTACTTCTTTTTAGAAATGGAGTCTTGTTATGTTGCCCGGGATGGTCTCAAACATCTGGCCTCAAGTCATCCTCCCACCTCAGCCTCCCAAGTAGCTGGGATTACAGGTGAGCCACCGCATCCAATTTACAAATTCACTTTAAAAAGTCAAATCTTTTCACTTCTTGCTTTGCTTCTTGGATTTGTTTGGGGAGGAGGAATGTTCCTTTTTTTTAGCAAATAATGGTAGCTTTTACTTGAAGCTTTAAAATATCAATTTAAAAAAAACAATTTTAAAATAACAATTTCTGTTTTCAACTATATATGCAGTTTTAATAAAAATATTAGGTAATTCGATTACAAGAGTTCTTGACTTACATTCCTGCCATTAGCAAAGACAGTCAACAATGTCTTAAGAGCCACCAAACATATCAATCTCTAGATATGGTCTAAACCTAAGGTTATTTTTAAAACTAAAAACAGTGAATGTGTAGAAACTCTTCAATTATCTGGATTAATCAGTTTTTATCCTGCCTGTATAGAATCAATGTCTTCCTCCTATGAATTCCACAGTTTAGTAATTATGAAAGGCAGAGAATTCATTTTTCCTTCCTAGGTATCCATAAACCAAGCTTCTCTAACCCATAGCCCAGGATGGCTTTGAATGCAGCCCAACACAAATTCATAAACTTTCTTCAAGTGTATTTCATGTGTGGTCCAAGACAATTCTTTCAACGTGGCCCAGAGAAGACAAAAGATTGGACATCCCTGGCCAGCAGTTAGCAGCACTCAAATAAAAAACAGGCCTTATTCCAAAAGTTCATATAATCTGGCTTTGACCTTAGAAGCCCATTTTGCCATAGATCATTTTCTAAATCGTACGTTCCCAGGACGGCCCACCAATACCTATTAAGCCCACAATATAGATGAGATACTGAACTACCAAGCCCAGCCAAGAAGTTTTTCTTCATCTGTTTAAGTGCCCAAACAAGCACTCAGTTAAGATCTAATGTTGAGAATCACAGAGCATGGGATCTTTTCTAAGAAGTAACTTAAATATGCCTGATTTATAGAGAATCCAGGGCTGGGTACGGTGGCTCATATCTGTAATCCCAGCACTCTGAGAGACCGAGGTGGGTGGATCACCTGAGGTCAGGAGTTCAGGACCAGCCTGGCCAAGATGCTAAAACTCTGTCTCTACTAATAATACAAAAATTAGCCAGGCGTAGTGGCACATGCCTTTAATCCCAGCTACTCGGGAGGTTGAGGCAGGAGAATCACTTGAACCCAGGAGGCGGAAGCTGCAGTGAGCCAAGATCACACCATTGCACTCCAGCCTGGGTGACAAGAGCGAAACTCCATCTCCAAAAAATAAATAAACACAATAAATAAAAAAATAAAGAGAATCCAGTGCTGGGCATAGTTGGGGGTGCCTATACTCCCAGCTACTCAGGAGGCTGAGGCAGGGGGAATCACTTGAACCCAGGAGTTCAAGTCCAGCCTGGACAACATAGTGAGACCCCATTTGTAAAAATAAATAGCTGGGTGTGGTAGCTCATGCCTGTAATCCCAACACTTTGGGAAGCCCAGGCAGCCGGATCACCTGAGGTCAGGAGTTCAAGACCAGCCTGGCTAACTAACATGGTGAAATCTCGTTTCTACTAAAATACAAAAAATTAGCCAGGCATGGTGGTGCGCACCTGTAATCCCAGCTACTTGGGAGGCTGAGGCAGGAGAATTGCTTGAACCTGAGAGGTGGAGGTTGCAGTGAGCCAAGATTGCACCACTGCACACCAGCTTGGGCAACAAGAGCGAAACTCCGTCTCAAAAAAGATATTAAATAAATAAATAAATAAGTGTACCACTCTGATGTACCACTCTGATGCAGGTACTCCTACTCCTGATGTGACCGAGTAATGAATGATTTAAAAACTCAATTTTTGGCCGGGCGCAGTGGCTCACACCTATAATTCCAGCACTTTGGGAGGCTGAGGCAGGTGGATCACAAGGTCAGGAGTTCAAGACCAGCCTGGCCAAGATGGTGAAACCCCGTCTCTACTAAAAATACAAAAAAATTAGCCGGGCGTGGTGGCAGGCGCCTGTAATCCCAGCTACTCAGAAGGCTGAGGCAGAGAATTGCTTGAACCTGGGAGGCGGACGTTGCAGCAAGCTGAGATCATGCCACTGCACTCCAGCCTGGGCAACAGAGCAAGACTCCATCTCGGAAAAAAAAAAACAAAAAACCTCAATTTTTAAAACCCTAGCACAGACCGGGCGCGGTGGCTCACACCTCTAATCCCAGCACTTTGGGAGGCCAAGGCAGGAGGATCACGAGGTCAGGAGATCGAGACCATCCTGGCTAACACGGTGAAACCCCATCTCTACTACAAATACAAAAAATTAGCCGGGCGTGGTGGCGGGCGCCTGTAGTCCCAGCTACTCGGGAGGCTAAGGCAGGAGAATGGCGAGAACCTGGGAGGCGGAGCTTGCAGTGAGCCAAGATCACGCCACTGCACTCCAGCCTGGGCGACAGAGCGAGACTCCGTCTCAAAAAAAAGAAACCCTAGCATAGTAATTCAGAACTTAAAAACAAAATTATTTCTCAGGAGAGACAAAGGCAAAACAAAAGACTGCAAATTCTCTTCATCGGCTAAAATAGTGATCAACTTTGCTTATATTCAGTCTTTTGTTATCAAAACTACTTGCTGTGTTTTCGGAGGCTATCTGTAAAGTAAGATGCAGTAAAGCATGATGGCTAAAAATACAGATTCTGGAATTAGACTACCTGGGTTCATATCCCAGGTAACACTCCTAATAGCTGTATCATCTCCAGCGAGTTGTTTAACCTGTGTGCTCCAGTTTCATCTGTACAATAAGTATAATATGAGTCCCTTAGGGGACTGCAGTGAGGATTAAATGAATTAATCCACATAAAATACTTAGAATAGAACCTTAAATAATAAGCACACAATAAGTGACCACTATTATCTAGATATTTAAAAATAGGTACAATTTAGAAAAGGAACTGAAGGGAAAAGAGGCATTATAGGCTGAAGTAACAATCAAAGGAACAGAGGTAGAAAAATCACACACAGGGCCGGGCGCGGTGGCTCATGCCTGTAATCCCAGCACTTTGGGAGGCCGAGGCAGGCGGATCACCTGAGGTCGGGAGTTCGAAACCAGCCTGGCCAACATGGTAAAACCCCATGTCTACTAAAAATAAAAAAATTAGCTGGGCATGGTTGTGTGCACTTGTCGTCCGAGCTACCCACTCGGGAGGCCAAGGCAGGAGAATTGCTTGAACCCAGGAGGTGGAGGTTGCAGTGAGCAGAGAGAGCACCATTTCACTCCAGCCTGGGCAACAGAGTGAGACTCTGCCTCAAAAAAAAAAAAAAAAAAAAATCTTACTACTATTAATGCAATTGTGATGTTTTTGCAATCCCAAAAATGCATTTGTTCTGCTAACACTGTCATTATCATTGAACTGATGCATATCTGAATTATCTCTGAAATCCTCACTGTGTCTAGTACATAGTAAGCATTCAACAAATGTTTTCCAAATTATTATTAATATTAGTAATTATTATTATTAATCATTATCTTTTTGTGTGTGTGTAAGACAGAGTCTCCCTCTGTCACCCAGGCTGGAGTGGAGTGGCATCATCTCAGCTCCTGCAACCTCCATCTCCTGGGTTCAAGCAATTCTCCTGCCTCAGCCTCCCAAGGAGCTGGGATTACAGGCGCCCACCACCACACCTGGCTAAGTTTTTGTACTTTTAGTAGAGGCAGGTTTTCACCATGTTGGCCAGGCTGGTCTCGAACTCCTGACCTCAGGTGATCCGCCACCTTGGCCTCCCAAAGTGCTGGGATTACAGGCATGAGCCACCATGACTGGCCTCAAATCATTATTTTTTAGTGGCCAACAGAGAGCAGTAAAATAGAGACAGGGGTTAATTCCCTAAAGAAATATAAACTAGCCGGGTGTGGTGGCTCACGCCTGTAATCCCAGCACTTTGGGAGGCCGAGGCAGGCGGATCACAAGGTCAGGAGTTCGAGACCAACCTGGCCAATATGGTGAAAGCCCATCTCTACTAAAAATACAAAAATTAGCTAGGCGTGGTGGCTGTAGTCCCAGCTACTCTGGAGGCTGAAGCAGGAGAATTGCTTGAACCCAGGAGGTGGAAGTTGCAGTGAGCCGAGATAATGCCACTGTACTCCATCCTGGGTGACAGAGCAGGACTCTGTTTCAAAAAAAAAAAAAAAAAGAAATATAAATTATAAATGAGGCAAATAACCTAGATAATAGTTTACAATTAAGCTAAAATAAGTCATTGCTAATCAACATACTTAACTAAAACAGGTTTTTGTTTTGTTTTTGAGACTGAGTCTCGCTCAGCCACTCAGGCTAGAGTGCAGTGGCGCGATCTCGACTCACTGCAACCATGGTCTCCCGGGTTCAAATGAGTCTCCCGTCTCCCCCATAACTAGGATTACAGGCACCCGCCATCATGCCTGGCTAATTTTTGTATTTTAGTAGAGACGGGGTTTCCCCTTGGCCAAGCTGGTCTTGAACTCCTGACCTCAGGTGATCCGCCCGCCTCAGCCTCCCAAAGTGCTAGGATTATAGGCATGAGCCACCCCACCCAGCCAAACCTTGTGTATTTTATTAAAGTCTCATAAAATTTAGCTGTCAAATTGGTACAGCCTTTTCAAAGGATTATTTGGGCAATATCTTTTTAATGGACTATTGGGCAATCTTTTTTTTTTTTTTTGAGATGGAGTTTAGCTCTTGTTGCCCAGGCTGGAGCGCAATGGCATGGTCTTGGCTCACTGCAACCTCCGCCTCCTGGGTTCCAGTGATTCTCCTGCCTCAGCCTCCCAAGTAGCTAGGATTACAGGCGCCCACCACCGTGCCCGGCTAACTTTTTTTTGTATTTTTAGTAGAAACCGGATTTCACCATGTTGGCCAGGCTGGTCTCGAACTCCTGACCTCAGGTGATCCACCCACTCTGGCCTCCCAAAGTCCTGGGATTATAGCCGTTTCCTAATCCAGGACAAAATTATGCTGGCTGGTAAGAATAAAGGTCTAACTCCTAACTTGACTCCAAGTAATTAGAGGAAAGGACAGCTTACAGTAGCCATAGGTTTCCATGGAGTACACACTATCTACCTGTACACCATAGACGTCAATACTAATTACAGCAACAAAAAGGGCCACCCTTATCCTGAGAATGGACTCCTGAAGTTTACAGTCTTAAAGTCTAAAGATTATTGGCCAGGCGCGATGGATCACGCCTGTAATCCCAGCACTTTGGGGGGCTGAGGCGGGTGGATCACAAGGTCAGGAGTTCAAGACCAGCCTGGCAAGATGGCGAAACCCCATCTCTACTAAAAATACAAAAAAATTAGCCGGGCGTGGTGGTGGGTGCCTGTAATTCCAGCCACTCAGGAGGCTGAGGCAGAGAACTGCTTGAACCTGGGAGGCAGAGGTTGCGGTGAGCCAAGATCACACCACTGCACTCCAGCCTGGGTGACAGAGCAAGACTCGTCTGAAAAAACAAAAACAAAAACAAAAAAAACAATTACCTTGCAATCAATTCTTTGGTGCATTTCTTACAAAATACAACAACAAAACAGGCTGGGCATGGTCACTCATGCCTATAATCCCAGCACTTTAGGAGGCCAAGGTGGGAGGATCACTTGAGCCCAGGAGTTCGAGACCAGCCTAGGCAACATTGTGAAACCTCCATGTCACAAAAAAGTTTAAAAGGTTAGTGTAGTTGGCCGGGCGCTGTGGCTTACGCCTGTAATCCCAGCACTTTGGGAGGGTGAGGCAGGCGGATCACGAGGTCAGGAGATCGAGACCAACCTGGCTAACATGGTGAAACCCCCATCTCTACTAAAAAATACAAAAAATTAGCCGGGCGTGGTGGGGGGCACCTGTAGTCCCAGCTACTCGAGAGGCTGAGGCAGGAGAATGGCGTGAACCTGGGAGGTGGAGCTTGCAGTGAGCTGAGATCGCACCACCGCACTCCAGCCTGGGCGACAGAGGGAGACTCTGTCTCAAAAAAAAAAAAAAAAAAAAAGGATAGCGTAGTTGTCACACTCATTGTCCCAGCTACTCAGGAGGCTGAGGTGGAAGGACTGCTTGAGCCTGGGAGATGGAAGCTGCAGTGAGCTATGATTACCACTGCCACTGCACTCCAGAGTGGGCAACAAAGCAAGACCTTGTCTCAAAAAACAAACAAACAGAAAACAGCAGTTTGAGATACCAATAACAAGTAATACAGTAATAATTAACATATTAAGAAAAAAGTTTTCACTAAAAGATTGCCAACAAGACTTCTTAGAAGCACATCATGACGTAGAATGGTTGATATAAGTGTTTATTACCAGGCGTGGTGGCTCACGCCTGTAATCCCAGCACTTTGGGAGGCTGAGACCATTCTGGCTAACACGGTGAAACCCCATCTCTACTAAAAATACAAAAAATTACCCGGGCGTGGTAGTGGGCATCTGTAGTCCCAGCTACTCGGGAGGCTGAGGCAGGAGAATGGCGTGAACCTGGGAGGCGGAGCTTGCAGTGAGCCGAGATCACGCCACTGCACTCCGTCTCAAAAAAAAAAAAAAAAAAAAAAAGAGAGTGTTTATTAAGCATACATCCCCAGATAAACTGATTTTTTTTCTGGTAGCAATAGGGAGAAATCACTTCCCAAAAATGTAAGTATTTAAAAAAAAAAAAAAAATTGGCCGGGCACGGTGGCTCACACTTGTAATCCCAGCACTCTGGGAGGCCGAGGAGGGTAGATCATCTGAGATCAGGAGTTCAAGACCAGCCTGACCAACATGAAGAAACCCTGTCGCTACTAAAAATACAAAATTAGCCAGGCGTGGTGGCTCATGCCTGTAATTCCAGCTACTCGGGAGGCTAAGGCAGGAGAATGGCTTGAACCCAGAAGGCAGAGGTTGCGGTGAGCCGAGATGGCACCATTGCACTCCAGCCTGGGCAACAACAGTGAAACGCTGTCTCAAAAAAAAAAAAAAAAAAAAGATTAGTGGGCGCATCCCTGGGAGAGTAAGCAAGTTATGTATTCGGCTTTTGTGGGCAATCAATCATTCTGGTAACACAAACATAAGGCAAAGCAGACCCAGATTTCTATATATTTTCCTCTAAAGTACTTTTAAGTTACAATTTCAGACTTAAAGAAGAAGGTTCCAAGCTCAGTCTTGTCCTTTTTTAAAGCTGCAAGTATTATAATTTAAAACTCTGAAATGTATTCACTTAAACACGTTCCTGTCACTATTAACAACAACGCTCCATTATCCACTTTTGGTACTGTCTCCAGATGATTTTTAATCCCTGCCTGACTTCTCCCTACCAACAAGTACTTGGATACCATCTTTACCCCGCCTGCCCCCACTACTTGGTTGTGCCTAGGGAATTATAATTACAGCAATCCCGCCTTTAGAACATCCTCAGAGCACAAAGCTTCTTTGTATAATGGTGGAGGGAGGGTGCCCTCCAGGCTCCACAGAAAAGAGTGGGTGGTAGCAACAGAGGAAGAGGAACTGGAGCCACTATGGTGGCCCTCAGTTCTAGTTCAATATTGTTTGTGGGAATTTACTTGTAATGACCAGCCAGGGTTCTGTTGAGCTTCTGCATCTCCTCCCATGTGGGGGTGGAGAGAAGCAGGGCTTATCTTGGCAGATGGGCACAATCACCATGCCCAGAAGACCAGGGAGCAGAAGGAAGCAAGAAATTTGGGAGAAAAGCAAGCAATAATTGTCTTGAATTGCACCCCTCTATGCGATTCTCAAGACCTTAAGTGAGCAAGTTTTGACAACAAAAGCTATCATCCTAATTAACCAGTGGTTGGTATTGGCATTACTGGCACTCAGTAGATGCTCAAAGATGTATTGAGGTGGCAATAAAAATCTACATAGGAAGACAAATCTATAAAAAAAAAAAGTTTTAACAACAAGATAGCACAAAAGCCAAATGAAAAATACTTTTTATTAATTATGAGTCCCAGCCGGGCATAGTGGCTCATTCCTGTAGTAATCCTAGCACTTAGGGAAGTCAAGGCAGGAGGATTACTTGAGCTCAGGAGTTCAAGACCACCCTGGGCAACACAGCAAGACCCTGTCTCTTTAAGTGTGAGTTCCAACTCTTCTCTATCTGTAAATGTGAATTTTTATTTTTATTTTTTTTGAGATGGAGTCTCACTCTGTCGCCCAGGCTGGAGTGCAGTGGCGTGATTTCGGCTTACTGCAAGCTACACCTCCCAGGTTCAAGTGATTCTCCTGCCTCAGCCTCCCGAGTAGCTGGGCCTACAGGTGCACACCACCACGCCCAGCTAAATTTTGTATTTTTAGTAGAGACAGAGTTTCACCATGTTGCTCAGGCTGGTCTCAAACTCTTGAGCTCAAGTGATCCACCTACCTCAGCCTCCCGAAGTGCTGAGATTACAGACGTGAGCCACCGCGACTGGCCCTGTAAATGTGATTATTAAATGAATACCTGTTTTACTTTCTGCCTACTCTACTTCTGTTTAGTCTGAGAAACTGCTCACTTTTTAGTTCTCTGACAATAAAACAAATTTCAACAGAAGGTCAGCATGCAGCATCTGCAGCCACTAAAATCCAAGGTGCAGAAGCAGAATGGACAGGCAACTTTTCAACTCCAAGAACATCCCAAAAGCACTACAAATGGTCCTACTACCTAACTGCTTGCTATTCTATGTATATAGTTTTTCTCTTCTTTTTTTTTTTTTTTTTTTTTTTTTGAGACAGGGTCTCACTCTGTTCCCCAGGCTGGAGGGCAGTGGCACCATCTCAACTCACTGCAATCTCCGCCTCCCAGGCTCAAGCGATTCTCGTGCCTCAGCCTCCCAAGCAGCTGAAATTATAGGCAAGTGCCACCACACCCAGCTAATTTTTGTATTTTTAGTAAATACAGGGTTTCACCATGTTGCCCAGGCTGGTCTCAAACTCGAGCTCAAGTTATCCACCCACCTTGGCCTCCCAAAGTGCTGGGATTACAGGCGTGAGCCGCCACGCCCGGCCCCTTCCATGTATATAGTTGGTCCTCTTACTACTACTTCCCTACATTTCTCAACAAAGTCAAAGGATCAGTATACACACCAAAACTCACAATATCTCACTCTCTTATTTCTATACATATTTTACCACAAAAGCAGAAAATGCAGTGATAGCTTTTTTTCTTCTTTTTCTTTTTTTTTTTTTTTTTTGAGACGGAGTCTTGCTCTGTCACCCAGGCTGGAGTACAATGGTGCAATCTCGGCTCATTGCAACCTCCGCCTCCTGGGTTCAAGCGATTCTCCTGCTTCAGCCTCTCAAGTAGCTGAGATTACACGTGCGTGCCACCACGCCCAGCTAATTTTTGTATTTTTAGTAGAGGCAGGGTTTCACCATGTTGGTCAGGCTGGTCTCAAACTCCTGAGCTCAGGTGATCCACCCGCCTCGACCTCCCAAAGTGCTGGGATTACAGGCATGAGCCACCACACCAGCTAGTGATAGCTTTTGATAGCATAACTATTGATAAACCCCAATATACTCCCATCATTCTACTCTTCCACCTGTCCAACATCACTGCAGTTAACTGTTCTAAGCAGTCCCAAGAACAGCGCTAATATCCATTTAAGTAGAACAGGAAAAAAACTGAAACCACTCTGGGTAAGGCCTGCAGGTAAGAATTGTTTATTTCCCTTCTGTGGGCAAAAGACCACTTTTGTTAAACATCTTTAGTTTTTTAACATATAATTTCTTTTAAAAAATTCCTCCAAGACAGCAGCATAAGCAAATTGAAACTTCCTATCCCACCACCCTCAATCATGTTTAAAAATAATAATAAAAAAGACAACAGAAACCACTTCAAATGTATCTTTCCCTTGAGCCCCCAGAACAGCATTCATCCACGACAACTGTTCTGAAAAACTCTGCCATTATTTCCAAAAGCAGTAGGAAGTCCGGTCTTGTCCTTGGTTTGTACTCCCCCCTCCTCTCTCTCCAAGAAAAAATGAAACAGCAGGAAGCGTAAACAACCACTTAATGGAAAATACAAATGGGTAAATATTTTCAAAATTGGCTAAAAAGCCTCAGGTCTTCAGGAATGCTAGTGCAGGGGGAAATAGGAAGAGAAAAATAACTGCATTTACCCCTCCAAGTGAGCACTGTAAGAAGACAAGAGCAAATGTGGCACATAGGTACTATACTTCCTCTCCTCCATTTACCAGATACTTTTGTCTTTTTTTTTTTTTTTTTTTGAGACGAAGCTTCGCTCTTGTTGCCCAGGCTGGAGTGCAATGGTGCAATCTCAGCTTACAGCAACCTCTGCCTCCTGGGTTCAAGCGATTCTCCTGCCTCAGCCTCCCAAGTAGCTGGGATTATAGGCATGTGCCACCACGCCTGGCTAATTTTGTATTTTTAGTAGAAACGGGGTTTCTCCACGTTGGCCAGGCTGGTCTCGAACTCCTGACCTCAGGTGATCCGCCCACCTCGGCCTCCCAAAGTGCTGGGATTACAGGTGTGACCCACTGTGCCCAGACCTTTTTTTTTTTTTGAGACAGAATCTCACTCTGTTGCCCAGGCTGGAGTGCAGTGGCGTGATCTCAGCTCACTGCAACCTCCACCTCCCGGGTTCAAGCGATTCTCCTGCCTCACCCTCCAAAGTAGCTGGGATTACAGGCATGCGCCACCACGCCCAGCTAATTTTTCTATTGTTAGTAGAGACGGGGTTTCACCATGTTGGCCAGGCTGGTCTTGAACTCCTGACCTCAGGTGATCCACCCACCTCGGCCTCCCAAAGTGCTGGGATTATAGGCGTGAGCCACTGCACCAGGCTGACAGTGGTATTTTCTAAATAGCTTATTCTGTACATATTTCTCCAGCCTCATAACAAAGTTTACTATTTTAAGCTGTGCTCTTTGGTTCAGCTGAGCATGGTGATGAAAAGCCCCTTCCCATGAAAAGTTCACATGGAGAACTCTTGAAGCCCCTAGGGCAAGCAATAACTCAGACCTCATGGTAAAGCCCACAATGCATATGGATGAAACTGTTAGTTACAGCTGGACTGACAGTTCCAAAGCTGCAGAGCAGTGCTAGATCACAGATCACCTTTGCGTGGATTAGAAAAGGTGCCCCTTCTCTGAGTGCACACAGTTCCACATCAGGTACTCATCTTGGTAAGTGGAGTACAGAATAGATTTCCACCCTCACTTGCCACCCGAAACAGGTATCCTTTTGCTGGGTGCAATCTCTATGGTCCTACACAGCAGCACCGTTAAGAAGTGTACCGGCCAGGCACGGTTGTTCACGCGTGTAATCCCAACACTTTGGGAGGCCGAGGCAGGCTGATCACAGAGGTCAGGAGTTTGAGACCAGCCTGGCCAACATGGTGAAACCCCGTCTCTACTAAAAATACGAAAATTATCCGCGCATGGTGGCAGGCACCTGTAATCCCAGCTACTCGGGAGGCTGAGGCAGGAGAATCGCTTGAACCTGGGAGGTGGAGGTTGCAGTGAGCCGAGATTGCGCCATTGCACTCCAGCCTGGGCAACAAGAGCGAAACTCTGTCTCAAAAAAAAAGAAAAAGAAAAGCGTACCTGGGCAATGCTGCACCTCCAAAGTGGGTTTCCAGATACAGGAACCTTAACAAAGACAAACAGGCACTTCACAAATTTCACTATCAGAAAGCCTCAGATTTGTTAACATAAATTCATTCATAAACACATCAGGACTAAGGAAGAAAGGTCTAGTAGAGAAGGAAAACTAGCAAATTTTGGAGAAAGGACACTCTTCCATCTTGAGGGATAATCAGTTGTCTCCTAAAGACCTTAATCTCTGACCATAGGTTCAGACGGCTGAACCTCAAATGTTGGTCACAAGCTAAAACAATCACTAGCATCTGCAGAGGGATGGATCATCTTTCTCTTAAGACATAATGACATGTTTACCTTTGGGGGTTTTACTTTCTCCAAATTTTCCTTCTCTGCTAGACCCTTTTTGCCCTTACTTTAAAACCACATACAGTTGACACATGTGTTAAAATCTGTAAAACCTGATAAACAACCCTGGTAGGTAGTGGGCCCCTTAGCTAACTCCATGAAAATCAGAGGAATGGACAACCTAGATTAAGAGGGGTATGGCATCCAACCCTATCATTCTTTTATGCTCCACAAAAGAGGTAAAGTATCACATGGGTCAAAATTCCATCCCAGTCATCCAGGAGTGGGAACAGAGGGGCAGCCTAAGGAAAAGATGAGGACTAGGCTGGGGCAAACCCAAGATAGTGGTTCTCAAACTTTAGTGGGCATCCCAATCTACTGGGGAGTTTTCTCAGAATCAGATGTCTGGGTCCCTCCCTACATCTGCTATATCAGAATGTCCTGGAGCACATCTATTTCAACAAAGCTCAAACTGCTGACACGGGTCCAATAGAAAGTTTAGAAATAATGAGAAATCTACCGCAACTATCAGCAGTTCCAAAATAAAAGTCACCCATTGCAAAACTAGGTTTAGCAGGTCAGAAAGGGGTGAAAAAGGATCACCAGCCTGCATGTCTAACAGGCTGCGCTAGGCTGGAGCCTGTAGGAGAGGTCCATTATTATGAAACAAAAACTGTGTTCTATAAACAAAATTTTTTGTGTGAGAAATATTTCAAACATCTGAAAAATATTTAGAGTATACTAAATATCTCTATATCCTACACCCAACATTACCAAATCTTAATTTACGATTACCTGATTCAGATTTTAAGTAATAGGACATTAAAGGTATAAATAAAGCCCTTTTGGGTACCCTTGTGTAATCCCATTCCTCATCTTCTCTTCCCAAAGACAATCATTACACTTAATATGCATATTTTAATACTATCACCACATATGGGCATAGCCACAAACAATATTATTTTTCATGTTTTCAGATTTTACACACGTGAAACGATTCTGTAAGAATTCTTCTGACTTGCTTCCCTGTTCCACATGGTTTTTGAGATTCACCTATTTTAATGCGTGAGGCTAGTTTATTTTTCACAGCTGTAATATTCAACTGTATGGGTCTATCTAAAAATGTATGTACTGGCCAGGCGCGGTGGCTCACGCCTGTAATCCCAGCACTTTGGGAGTCAGAGGCGGGCAGATCACGAGGTCAGGAGATCGAGACCATCCTGGCTAACACGATGAAACCCCGTCTCTACTAAAAATACAAAAAAAAATTAGCCGGGCATGGTGGCGGGCGCCTGTAGTCCCAGCTACTCGGGAGGCTGAGGCAGGAGAATGGTGTGAACCAGGGAGGCGGAGCTTGCAGTGAGCCGAGATCACGCCACTGCACTCCAGCCTGGGTGACAGAGACAGACTCCGTCTCAAAACAAACAAACAAACAAATAAATAATAAATAAAAATGTATGTATTCTTCTGTTGGTGGACATTTAAGCTGGAATGAGCTTTCTTGTATTTTTTTCATACTTATTTTCTTGAACAAGTGTACAAGGATCTCTTAGGGTATATATATATTTATATATATTTATATATTTTTATATATATTTATATATTTTTTATATTTTTTATATATATATTATATATATATATATATATCCAGAAATGGACATTTTAGGTAAATGAATATGTCTGCCCACCTTCACACTAAACACCAAATACCACTACTCTCTAAGGTGGTTGGATCCATTTACATTTCCACTACACTATATACAAGCTTATTTATCCACAACCTTAATAATCCTCGGTTTATCACAGCACTACATTTTTGCCAACCTGATCGGTGTGAAATGTCATCTCACTGTTGTTTCAATTTGCATTTCCCTGATTGTAAGTCTCTCACAAGTACATTTTCTTGCTTTTAAGTATACATTTGCCAAATATGTGTTTCTTAGAGTTTTTTAGGAAAATCTAACCCATCTTGTCTGAATTGGGGCAGTCCTTCCCACAGCAACCTGCCAACAGCCACCACAGCAGGAAAGCTAAGGTGCAAGAGGGCAGCAAGAAAACAGCTGACTTAAACAAGGAATCATCTTGGACAAAGGGCCTTAATTAATGCATTTGTTAATTAGTCTTTCCCTTCCCTCTTTTGTCAAGCCTTACTTCCAAGACAATACTCCAGGCCCTGGGGGTCTGCATGCTTAGAACAAGAGCGAGAATGAGGGGGAGGGGGTGCTCAAGCTAGAACGTTTCTATAAAAGTATAGCTGTCCTTACTCAAAGAAAAGCAGTGACTGCAGACCAATTCACACTCAACCTTGTAAGCTACCAACCACCTCCAACAGACTCCTTTCAAACTCATCACGTTTGGCACCTTCTTTGAAACATCTCAATCTTTTTCTCCAGACTAGACACCGTCCCCCGCCCTTCAGCAACCCTTTCATCTCCCTTCCCCCACAATGACTGAATACCCTCTCCTTTTTCCCCATTCTATTTTCTAGCTCCACGGGACCCTCGTCCCTGCCTGTAACACGTTGCTCTCTCCCTTGCCTCTAGAACTGCAAGTCCTTTCCCCTTCCAAGGGACATCCGCAGTCAAAACAACCCACCTCATCATCCACCCCAAATAAAAACGGAAATCCCATGTATTACATGCCAGGCAGGCAGGTGACTCGGTCCCAATCCTCCCAGCTTCCTTCCCCCTTCACGCCTGGGATAGCTGTTCTTTCTCGGGGAGTTCTCCAAGTGTGGTAGGTCCAAACCACCTGGAAAAAACTCACATGGCCTTCTGTGCCGTAAATGTCTTTACCAAGGCCATGTATGCATTCCTGGTTTCGGCATGAACGAAATTCGGGCCATTTACTGAAAAAAGACACCTTACGGGCGCCTCCACAAAAGCGGGCAGGCCTCCCTCCCAGTAATTCCAGCTGAATTGGTTTAGTCAGTGCAGTGGTGGGGAAGGTGGCCTGGCAGAGACCAAACGGTCCCCACGATAAGAAGTTTCCGAAGCTCTGCCCCACTCACTCAAGAAAGCCCTCTCCCCGAGAGCACACCCCGCACAGAAGTCTTTCCCGCTGCGGCTCCCCAGGGCACTACCAAGCTCCCAAGTCGGCCCCCTGCTCTTCCGTCCCACCCCGCAAGAGATCATTACTCCCAAGCCAGCCCAAAAACGGCTGGGTGGGTGTGCCAGGGTCCAGGGCCTGACCCCCTCCCCCGAGATCTATCTCCCTCGGCTCCTGGGGGCCGGGGGATCGACCTCTTCCCAGCCCCCTCTGCCTGGGGCCCGCGCCGGCCCAGGGTGGCCCTGGGTCCCAGCCAAGCTACGGCTCTCACTGGCTATGTGACCTTGGGCAAGTCACTTCCCCCTCTAAGCCTCGGTTTCCTCCTCCGCCGAGCAGAGACCTACAGAAGTCCTGCCCTGCACACCCTGGGGGAGGGGGCTACCCACCGGGTGGGAAAACGCTTTGTGAGCCGCTCGGCGCGGCTGAGGCGCAGGGCTCGCAGGGGCTCCGGGGCCGGACAAAGCTGACCCGGACAACGCTCCTCCCCGTCGGCGGGGCCGGGCGCCTGGACCACACGCCTCCGGCCCCCACCCGCGGGACCGACCCACGCCCCTCCCTGCCTGGCCCGCTCCGGGACCCCGTACCTGCTCCCGGCGCTCGGCCGCAGGCGCCGCCACCCTGGGCGCCCGCCCGGAGAGGCCCGTGGCCCGGAGGGCTGAGGCGGTCCGTGGCGGCGGGCTCCGGCCGGGGCGGCGGCGGTGGGGGGCGCGGGCGGCGCGGGGGCCCAAGCTCGGCGGGGCCCGGCCTGGGAGACGACGACTGAGGCTGAAAGTGCGCGGCGGCGGCGGCTGCTGAGGCGGCGGCGGCAGCGACCGCGGCGGCCGCGCTTCCGCTCATGGCGGGGCCGCGAGCAGCGGCTCCGGCTGCGACTCGACTCCGGCGCGGCAGGCACTGGCTGGGCCCCGGCCGGCAGCAGCGGTGGCGGCGACGGAGGCGGCTCCCGAAGGGGGAGGAGGCGGAGCCGGGAAGCGGCGGCGGCGGCGGAGGGGGCGGGGACGTGGAGGGGGCGGGGACGCCGAGCCGCCGCCGCCAATGGGCGCGGGGCTCCTCAGCCGCGGCTCCGGGGGCGGGCGGGCGGCGCCGAGGGGTATCCTCAGTCTCCGCCGCTCCCTGAGGCGGGGAGGCAGAGCGCGGGCCACCCGCCGGGAGAGCCCTGCTGCAGGGGCTGCCCCGCCCCCGGCCCGCCCCTGAGGCGCGGCCGCGGGCCTCTGGGGCCAGGCCTCGCGCGACCCAGGCTGGGGCTGCGCTTGGGCTCCGCTGCGCAGGGGTTCGCGCCCGCGAGGAGGCCGGAACTCGGCCCAGATAGCTACTGCTCGCAGCCCGCCTGCCAGACTCCCTCCTCCGCTCCCCCGCACTGGAGACGCAGCCTCCTCTCCCCTCCTCTGCCTCTCTTGGCTGTTTCCTCAAAGTTTTTCCCTTTCAGACACTTAGGAAAGAAACTCTCCCTTCTGTTCTTAGGCTGCGTTTCGGTGATAAATTAGTCCCCGCGGACCCAGAGAGAACAGCAGAGGCAGAAACGAAAGAGATGGAAACGAGCTGCCGTCCCTGAGTCCCCGAGACCATCTTGAATGCTGAGCAGGAACCAGCCAGGCTCAGCCCTGGCCCCTCGCCCCTTTCTCTGACTTTCTCACTTTACATGCCCTTGTTGTTAGAAGACTTAGATAGAAACATCCAGCCCAGCTGGGCCTAGTCTCAAAAGATGGGGAGGGTGTGAGGTAAGGAAAGGCTTTTGACCTGTCCCGACGGCTTTCCTATGAGGGGAAGAATTCTGCGAGTTGGTGACCCCCTTTGGGCCCTCCTCCACTTGGATGTGATGTTGGTTACTGAAACCGTTTCCTCCTCATGTTTCTCTGGCTCTCATTTCAAAGCCGTAGAGGAGCAAAATAAACAACCATGTGTTAGGGGTACCTCTAAAGTGCAGGCACGTGGGTGGGCCAGGGTGCAGCTAAACTGCTGAGTGGATCATTTCAATAAAACCTTATCCTCGGCCATTCTCCACTGAGCAGAGAGAGAAAGAGCTCTATTTGAATCTTTGACAACAGACATTTCAAATTCCATGCTGACACTTAATAGGTGCCTGGTCTTTCATTCGTGCTGGTCTTTCTGTCATCAGCAATGCTAGACACTGGGAATACAAGAATAAAAAAGATACAGTCGAGGCCTTCAAAGAGTTTACAATCTCATTGGAGGACAGTGAGATATTTTTAGAAGTTAAAAACTTACGGATGAGCAGGAGTTCACCAAGGGGGGCAGGTTGGGGGAAAGTGGACCGGGAAAACATTAAGATTGTATTTAGCCAGGGGACCTAAGATTTTCTGAATCCCATCCTTGACTTTTTGGTCACAGAGGAAGCAGGTAATATATTACTTGCTGGAGCTTGGGTCCCAGTGCCCACTGTAGAACACCTGTCAACTACTGCATGGAGGCACCTTCTTTCCTCCGATAGGTCTCAGCAGCCTTGAGCAACATTGGATCTATTTCTGTGCCAAAGTCCAAACCCCAGTTTCAGCTCTTACAACCCCAATTTGAGCAAATGCCTTGACCACCAGCCCTAGAAGAGAACGGACAGATGAGCAGTTTAATCCAGTAACCAAAGGAGCCCATCCAAGGATGCCTTGAGGCCAGGAAGAAACAGGAAGAAATAAAGGGAGAGGACCAGGCAAAGCCTTGGGCCACCTCACCTTGCCAGTTTAGGGAAACAAAATAAAGAATGGACCACATTCATGTTGGTTGCGATCTTTAGCTCTTAACTTTGCGTCCCCCAATGATGATCAGGAAGAGAGATGAGCATTGGGGTTTAGGAAACGACAGATTTAATAGGACTGGAGCACAGCCCGGGTGATGAGTGATAAGAAAAGAACAGACTGGAATTTAGTTAAGACAAGACCAAATCATGAAGAGTCTTGAGTGCCACATTGAGGAATTTGAACTTAACCTGAATAACAAAAGTGAGCCATTGAGCACATAATGAGGAAATGATGTGATTAGATCGTATTTCGGAAAAACTCTGGCTGCTGTGTAGAAAATGGATTGGAGGGTGCTATGGTTTGAATATTTGTCCCTTGCAAAACTCATGTTGAAATTTAATCCCCAGGCCGGGCACAGTGGCTCACGCCTGTAATCCCAGCACTTTGGGAGGCCGAGGCGGGGGGATCACCTGAGGTCAGGAGTTCAAGACCAGCCTGGCCAACATGGTGAAACCCCATCTCTACTAAAAATACAAAAATTAGCCGGGCGTGGTGGCACACCCCTGTGATCCCAGCTACTCGGGAGGCTGAGGCAGGAGAATTGCTTGAGCCTGGGAGGCAGAGGTTGCAGTGAGCCGAGATCGTGCCACTGCACTCCAGCCTGGCTGACAAAGCGAGATTCTGTCTCAAATAAATAAATAAATAAATAAATAAATAAATAAATAATAAAAATTAAAAATTTAATCCCCAATATGGTAGTATTGAGAGACGGAGCGTTTAAGAGGTGATTGGTAGAGCCCTCATGAATGTATTGATCCATACATGGATTAATGGGCTATCATGGGAATGGGACTGGCCTTTATAAGAAGAAAAGAGACCTGAGCAAGGATGTTAAGCCCTTTCACCACGTGATGCCCTGTGCCACCTCAGGACTGTGCAGAGTCCCTAGCAGCAAGAAAACCCTCACGAAATGTAGCCTATCAACCTCAGACTTCTCAGACTTTGCAACTGTAAGAAATACATTCCTTTTCTTTATATATTGCCTAGTTTCAGTTATTGTGTTATATATAAATAAGCAACAGAAAACAGCCTAAGATAGAGGAGAACCAAAAGAGAAGAAAACTGGCTAAAAAGTTTTAGGCATGGGATGAAAGTGACCTGAACTAAAGCAGAGATAGCAGGAATAGAGAGATTTTAAGGTGGTAGAATCAACAAGGCTTGAGGAAGATGAGATTGATTCAAGGATAACAAAGATTTTTGACTTGGACAACTGAGTGACGGTGGTGCCATTCCTGAAAATATTAACAGATAATACAGAGAACTATGAAGAGCAGAGAACTATGACCCCGGTTAAATCAGATTATTTCTGTGACTCTCCACATAAAGCAGAAGGGCTGAAGCAAGTGGACTAGAGTCACCACTATACAATTACTAATGTCCTCTGAGATGGGGATCCAAAGATATGCAAAGGAGAGGCACAATAGAAGGATTGCCCATTCCTTTTTTTCCATTAAAAAAAATTGTGGGCCAGGTGCGGTGGCTCACACCTGTAATCCCAGCACTTTGGGAGGCTGAGGTGGGCAGATCACCTGAGGTCGGGAGTTCGAGACCAGCCTGACCAACATGGAGAAACCCCGTCTCTACTAAAAATACAAAATTAGCTGGGCGCGGTGGCGCGTGCCTGTAATCCCAGCTACTCAGCAGGCTGAGGTAGGAGAATCTCTTGAAACTGGGAGGCGGAGGTTGCGGTGAGCCAAGATCGCGCCACTACACTCCAGCCTGGGCAACAAAAGCGAAACTCCATCTCAAAAAAAATAAAAAAGTAAAAAATAAATAAATTGTGGTAAAATATATTATGTAAAATTTATTATTTTAACCATTTTCAAGTGTATAATTGTAATTTCAAGTGGCATTAACTATATTCACAATGAATTAGCTGGGCTTGGTGGTGGGCACCTGTAATCCCAGCTCCTCAGGAATCTGAGGCAGATAATTGAATTGCTTGAACCCAGAAGGTGGAGGTTGCAGTGAGCTGAGATCGCACCACTGCACTCCAGCCAGAGTCAGGCGACAGAGCGAGACTCTGTCTCAAAAAAAAAAAAAAAAGAAAGAAAGAAAGAAAGAAAACTGTATTCACAATGTTGTAAAACCATCACCACTATCCGTTTCCAGAACATCTTCATCACCATCCCGACAGAAACCCATTAAATAACTTTCAGTTCCCTCCTCCCCTCAGCCCCTGGTATGTCTATTCTACTTTCTGTCTCTACAAATTTGATTATTCTAGATACCTAATGCAAGTGGAACCATACAATATTTGTCTTTTTGTGTCTTTCTGGCTTATTTCACTCGCATAATGTTTACAAGGTTTATTCATGTGACAGTATGTATTAGAATTTCCTTCCTTTTTGTTTTATTTTTATTTATTTTTTTAATTATTTTATTTTTATTTATTTTGGCAACAAGAGTATTGCTGTTTTTGCCAAGGCTGGGGTGCAATGGCGCAATCTCAGCTTACCGCAAGCTCCACCTACCAGGTTCAAATGAGTCTCCTACCTCAGCCTCCTGAGTAGCTGGGATTACAGGCATACGCCACCACACCTGGTTAATTTTTTGTACTTTTTGTAGAGACAGGGTTTCTCCATGTTGGTCAGGCTGGTCTTGAACTCCCAACCTCAGGTAATCCGCCCGCCTCGGCCTCCCAGAGTGCTAGGATTACAGGCGTGAGCCACCAAACCTGGCCTTACTGCTTTTAGTTCTTTTGAGTATATACCTAGGAGAAGAATTACCGCATCATAATGGTAACTCTGTGCTTAACTTTTTGAGCACCAGACTGTTTTCTATAGGGGCTGCACCATTTTTGCATTCCCACCAGCAATGCATAAGGGTTCTAATTTATCCACAGTCTTGCCAACACTTGTTATTCCACCCCCACCCCTACCTTTTTCTTCATAATAGCCTTCCTAATGGATGTGAAGTGGTATCTCATTGTAGTTCTGATTCGCACTCCCTGTTTCACTTTCAAGCTTAGCACAATGTCTGTTTACTTGTATTTGCCCCAGCCTGGCTTGTAAATCATTATTTTATTTGGGGGTTAATGAGGGAGTGGAGGAGAGAAATTGTAAGAAAATACTGAAGGGGCGCCGGGTGCGGTGGCTCAAGCCTGTAATCCCAGCACTTTGGGAAGCCGAGGTGGGCGGATCACGAGGTCAGGAGATCGAGACCATCCTGGCTAACACGGTGAAACCCCATCTCTACTAAAAATACAAAAAATTAGCCGGGCGTGGTGGTGGGCGCCTGTAGTCCCAGCTACTGGGGAGGCTGAGGCAGGAGAATGGCGTGAACCCGGGAGGCGGAGCTTACAGTGAGCCGAGATCGTGCCACTGCACCACAGCCTGGGCGACAGAGCAAGACTCCGGTCTCAAAAAAAAAAAAAAAAGAAAAGAAAAGAAAAGAAAATACTGAAGGGGCTATTTCATGAAAAACGATAAGACAATGATAGACCTAATAGCATATAAAACCAGAAGAGGAGCAAGATGGTATTTCAGAGTGTTACAGAGTAATACTTTGCAGCCTTAGCAACTGAAGGAATCCAGATAAGGTAGACCCAATGGAATTTGTAACCATGCTCAGCAAAGGAAGTGAAAATAGCAATGCCAAATGGAAGGGGCTGAGGCAGGAGATGAAATTAACCACCAATACCACATGACTACTTTCCTTCACAAACACATCACAAGCACATGTGAGACAACTATATGGTTTCCCTGAAATGCTTGGGGATGTAAATTGCAGGGTGTGAGCCAGGGCAAAAGAAAACATGCTAAGCATTTTTCCTCACTATTATCACATTAATAAACATTAGTTTCTATTTCCTTAGGCCACATTCCTAAAGGTGGAATTGCTAATTCAATGTTTTGAAAAGTTTTAATTTCCAGAGAGATCATAGCAATTTATTTGTTTAATCATTTATTTTTATTTAAATATAAGGGATTGAATTGGTCATATTTCTCACTTGTAAGGCCACTCTTATTTGTTATATTTATTTATTCTCTTTTATTCACATTCACTGATCTCATTCCCCTTTCTCACCACAGGCAATTATTCCAATGTGTTTCATGTATATCCTTTTGTTTGTGTTTATTTAAAATATGTAGTATTGGGCTGGACATCCCAATACTACAGGGATTACGCCTGTAATCCCAGCACTTTGGGAGGCCAAGGCAGGCAGATCACTTGAGGTCAAGACTTTGAGACCAGCCTGGCCAACATGGTGAAACCCCGTCTCTGCTAAAAATACAAAAATTAGCTGGGCATGGTGGACCCCGTCTCTGCTAAAAATACAAAAATTAGCTGGGCGTGGTGGTGCACGCCTGTAATTCCAGCTACCCGGGAGGCTGAGACACCAAAATCCCTTGAACCCGGCAGGTGGAGGTTGCAGTGAGCTGAGATTGCACCATTGCACTCCAGCCTGGGTGACGGAATGACACTCTTTCAAAACAAAACCAAAACCAAAATCTCCCAACAAAGAGATTTTTCAAAAAAAAAAATAGTAATAGGATAAAATATGTACTATTGTCTTAGATGTGTGTATTTTTTTCTTTTGTAAATAACATTGTAAGATAGATTTTTTTCTTATTTTTCTTTTTTGCTGCAGCATGTTTTTAAGATCTGGCCCATTGCTTCTATCTACTGCATATTACTCCACCCATCACATTTTGCCTAAGGTCTTCTTCATTAGGGACACCCAAATTGCCTACAACCAAAAACATCACTGCCATAACTATCTTTATACATACGCCTTATAGAACCTGTGTGAGAATTTTAGGAGGGTTGTATATATAGTATCAGAATTGGAATTTTATATTTTTTTCTCTGTTATATAGTTTTAGCTTTCATATTTTTATTATTGGTAAGGATAAATGTGTGTGTGTGTGTGTGTGTGTTTCTTTAACCACAGTATTCTAGGAATTTTCTGATCACATCCTTAGCCCTATCCTCTATGGCTTCTTTAAAGACTAATTGAGTCTGTAATTGATTGTAATACATTGAATAAATGTAATGCATGAGTCCATAATGATGCTCAAAGAGCAAGAAAAGAGAAAGGAGGAAAAAATTCATTTGCCACTATTGGAAATACTATGACACCAACTCCTTTGTCAGGAAATTGGTAATTAAAGAGAAAGAATGAAGCATTTAACCTGCCATTTTAGGAAGAAATGAGGTTCATCCCCAATTGATGAGAGGAAATTCTTCTTTACAGAAGAATGTCATCTAATAAATGTGGAAGGATTGATAGAATTAAAAACTCACCATTTTGCAACCTCCAATGAGATAATTGATTCAAGCAAGGATCATCAGTGAATGTTAAACTATTTAAAAAGAAAGAAAAAAGACCAATCTACCATTGTATCTATTTCCCACCATTCACTTGCTCTACAAACACTTCCAATTTGACTTCTGCTCCTACCATTCTATTAACTACATGCTTGAAAGACAATGCTGGCTTCTCAATTGCCAAATACAATGGTCTTTTCTCAGTTCTCATCCTCCATGATCTCTTCATGGTATTTGACAATAGCAGCCACCTCCTCTTTCTTGTAACTCTCTCCTTTCATCTACAAAAGACTGGCTATCCATTGCTGTATAACAAACCACTCTAATATATTTAGAGGCTTTAAACAATTTATTGTTATTTTTCATGGTTCTGTGGGTAGACTAGGCTCAGTTGGGTGGTTCTCACTTGGGATCTCTGATGTTTCAGTAAATGGTGTCTAGGGCTGGACTCATCTGAAAGCTTGACTGGGCTAGACATCCAGGAAGGCTTCTTCACTCACTTGTCTGGCATCTCAAAAGGATGGCTGGAACAGCTGGAGGTTAGTGGGGCAACTCTCTGTCTCCATGTGACTGGCTTGGGCTCCCTAACAGCATGGTAGACTCAATATAGTGAAGATTAAACTCTGATTTTTTAGTTTGTCCAAATTCCTACCTAAGGGTCCTGGGGACTCATGCCCTACAAACCATAAAGTCTCATCAGAGGGGTTTTCATTTTAACTCTATATAGTGTGGTCTGTTTTCTAACCTGACTCTGGCATAACATCACATAACAAATAAGGGAAGAAATCAAAATATTTTAACCCTAAATATAATTCCTTGCCATATCTTGACATTGCCCTGAAAAGTTGTCTCTTGTGGGAAAAATCCACATTCCACAGAGAAACCCCTTTCCTGTTTTTTTCCTTCCTTCATTTCCAGATCCAGGAGATAATCAACTAAGAGCCAGGCACCCTTTTACATCGGATAAGAAACATTTTACAACCTGTTCTTTCTGAAGTCTGCTATCTGAGAGCTTCCTCTGCACAATAAAACTTGTCTCCACAATCCTAACCTAAACATTTCCTTTCTGTTGATCCCAGGTCTTCAGATAAACTCAACCAATTATCAACTGGAAAATATTTAAATCTACCTATAGCCTGGAAGCCCCCCTCTCCACCAAAAACCAATGTACATCTTAAATGTATTTCATTGATGTTTCCTGTCTCCCAAAAATGTATAAAACCAGGCTGTGCCCTAGCCACCTCAGACTTTTATACATTTTTGGAAGACAGGAAACATCAGGTCTCAGGATCTCCTGAGGGCTGTGTCACAGGCCATGGTCACTCATATTTGGCCCAGAATAAATCTCAAAATATTTTACAGAGTTTGACTCTTTTCATCGACAATAGATAAGACTTCTTACATAGTGCCTGGCTTTCCCCAGAGCAAGTATTCCCAGGTGGAAACTGCAAGGCTTCTTAAGAGACAATTCATGCTCTTTCTCACCCAATATGCATCATCTACTATTTTCAGCATTGGTTTCTTTAGAGGGGGAAAAAGAACTGAAAGACTTTTCCAAAGCTGAGTGTAAAATCCATCTATGTTTTTACTGTTTCATTTCTATTTTTTTTTTTTTTTTGAGTCTCACTCTGTCACCCAGGCTGGAGTGCAGTGGCGCGATCTCGGCTCACTGCAAGGTCCGCCTCCCGGGTTCACGCCATTCTCCTGCCTCACCATCCCCAGTAGCTGGGACTACAGGCACCTGCCACTATGCACAGCTAATTTTTTTATTTTTTATTTTTATTTTTTGAGACAGAGTTTCGCTCTTGTTGCCCGAGCTGGAGTGCAATGGCGTGATCTCGGCTCACCACAACCTCCGCCTCCCAGGTTCAAGCGATTCTCCTGCCTCAGCCTCCCTAGTATCTGGGATTACAGGTATGTGCCACCATGCCCGGCTAATTTTGTATTTTTAGTAGAGATGGGGTTTCTCCATGTTGGTCAGGCTGGTCTCAAACTCCTGACCTCAGGTGATCCGCCCGCCTCAGTCTCCCAAAGTGCTAGGATTACAGGCATGAGCCACTGTGCCCAGCCTAATTTTTAACATATATATTTTTTAGTAGAGACGGGATTTTACCGTGTTAGCCAGGATGGTCTCGATCTTCTGACCTTGTGATCTGCCTGCCTCAGCCTCCCCAAGTGCTGGGATTACAGGCATGAGCCACCACGCGCAGCCTATTATTTCATTTCTAATGATGTGTCTATCCATATCTAACCCCAAAGCAATTTTTAAAAGAAGTTTTTTGTAGAGACGGGGTCTCACTATGCTGCCCATGCTGGTCTCAAACTCCTGGCCTCAAGTGATTCTCCCCTGTCAGCCTCTCAAAGTGCTGGGATTACAGGCGTAAACCACCAAACCTGGCCCCCAAAGCAGTTTTGAAATACCTTTATCGGCCAGGTGCAGTGGCTCTCGCCTGTAATCCTAGCACTTTGGGAGGCAGAGGCGGGCAGATCACCTGAGGTCGGAAGTTTGAGAACAGCCTGACCAACATGAAGAAACCCCATCTCTACTAAAAATACAAAATTAGCCGGGCGTGGTGGCGCATGCCTGTAATCCCAGCTACTCCGGAGGCTGAGGCAGGAGAATCACTTGAACCTGGTGAGCCGAGATCATGCCATTGCCCTCCAGCCTGGGCAACAAGAGTGAAACTCCATCTCAAAAAAAAGAAATACCTTTATCAAGTCTTTCAAAACATTTAGCTGAATTTTCATAGAAGCAGGAACAATCTTTACACTTGCACTTGTGTTTCCACAGTTTACTTAATATTTAATTATGTAACATAATTTCTGTAATAAATAAAACTAACACAAACAGATTTGTGGAGAAACTTCTCAATTGGTAGGCTCAGTTAGTCCCAGAAACTAGTTTACCAGCTATGAGCATTCAGTCACATGGGTGTAAATTAGTATATTTTACAGACGGAATAGAGGGCATTGGTTAATATAATTAATCGGTTAAAAGAGTTTCTAATGTATCTTTTTTGAACCTTTTGAATTGGAAGTACATAAACCACCTTAAGAAACATAGACTCGGCTGGGTGCAGTGTCTCACACCTGTAGTCATAGCAATTTGGGAGGCCGAGGCAGGCGAATCACTTGAGGCCAGGAATTTGAGACCAGCGTGGCCAACATGGTAAAACCCCGTTTCTAGTAAAAATACAAAAATTATCAGGTCGTGGTGGCATATGCCTGTAATTCCAGCTACTTGGGAGGCTGAGGCACGAGACTTACTTGAACCCAGGAGGCAGAGGTTGCAATGAGCCAAGATGGCACCACTGCACTCCAGGCTGGGCAACAGAGTGAGACTCGGTCTCAAAAAAAAGAAAAAGAAAAAGAAAAAAAGAAACAGGCTGTATTGGCTTTTATAATCCAAAGCCTGGGGTGGATCTGGCATGACTTGATTCAGGGACTTGAATGATGTGTCAGCTCCCATTCTTCCTCTGTCTCTCAGCTGTGCTTACCACCATGTTGGTTTCATACTAGACTCCATGCAGTGATGAGACAGTGATGGCAGCTCCTGGCACAGAAGAGAAAACACGTAACCCTCTCAGCAATCCTAACAAAAAGTCTCACTACTTTTTATCAGCTAAGATTGGGTATATGCTTGCTTACCTTATACTGATCTGTGACCAGGGAGATGTGATGACCTGAGTGACTTAGGATTGAGTCCCATGCCTCTCTGAAGCCCTTTCTAACCCCTGGACTGAGAAGAATTGCCTTGGAGCATTCCAGCTTGCTATTATATAAGTTGATTTTTTTTTTTTTTTTTTTGAGACAGAGTCTTGCTCTGTCACCCAGGCTAGAGTGCAGTGGCGCGATCTCGGCTCACTGCAACCTCTGCCTCCCAGGTTCAAGCGATTCTCCTGCCTCAGCTCCCGAGTAGCTGGGATTACAGGCGCCCACCACCGTGCCTGGCTCTTTTTTTTTTTGTATTTTTAGCAGGGACGGGGTTTCACCATCTTGGCCAGGCTGGTCTCGAACTCCTGACCTCAAGCAATCCACCCGCCTCGGCCTCCAAAGTGCTGGGATTACAGGCGTGAGCCACTGCGCCCGGCCTTAGAAGTTCTTTTTTTGTTTGTTTGAGACAGAGTCTTGCTCTGTTGCCCAGGCTGGAGTGTAGTGGCATGATCTCAGCTCAATGCACCTCCACCTCCCGGGTTCAAGCGATTCTCCTGCCCCAGCCTCCCGAGTAGCTGAGACTATAGGCATGCATCACCACTCCTGGCTAATTTTTTTGTATTTTCAGTAGAGATGGGGTTTCACCATCTTGGCCAGGCTGGTCTTGAACTCCTGACCTCAGGTGATCTGCCCACCTCAGCCTCCCAAAGTGCTGGGATTACAGGCGTGAGCCACTGCACCCAGCAGAAGTCCATTCTTGAAGTAATGATTGGGTTAAGGAAGGACTATGGGCTTCTTGAGGGCAAGAATGGCATTGTGTTTCTGTCTGTATCCTTACTCTTCATACATAGCACCCAGCATGTTTCCCTACACACAGCAGACATCACTTAATTGTGAACCAAAAAACTGCAAGCATCTTTCTTCATTCACTGTGTATCTTACTGCTGTTTATAGAAGACTTGCCCTTGCTGTGCAAAATGCCAGTCCCTATTTGCCTGGGTTTTGTCATCTTTTGATCTCTTGTGCTGCCAGAAGGCCTCAAAGCATAAGTTTGAATGGGGCTTGGACTCCGAGACCCATAGAGCTAAGCTCCGTATAGAATTCCCTGAGGGAAGCCTTTTCCTTTCCATCTCAAGTCTGGCATATTGCTCTATAACACTGGTTATGGTGATGCTGCAGTTTTAATTTTACCTTTTGTGTTTGTTCTAGAGCCACTTTGAAGGACTCTCTTTGGGTCTTTCCCCTAATCCTCCTTTCTGACCCCCAGCTTCCCTTGGTCCCTCTCTTCCCTGCAGCCACAGCTGCCTGGCTCCAGGGCACTCAGACGGCACTGTCGCCTAGGCAACCCAGAAGGGGGCTTCAATCTACTGTCTCCCCAGAGGGGTTGGGCTGGCCCTGAGCCAGGAAGAGGCAGGGGGCAGGGGACCTGTACCAGCCCTGCACAGGGCATGTCGGGAAATAAACAGACTACTGGTGTGCTGTCTGCATTAAGAGACAGGGGGAATGTCATGGGTGTGTTGTCTGTGTGTTATGTAAGCAAACAGCCAAGGATGCCACTGCCCGCTGAGAGCAAAGAAATGGAACAAGAGAAAGAAGGCCCTCCCATACATCTTGGACTCAGATCTGCAGTGATGGAGTTAACTGGCCAAGGCTCTGTTTTAGTTTCCTAGGGCTGCTGTAACAAAGTACTACAAACTGGATGGCTCAAAACAACAGAAATGTATCTTCTCACAATTCTGGAGGCTAGAGGTCCAAAATCAAGGTGTCAGCAGGGCCATGCTCCCTCTGCAACCTGCCGGAGAACTTCCTTGCCTCTTCCTGCTCCTAGTGGTTTGCTGGCAATCTTTGACAATCCTTGACTTACAGCCACATAACTCCAATCTCTGCTTCCATAGTCACATAGTGTTCTCCCTGTTTGCCTCTGTTTTCATGTGGCCTTCTTCATATAAGGACACTAGTCATATTAGATTAGAGCCCACCCTTGCTCCAGTATGACTTCATCTTAACTAATTACTTCTGCACTGACCCTATTTCCTAACAAGCTCATGCTCTGGAATGGGGATTTGGACTTCAACATATCTTTTTTAGGGGACACAATTCATCCCATAACAGCCTCCCAGATGGGTATGAAATGATGGGAGAGATGGTTTTAGAAGTTCCTATAGTATAAGAGAAAGCCCTTTCTAGGGCTAATTGACAAGACTAAGGAAGCTCTGGAACACCAGGCTGAGGATCTTGGCTTTGTTTAGTAGAGGGGAGCCATGAAGGGTCTCAGAGAAGACAGCAGTGTGGCAATCTATAAGACTCAGGGTTTTTGTCATTGGTTGCTTTTTATGTTTTAGTGCCAGTGAAATGAACCACTCTTTTCTCCAACGCATACTCCCAGCTGCCTCTTTAAGTAACAGCCCTACACAGCCAGTTGTAGCATGACAAAAACCTTCGAAATGAATAGCACAGAGTTTGGTGTGGTTCCGAAGTAAGACTGCCACTTGCCAGCTGTGTCAGCCTTAGTTGCCTCCTCAGTCAAACGAGGATTATAAAAGTACCAATCTCAAAGAGTTGTTACAGGGATTAAATGAGTATGTATGAACATATATAATATATATATAACATATTACATATATGATATACATACATATATATGTCTATCTACCTGTCTCAGAAGAAAGCCTGACAAAGAACTCAGCAAATGTTCACAATTATTATGCAAAGATGAATAGTTAATTTGGCTAAGGAGTAAAGTAGAAGTCATTATTATTAGTGCTGGTTATTAAGACTTTAGACCCTGGCTGAGCACAGTGGCTCATGCCTGTAATCCCAGCACTTTGTGAGGCCAAGGGGGGTGGATCACTTGAGGTCAGGAGTCCAAGACCAGCCTGGCCAACATGGTGAAACCCTGTGTCCACTAAAAATACAAAAATTAGCTACCCAGGAGACTGAGGCAGGAGACATGCTTGAACCCGGGTGGCAGAGGTTGCAGTAAGCCGAGATCACACCACTGCACTCCAGCCTGGGCGACAGAGTGAGACTCCGTCTCAAAAAAAAAAAAAAAAAAAAAAAAAGGAATAGGAAGAGAAAGCTTTCACTTTTACTTTATGCAATTTTAAAATAAGCACATAGTATTTTAATAATGAAAACTTAATTCCATTTAGAAAATTATTAAAATAAAGCATTTCGTATGCAAGCAACATTATTATAGGCATATCTTGAATCTGCTCTGATTTTCTTCAAGGAAATCATTCATGAATATGCATAGACTATTTCTGGAAGTATCTTCAAGAAGCTGGTGACAGCGGTTGCCTCTCAAGAGGGAGATTGGGGGACTGGTGTTTGGAGTCAGGGATGGGAAGAAAATGACCTTTATGCTATATTTTCTTTTACAAGATTTAATTTGTTTTTAACCAAATGCATGTATTATGAATTCAAATAAATTAAAAGAAAATTTTTAAAAGCTACAATAATTTATAATTACCAATGAATAATGTGTAACTTACCTCATGACTGATCACAACACACCAGTGCTTCTGACTGGAGTTGATGCTAAGCAGAGTGCTGACAGTCAAACTCAGGACTCCAAGTCCAGAGTTTTTTTTTGCGGGGGAAGGTGAGGGGGACAGAGTCTCTTTCTGTCGCCCAGGCTGGAGGGCAGTGGCACGATCTTACCTCACTGCAAACTTGCCTCCCAGGTTCAAGCAATTCTTGTGCCTCAGCCTCCTTAGTAGCTGGGACTATAGATGTGCACCACCACACCCGGCTAATTTTTTTTTTTTTTTTTTTTGAGACAGAGTTTCGCCCTGTTGCCCAGGCTAGAGAGCAGTGGCTGGATCTCGGCTCACTACAAGCTCCGCCTCTGGGGTTCACGCCATTCTCCTGCCTCAGCCTCCCGAGTAGCTGGGACTACAGGCCCCACCACCACGCCTGGCTAATTTTTTGTATTTTTAGTAGAGATGGGGTTTCACCGTGTTAGCCAGGATGGTCTCGATCTCCTGACCTCATGATCCGCCTGCCTCGGCCTCCCAAAGTGCTGGGATTACAGGTGTGAGCCACCGCGCCTGGCAATTTTTCTGTTTTTTAAGTACAGACTGGGTTTGGCCATGTTGGCCAGGTTGGTCTCAAACTCCTGACCTCATGTGGTCCACCCACCTCGGCCTCCCAAAGTGCTGGGATTACAGGCGTGAGTCACAGCATCCAGCCGTCCATGGCTTTTAATACTACATCATTGCCCAGCATGGTTGCCTCAAGGACTGCACCCTTGCAAGCCCAGTACCTCCAGGACCATCCCCCGACTCAACAAGCCATGACAGTAACATCACAATTGCCATAGCAGAAAAGTCATGACTGTGGAATTAACTCCTCAACAAACATTAAATATTCAGCTCAGTGAATTTTTATATATGTTCACCTGTGTAACCATGATCTGGGTCAAGATATATAGACCATACTGGTCAGGGACGGTGGCTCACACCTGTAATCCCAGCGCTTTGGAAAGCAGAGGAGGCGGGTGGATCACCTGAGGTCAGGAGTTCGAGACTAGCCTGACCAACATGGAGAAACCCCGTCTCTACTAAAAATACAAAAAAAATTAGCCAGGCATGGTGGCGCATGCCCGTAATCCCAGCTACTCGGGAGGTGGAGGCAGGAGAATTGCTTGAACCCAGGAGGCAGAGGTTGCGGTGAGCAGAGATTGCACCATTGCACTCCAGCCTGGGCAACAAGAGTGAAACTCCATCTCAAAAAAAAAGAAAAAAAGATATAGATCATACCATCTCTCCGGAAGGCTCCCTCAGGCCCCCTCAAGTCCATACCCCCTAAATGTAACTACTCTTCTGATTCCTATCATCATGAATTAATTTTGCCTGTTTTTAAATTTTGTATAAATGGAATTATATGGTGACTACTTGTTCGTGTCTGGTTTCTTTTGCTTGACACTATTTTGTGAGATTTATCCATGTTGTTGTATGTAGTAGTTGTTTGTTCATTCCAGGATTGAAAGTGCTGAGTCACAGGGCATAGATATGTATATTTAACTTTATATATACTGCCAAGCAGTTGTCCAATGTAGTTGTACAATTTATACTCCCACTAGCAATGTAAAAAAAATTTCAGTTGTTGGGCCGGGTATAGTGGCTTATGCTTGTAGTTCCAGCACTTTGGAAGGCTGAGGCACAAGGATCACTTGAACTCAAGTGTTCGAGGCTGCAGTGAGCTATGATCGTGCCACTGCACTCCAGCCTGGGCAACAGAGTGAGACTTTGTCTCTACACACAAAAATGTTCCAGTTGCTGCACATCCTCACAGACTCTTGCTATTGTCAGTCCTTTTAACTTCTGCCATTTTGGTGGGGGTCACTATTTTAAACCCCTCTTGGTTCCTTGATTTTCCATCTGCTCAGTCTTCCGGTCTGATAGACCCTCAATGGACTTTGAACTCCTGACCAACACTTCCTGCCCTTTCTTTCCTGGAATAGAGCCGTATACTGTTATTACCTGATTGAATCCTAGAGCTCACCACACACAATTCTGATCTCTGCCACAGGCTGAGACCTGACTCCAGCCCAGACTAAGCTCTAATGCTAATCACAGACTGGTCTCTACTCTAATCACAGACTATGCTCTTAGCCCCACACACTGAGCCCTAATCACAACTACAGGGTGAACCCTGATCCCAACCATACCCTGAGCCATTACCCCAGCAACAGATTGAGCTTTCATCCTAGATAGAGGTTTAAACTGATCTGGTCCAAATTCAGACTGATAAACACAAGTGGGCCAAGCACAGTGTCAGAAATTATTAGAAGATGTCAAATTGCAAGAATAAAATGCATTGTAAACTACTATTTCTGTAGCCTCTCCTTGGTTCACGTCAAATTTTAATTGTGACTGAATTTTGCTAAGTTGGGGAAATAAACTACAATCAACCCCACCCTGACATGTTATAAAGAACAGGCTGGGGGCGGGGGAGTGTGGCTCAAAGAAGCCTAAAGCTGAGCCAGTCTGCAGATGGTGGCGGGAAGACGGGTAACCTTCTTCCTGTCCTCACAAGATGGCAGGTTTATTTTAAGGGTGTTTTTAACAGCTTAAAAAATGGATTCAAAGAACACTGGGGGAAGCCTCTGATTTTTGGGCTTCTGCCCATGATGCCTTTTTTTTTTTTTTTTTTTTAACAATGGTATTTGACTCCCAGTGAGATTTGTTCCTTCATTACATTCTGATCATATTGCTTTTCACATCCCCCTCCCTGCAGAGGCTGTTGGGAAGGAAAAAGGAAACAGCCTTGAAGAATGAATGCTTAGAGGTTCTATTTTTTTTTTTTTTTTTTTGAGACGGAGTTTTGCTCTTGTTGCCCAGGCTGGAGTGCAATGGCACGATCTCGGCTCACCGCAACCTCCGCCTCCCAGGTTCAAGCAATTCTCTTTGCTCAGCCTCCCGAGTAGTTGGGATTATAGGCATGTGCCACCATGCCCAGTTAATTTTGTATTTTTAGTAGAGACGAGGTTTCTCCATGTTGGTCAGACTGGTCTCGAACTCCCGACCTCAGGCGATCTGCCTACCTCGGCCTCCCAAAGTGCTGGGATCACAGGCGTGAGCTTCCACGCCTGGCCTGCTTAGAGGTTCTATTTGCCCTATGTCTGCTAATCAGCAGCAGGCTGGGAACATAATTTTCACTTTTTCTTTTTTTCTTTTTTTTTAAGACAGAGTCTCGCTCTGTCACCCAGGCTGGAGTGCAGTGCCGCGATCTCGGCTCACTGCAACCTCTGCCTCCCGGGTTCAAGCAATTCTCCTGCCTCAGCCTCCCGAGTAGCTGGGACTACCGGCGCATGCCGCTACACCTGGCTAATTTTTTTTTTTTTTTTTGTATTTTAGTAGAGACAGGGTTTCACCGTGTTGCCCAGGCTGGTCTGGAACTTCTGAGCTCAGGCAATCCGCCCACCTCGGCCTCCCGCAGTGCTGGGATTATAGGCGTGAGCCACCGCGCCCAGCCAATTTTCACTTTTTCTTATGCCCATGAGAAAAATCTCGATTTTACCCTTAGTACCAGGAACACCCTTAATGCCAGGTCCACAATGCAAAGTGGATCTTCATACACGTTCTCTCTACTGGACAAAAATCCTGATTTGTTTGAGATTTCTAAACCTTAACTGGGCAAGACAACTTGGATGATGAGGCCACGTGGCATTGTGGAAAAGGCTCTGGACGGAGAGTCAGGAGACCTGGACAGCCATGCCATCCTATGTCGTGCCACTACAAGTCCCACCCTCTCTCTAGGCCTCCCTTCTCCATCAATAAGAGTAAGGTTTAAGTGCAGCTCTTTGTAGTGTATTTACATACATTATTTCATTTAATCCTCATGAGAAGCATAATAAGTCCCATTTTATAAAAGAAGTAGCAGGGATATCGAGAAATTAAGACTTGCTGAAGGTAACAGAGTAATCAAATCGTTTTGATTGGTTTGGTTTTGTTTCAGTTGAATGTAACCTGCTAATGTTGTTATTTGTCATTAATTCACTAATTGACAAACATTAATTCAGCATCTTCCTGTGCCAAATACTGTTTTTTGGCTCAAGGAACACGGATGTTTTCAGGAATAATCTTGTTGGTTAATGGTCTACACAGGTCAATGTGTCAATTAAAAAAAAGCATAATTGCTGGGTGCGTGGCTCACGCCTGTAATCCCAGCACTTTCGGAGGCCAAGGCGGGCAGATCACCTGAGGTCAGGAGTTCGAGACCAGCCTGGCCAACATGGTGAAACCCCGTCTCTACTAAAAATAAAAAAAAATTAGCCGGACATGGTGGCAGGCACCTGTAATCCCAACTACTTGGGAGGCTGAGGCAGGAGAATCGCTTGAACCTAGGAGGCGGAGGTTGCAGTGAGCCAAGATCATGCCACTGTACTCCAGTCTGGGTGACAAAGCAAGACTCCGTCTCAAAAAAAGAAAAGAAAAGTATGATTAAGGGTCTTCTTCTTCTCCTTCTCCTTCTTCTTCTTCTCTTAATGGAGTCTAGCTCTGTCGCCCAGACTAGAGTGCAGTGGTGTGATCTCAGCTTACTGCAACCTCAACCTCCCAGGTTCAAGTGATTCTCCTGCCTCAGGCTCCTGAGTAGCTGGGACTACAGGTGTGTGCCACCTTGCCGAGCTAATTTTTTGTATTTTTAGTAGAGACAGGGTTTCACTGTGTTAGCCAGGATGGTCTGGATCTCCTGACCTCGTGTTCCATCCACCCTAGCCTCCCAAAGTGCTGGGATTACAGGTGTGAGCCATCGTGTCCAGCCCCTTTCTTCTTCTCTTAAGACAAATATGGGTTAACTTTCCATCTCTGTCCCCCTGGAAGTCTAATAAAGGGGCAATGTCAGCTGTGGTATTCGACAGCATCGCTCATGGTAAAAATAACTCCTGATTGGTAAACTTCTTCTGGGCCAGGATACATAAGTACCTGATGAGAACACAGCTTTGGGCCACTCTAATTGCAGTGACACTTGTAACCAGTTCATCGTCTATGGAGAACCTGATAGCTATGCTCCCGAGACACTAGATATGATTCCTATTTGGGACAGGGCATTTCTTTTCTTTTCTTTTCTTTTTTTCTTTTTTTTTTTTTTTTTTTTTTTTTGAGACGGAGTCTTGCTCTGTCGCCCAGGCTGGAGCGCGGTGGCGCGATCTCGGCTCACTGCAAGCTCTGCCTCCCGGGTTCACGCTATTCTCCTGCCTCAGCCTCCCGAATAGCTGGGACAGGCGCCCGCCACCACGCCCGGCTAATTTTTTGTATTTTTAGTAGAGACGGGGTTTCACAGTGTTAGCCAGGATGTCTCGATCTCCTGACCTCGTGATCGCTCACCTCTGCCTCCAAAAGTGCTGGGATTACAGGCGTGAGCCACTGCGCCCGGCCAGGGCATTTCTTCTTCTTCTTCTTCTTCTTCTTCTTTTTTTTTTTTTCCGAGACGGAGTCTCGTTCTGTTGCCCAGGCTAGAGTGCAGTGGCGCGATCTCCACTCACTGCAAGCTCCGCCTCCCAGGTTCAAGCGATTCTGGTGCCTCAGCCTTCTGAGCAGCTGGGACTACAGGCGCATGCCACCAGGCCCGGGTAATTTTTTTGTATTTTTAGTAGAGACGGGATTTCGCCATGTTGGCCAGGCTGTTCTTGAACTCCTGACCTCAGGTGATCTGCCCTCCTTGGCCTCCCAAAGTGCTGGGATTACAGGCATGAGCCACCGCGCCCAGCGGGACAGGGCATATCTAAACTAAGGTTGTCGCTGCACCTGTGAATATGATCCTGTCTCCTTGCACCTGAGCTGTCACCTGGGGGGCCAAAGAAGACTAATCACTGGATAACTACAATAACTCTGCTGAAGAGAAGTGCCAGATGTTGTTCTGCTGGCACAGTGTGTCATGTCTTGAATCCTTCTGAGTGAATCTGATGCAAAGTAAAGCCTATGGTATTGAGGGTAAATGTCTGGTTGAACTCAAAGACCACCTAATAATGGACATTTCAGGGGCAAATCCAGATCCAGTAGTTTTGAAGATATAATTCCAACCCTATTTTGTCTGACTCTAGCCATGGTTCTCAATCTTGGCCACACATTGGACTCACATTGAAATGATATTGAATCCCTTGCCACAATGAACACAGCAATAAAAAAGAAGAAAGCACTGCTACACACAACATGGATGAATCTCTCGGGCATGATGGTGAAAGAAAGGAGCCAGCCACAAAAGAGTGCAAACTGGGTAATTCCACTTATCAGAAGTTCAGATGCAGCCCAAACTAACCAGAATAGTGGCTATTATTGAGGGGGTAGGTATTGACTGGAGGCAGAAGGGAGCCTTCTGGGGAGCTATAAATATCCTGTATCGTGATCTGTGTGGTGGTTACATGGGTGGGTGTATATATTCATAAAATATGTGAAGGCAGGGAATCTAGAAGCAGAAAGATTGGCTGAATCCAAAGGTGGGTGGGGGGCTTAACTAGAGATTTGAGGCCTGAGCTGGAGGCTGAATCTTCTGTAAAAACTCCCACTGACCCTGCAAGGTGGAAAGTGTGAGCCCCGTGGAAAGGTACTGAATAGTAATTCTATCAGAGGGACCCAAGACTTTGAGAAAGGAGAAATAGGAGAATGGGACCTAGATGTTCAACTCCCAAGGGAAGTGGGAAAGCAGCCTGCAGCTGCAACCAAAAGGAAAACTCCACTATGCAAGGAGCTATGAATATAAAAACCCAGGGGAGGTAACATTTTGTGGATATCAAGTGACAGTTTTGGAGATGGTATTTTACTTTTTATGTGTCTCTTTCTTCCCCCATCTATTTTTAAGACTTTTAATTGCAGGAGAATTAAATAAAGTAATGTACGAGGCTTTATTTTAGTCAGACTGGAGCCCAGACAGCACCTGAAATTAGGTCCTGCCTTTGTTAAAGTGGATTAATTTATTCCTAGCTTCAAGCTGGGATGAAACTTCTGGTGTAAGACCAAATTGAAAGAGAAAATCCAGGAGTCATGCTTCATGACAACTGGCTGAAAGGATGGAGGCCACTGTCTTGGTGGAGGAAGGATCTCAGGGAAAGGGACAGGACATGGGAAGTGTTTCCATATATCTGAAGGTTTGCCATGTGAGAAAAAGGCAGATTTGCTCAAGATGAGTGCAGAGGGGAACAAGGAAATTCTATGTGGAAATTCTTGGAATTCTTGGAGGCACCAGAGTTGCTTGAACCCAGGAGGTGGAGGTTGGAGTAAGCCTAGATCGAGCCACTGCACTCCAGCCTGGGTGAAAGAGTGACTCTGTCTCAAAAAAAAAAAAAAAAAAAGAAAGAAAAACACTTTTCTTCTGACATATTCAAATAATATCATCGGCGTTAACAAAGATAGACAGCTAAAGTCATAAATTTGTGTTCTAAGTGATTCAAAGCTGTGCAAGTATTGATATGAACAACTATATTTGTGTAGACAGGGAATGATAATATCACCCATGTAGAGATGGCAGGATGAGTGATCTTCACTGGAATTACACCAGCATGCTCCTGCTCTTCCTTTTTCATTTTTTTTTCAGGTTTTTAAAATAATCTACCATATTTTTATTGGTTGCAAGAAATATTTTCCCTCCTCCAGATTTGGAGAACGGGATTTTCTTCCCTCCTCCCTGCAACCCATTCCAGTTGCTCACCCTGTGTTTGGCTTGACTAGCCAAGTGATTCCCTCCTGCATGAAATTCTTACATTGCTCTTGATTCAAATGCATACTAGGTGTTTAAAAATGCATAATCTCAGTTAATCCTCTCAACAGCCCACAATATCAGTATAATTATTCTCATTACAATTAAATTCATGTCTTGGATCTTTGAGGCTGTTTGTGAGTAGCTGAAACAATGAATAGTAATTCACAAATGTCAAGGGTCTATTCTAATTTACCTGTCTGTCTCCCAAAATAGACTATGAAGACTTGAACTTTTTTTTTTGTTTGATTTGTTTTTTGAGATGGAGTCTCACTCTGTCGCCCAGGCTCGAGTGCAGTGGTGCAATCTCTGCTCACTGCAACCTCTGCCTACCAGGTTCAAGCAGTTCTCCTGTCTCAGCCTCCCCAGTAGGTGGGATTACAAGCATGAGCAACCACGCCCAGCTAATTTTTGTATTTTTGGTAGAGAGGGGGTTTCACCATGTTAGTCAGGCTGGTCTCGAACTCCTAAGTGATCTGCCTGCCTTGGCCTCCCAAAGTGCTGGGATTTATAGGTGTGAGCCACCGTGCCCAGCCAATTTTGAACTTATGAACCATATCTTATTCATCATTATATTCTCAACAATACCTAGCACGATTCCTGACACATAGTAGGGGCTCAAAATTATTTTTCCAATAAATAAATAGATTAATTGAAAGGTATAATAATTAATATTGCATTTGAATCATTTAAATAGGGTGCATTTATATATAATAGATCAAAGATACTTGAGGGAAATCTCAAAATAGTTGTTTTTTTTTTGGGACAGAGTCTCACTCTATCACCCAGGCTGGAGTGCAGTGGCGCAATATCAGCCCACTGCACCCTCTGGCTCCCAGGTTCAGGTGATTCTCCTGCCTCAGCCTCTTGAGTAGCTGGGATTATAGGCACCCGCCACGAGCCCGGCTAATTTTTGTATTTTTATTAGAAATGGGGTTTCACCATATTGGCCAGCTGGTCTCCAACTCCTGACCTCAAGTGATCCACCATCCTCGGCCTCCCAAAGTGTTGGTATTACCGGCGTGAGCCACTGCACCTGGCCTCAAAATAGTCTCAACTGTGGTAAAAAGACTAGAAAACGATCCTACATGCAGTTTCTACCATATGAAATTATGCATTCTTGAAAAATAAGATAGCAGAAATAGCGACAGAATCCCTTTATAACTAGGTATCACTCCTGTAATAAACCAAAATAATTTATTCTGAGGGATAAAAGGGTAAGCCCTTCAGCCCCACTCCTTCTCGTCTCTCCTTTCCCTCCCTTTTCTCTCTTCTCCCTTTTCTCCTTTCTTTTCTGTTCCCATTTTCAAACATTTACTAAGACACTATTGCCTTAACACACTGTGAGGATTTCAGCCCTTGCCTTCAAAGAGCTTATAGTCCAGAGGAAAAAAAGTTAAGAAATGGCAATATCTATAACCACGGTGACAACATCTGACTTTCTACAATAGCATCAAGCCCACAATTTTGCCCGAGCTGCCCTCTGGTGCACCACGAATCCCATCTTGGAAGACTTGCCTGATCTTTTTTCCCTGAGCACAGGCACAAAGAAAATTCTTCTCCTCATTCTGTAACTACTTAGTGTATCTGACTGAACTGCATCTGACTGAATTGCAATAGCAACAGGGCTTTCCTCTGGGATTAAAAGCTAGGGAAAGCCTCAAAACAATATTAAAAATGACTGGAGCTACTCAGAAGAATTATAACAACTGGAAGGGGACTTAGAGAACTTTCAATCCAGCTACCTCATTTTCCAGATCTGGAAGCTGAGAACCAGAGTTGGAAGGTGGTGACCTGCCTGTGGTCACATAGCAAATCAGTGGCAATGCAATAATCCTGAGATTATTTTAAGTAGTGCATGACAAACTTTTACATATACAAATAATTGTGCATTTCTATTTTTTTTTTTCTTTTTGAGACAGAGTCTGGCTCTGTCGCCAGGCTGGAGTGCAGTGGCACGATCTCAGCTCACTGCAATCTCTGTCTCCCAGGTTCAAGCAATTCTCCTGCCTCAGCCTCCCGAGTAGCTGGGATTACAGGCACACGCCACCATGCCCGGCTAATTTTTGTATTTTTAGTGGAGATGGGGTTTCACCATGTTGGCCAGGATGGTCTTGATTTCTTGACCTCGTGATTCACCCGCCTCTGCCTCCCGAAGTGCTGGGATTACAGGTGTGAGCCACCATGCCCAGCCTGCATTTCTATTTTTAACTTGTATAAATTTAATGAGTGTAAGTGGAATATGCATTTATTTTAGTTTAGGAAATATATAAAAAGCACATCAAGCTCTGATTTTATAGATAAGGATATTATATAGTGGTCAAAAGTTTTCTTTAAATTTTAAAATAAAAAGATGAATGGGCTGGGCATGGTGGCTCACACCTGTAATACCAGCACTTTGGGAGGCTGAGGCAGGTGGATCACTTGAGGTCAGGAGTTCGAGACCAGCCTGGCCAACATGGTGAAACTCCATCTCTACTAAAAATACAAAAATTAGCCAGATGTGCTCGCTTGACCCCAGGAGGCGGAGGTTACAGTAAACCGAGAGTGTGCCACTGCACTCCAGCCTGGGGGACAGAGCAAGACAGTCTTAAAAAAAAAATGAATGAATTAAAATAAAAGTAGTTTTTAGGCCGGGCGTGGTGGCTTATGCCTGTAATCCCAGCACTTTGGGAGGCCGAGGTGGGTGGATCACCTGAGGTCGGGAGTTCAAGACCAGCCTGACCAACATGGAGAAACCCCGTCTCTACTAAAAATACAAAATTAGCCGGGCATGATGGCACATGCCTATAATCCCAGCTACTCAGGAGGCTGAGGCAGGAGAATAGCTTGAACCCAGTAGGTGGAGGTTGTGGTGAGCCAAGATCACGCCATTGCACTCCAGCCTGGGCAACAAGAGTGAAACTCCATCCCCCTTAAAAAAAAAAAAATATATATATATATATAATATATATGTATATATGTTATACATATGTATAATATATAATACATGTATAATATATATAATACATGTATAATATATATAATACATGTATAATATATAATACATGTATCATATATATTATATATGTATATATTATATACATATATAATATACATAATATATAATTGTAATCTATATAATATATAATATGTAATATATTATATAAATAATATATATGTATATATTATACATGTATTATATATTATTATACATTATACATGTATAATATATATATAAATAATATTATATATAAATAATATTATATATAATATAAAAATATATATATAAATATATAAAATATATAAATAATATTATATATAATATATATTATACATGCATTATACATTATATATAATATTTATACATGTATTATATATATTATATATATTATATATAATATATATAATATATATAATACATGTATAATGTATATACATTATACATGTATAATGTATATACATTATACATGTATAATGTATATACATTATACATGTATAATATATACATTATACATGTATTACATATATACATTATACATGTATTATATATATATAAAGTATATACATACTTTTTTTTAAAGTAGAGGCCAGGTACAATAGCTCACACCTATAATCCTAGCACTTTGGGAGCCCAAACCAGGTGGATTGCTTGAGCCCAGGAGTTCGAGGCCAGTCAGGGCAACATGGTAAAACCCCATCTTTACAAAAAATACAAAAAATTAGACAGGTGTGGTGGCATGTGACTGTAGTCCCAGCTACTTAGGAGGCTGAGGTGGGAGGATCACCTGAGCCCGGATGGTCAAGTTTGCAGTGAGCTGTGATCATGCCACTGCACTCCAGCCTGGGTGACAGAGTGAGACTCCTGTCTGGAAAAAAAAAAGAGGTGGGAGTAGTCAGTACAATAATGGAGTAAAAAAATTACGAAAGGGGTATGCAAATTACTGAAGTTTAGAAAACATCATGTTTACTATATCACACTGCATCTCGCCAAGATAAGATAAAGGACTTTGAAGCTGGGCGCAGTGGCGCATGCCTGTAGTCCCAGTTACTCAAGAGGCTGAGGCGGGAGGATCACTTGAGTCCAGGAGTTCGAGGCTACAGTGTGTTATGATTGCACTGTGAATAACCACTGCAGTCCAGCTTGGACAACAAACAAGACCCTATCTCTAAAAAAAAAAAAATTAAAATTTAAAAAATAAGAAAATGTAAAGGACTTTGACAAATGTACCTGCTCAGAACATTCTGAGAAGACAATTTTTTAATGTAAAGGTGATGATTGAATAGTTGGATATGTGCACGTTTAGCAAAAATGGGTTAGGCACAGTTAAGAGTAGGTATTTTATTCAGGAAGAATAGAAGGCAACTAGATGGAGGAGTTTGGCCTGAGTTTTGACATTTGATAGAAATGATTGTGTTTTCTTTTTTTTTTTTTTTGAGATGGAGTTTTGCTTTGTTGCCCAGGCTGGAGTGCAATGGCGCGATCTCGGCTCACCACAACCTCCGCCTCCTAGGTTCAAGCAATTCTCCCGCCTCAGCCTCCCGAGTAGCTGGGATTACAGGCATGCACCACCACGCCTGGCTAATTTTTTTTTTTGTATTTTTAGTAGAGACGGGGTTTCTCCACGTTGGTCAGGCTGGTCTCGAACTCCTGACCTCAGGTGATCCGCCCACCTCAGCCTCCCAAAGTACTGGGATTACAGGCGTGAGCCACTGCGCCCGGCAATGATTGTATTTTCAAGTATGCCTTCCTGGATTAACAAAGGGTCAAGTAGAAACCCTGCAACCTGTTTTCCTATAACTGAATGTGAGTGAATATTTTATCAGAATTAGGTTCAAATCCTGCTTCTGCCACTTCCCAGCTTGTGCCCTCTGCCAAGTCACTTAACCACTCTGAGTTTGTGAAAAAGCTACGTTGTCAGGAGCAACTATGAGAATGTCAAAATGCCTCGAAAGGGAGAGTGAGAAAAAGACTGAAAGAAAGATGAAGAAAAAGAAAAAAAAAATGACAAAAGAGAGGAAGCCAGGTTGGAAGGACTATAAGAAGAATGGGAGCTGGTAAAATTATTTCAGACTTTATGTGCTGAAATAGTCATTCTTGTCACAAGCTGCTAGATTTTCTTCTTATGAAAACATTTCTAAGGTGGCAGATGAATATATTTTTAAAATTTTTCCTGAAACATAACACTCCAACAGGATGTGTTAGAGAAATGCCAAGAAAAGAAGGCAGAAGGAGGTAAAGTCCTTGAATGAAAAGGAAGATAAAGGAATCTATGCATGGACCTAGTGGGGCAGAAGTCCCACCTCCTCTATGAAGCCCCACTGGGTTCCTGGGTGGAGCTGACTGTCACCTCCTTAGACCCCCGCTATATTTACACACCTTCTACTAGGGCCAGTGCAATGGCTTAGGAGCATCTCTGTTTGTCATTCCCATTAGATAATAATCCCCTTAACTGCTGGGACTGTCTTATTTATCTTATGTATTCCCAGTCCTTCTCACAGGACCTGGTCCATATGATATGCTTGATAAACATCTGTTGAATGAATGAGCCTGTTTCTAGGAACTTGCAGTGATGATCTTTGAGGGATAATGGAGGTCAGGAAGACATTTAGCCTGGAGTGTATCTGGGGAGACATACTTACTGTTTTCCAATAGCTGAAGAACTGTCTTGGGGAAGTGTATTTTTAAAATGTGCTCTGTCGTCCTTAATGGCACAGCTAGAACTAAGAAAATCAACCTGGCTAACATGGCAAAACCCCATCTCTACCAAAAAACTACAAAAATTAGCCGGGCGTGATGGCACATGCCCAAAGTCCCAACTACTTGGGAGTCTGAGATGGGACGATCATTTGAACCTGGGAGGTGGAGGTTGCAGTGAGTCCAGATCGCAGCCTGGGCAACAGAGCAAGACTCTGTCAAAAAAAAAAAAAAAAAAAGGAGCCATGGGCTTGGACTGGAATGTACTGCCCATGTTTACTGTGTTCATAAACTCTGGTGCATGGCTTCAAGTGCCCAGAAGTAGGGTCACCTGTTTTAAATTTACACACAAGTGCCCTATGGGATTAGCAGTCAGAAAGACTTGAGTTCTAACTACTCAACTTTTCTAGCAGTGTGACTTTGAGCAAATTAATTAGCCCTCTGAGCCTCAGTTTCCTTATTTCAAATATGCCAATAACTATATCTCCCTCCCGGGGTGAGATAAGGCTTAAATAATAAAGCAGGCTGGGTGTGGTGGCTCATGCCTTGTAATCTCAGCACTTTGGGGGACCAAGGTGGTAGGACTGCTTGAGCCCAAGAATTCAAGACCAGCCTGGGCAACTTAGAGAGACCCCGACTCAAGGCGGCCGGGCACGGTGGCTCACGCCTGTAATCCCAGCACTTTGGGAGGCCGCAGCGGGCGGATCACGAGGTCAGGAGATTGAGACCATCTTGGCTAACACGGTGAAACCCTGACTCTACTAAAAATACCAAAAATTAGCCGGGCGTGGGGGCGGGCACCTGTAGTCCCAGCTACTCGGGTGGCTGAGGCAGGAGAATGGCGTGAACCCGAGAGGCGGAGGTTGCAGTGAGCTGAAATCGCGCCACTGCACTGCAGCCTGGGCGACAGAGCGAGACTCCGTCTCAAAAAAAAAAAAAAAAAAAAAAAAAAAGAGAGACCCCGACTCAAAACAAACAAAAAAAGTTCTTTTTGTAGAGATGGGGTCTTCCTCTATCACCCAGGCTGGAGTGCAGTGGCACAATCTTGGCTCACTGCAATCTCTGCCTTCCAGGCTCAAGTGATCCTCCCACCTCAGCCTCCCAAATAGCTGGCACCACAGGCCCACGCCACGAGACCCAGCTAATTTTTTGTATTTTAAGTTTCTCCATGTTGCCCAGACTGGTCTTGAACTCCCAGCCTCAAGTGATCCACCTGCCTTGGCCTCCCAAAGGGATGGGATTACAGGCGTGAGCCACCACACCTGGCCAGAATTTTTTTTTTGGAGCTGGGGTCTTGCTCTGTCGCCCAGATTGGAGTGCAGTGGTGTGATCTCAGCTCACTGCAACCTCCACCTCCTGGATTCAAGCAATTCTCCTGCCTCAGTCTTCTGAGTAGCTGGGATTACAGGCGCCCACCACCACGCCTGGGTAATTTTTGTATTTTTAGTAAAGACAGGGTTTCACCACGTTGGCCAGGCTGGTCTTGAACTCCTGACCTCAAGTGATCCGCCCACGTCGGCCCCCCAAAGTGCTGGGATTACAGGCGTGACCCACAGCACCCGGTCCAGACTTTTTTTTTTTCAATTAGCCAGGTGTTGTGCCATTTGCCTGTGGTCCCAGCTACGCAGGAGGCTGAGATGGGAGTATTCCTTAAGCCCAGGACTTCGAGGCTGCAGTGAGCTATTAATGCACCACTGCACTCCAGCCTGGTCAACTGAGTAGGACCCTGTCCCACACTGCCCCCCACAAAAAAGCACATAAAGCTCTTAGCACAGTATCATAATAAACATTTAATTTCTTTTAAGAAGACAGCCCTAGTGTTTTTTTGTTTGTTTGTTTGCTTTTTTGGAGGCAGAGTTTCGCTCTTGTTGCCCAGGCTGGAGTGCAATGGCGCGATCTCCGCTCACCACAACCTCCGCCTCCCGGGTTCAAGCTATTCTCTTGCCTCAGCCTCCCGAGTAGCTGGGACTACAGGCGCCTGCCACCACGCCCGGCTAATTTTTTGTATTTTTCATAGAGACAGGGTTTCTTCACGTTGGTCAGGCTGGTCTTGAACTCCCAACCTCAGGTGATCCGCCTGCCTCGGCCTCCCAAAGTGCTAGGATTACAGGTGTAAGCCACCATGCCTGGCTGCCCTAGTGTTTTTATTTTCCTTTCAGTCTCTTCCTAGCTATAAACATGGATAATTGAATAAAACTTCTCAACATTGCAACTTCTCTTTCTGTAGGAAACAACCCTGTTCAATCCCATTGTCTGCCTCCGTGAAGACTTCCCTTACATTCATTAACTAGATGACATTGCATAGTCACTTCCTTCTGAGAGCTTGTTTTTCTATCTGTAATGAAGACAGGAGAGGGAGGAATGTCTATTTCTATTTTTAGCAGTCCATTTCCACAAGTGTATGTTAATTTTGTAAAGAAATAAAAGATTTTTAAAAATTGAACTAAACTGCTGTCTAATGTCCCTTTTTGCTCTGACATTTTTTGAGCCTGAGAATCTAAGCCTCCCTCTCTTTCCCCTGTTCCCATTGCCCTCCTCCATTCCTAGCTTCTCTCTCTCTCTGGCCTCAGAATGCAAAACTCCATTGAGAGTGCACCATGCAGGTGGAAGGATTGCAACAAATACATTTCTCCTCTGGCCCCATGCTAGGACCTGGTCCCAGAAATGGCTATAGCTGGGAACATCTAGGGAAGCCCAGAGCAGATCGGATTGCCTTACTTAGCTGGAGCTCAGCCTATCTATTCTTTTTCTTTTTTCTTTTTTTTTTTTTTTTGAGACGGAGTTTCGCTCTTGTTGCCCAGGCTGGAGTGCAATGGCATGATCTCAGCTCACTGCAACCTCTGCCTCCTGGGTTCAAGCGATTCTCCTGCCTCATCCTCCTGAGTAGCTGGGATTACAGGCATGCGCCACCATGCCTGGCTAATTTTGTGTTTTTATTAGTAGTGACGGGGTTTCTCCATGTTGGTCAGGCTGGTCTCGAACTCCTGACCTCAGGTGATCCGCCCGCCTCAGCCTCCCAAAGTGCTGCGATTACAGGCATGCGCCACCGCACCCGGCCTTTTCTTTTTCTTTTCTTTTTTAAAAAAAAGGAGTCTCGCTCTGTCGCCCAAGCTGGAGTGCAGTGGAATGATCTCGGCTCACTGCAGCCTCCACCTCCTGGGTTCAAGTGATTCTCCTGCCTCAGCCTGTTATGTAGCTGGGACTACAGTGGGACTACAGGTGTGAGCCACCACACCCGGCTAATTTTCTTTTCTTTTTTTTTTTTTTGAGGAGTCTTGCTCTGTCTTCCAGGCTGGAAGTGGCGCAATCTCGGCTCATTGCAACCTCCACCAACCTGGTTCAAGCAATTCCCCTGCCTCAGTATCCGAAGTAGCTGGGATTACACGCACACACCACCATACCCAGCTATTTTTTTTTTTTTGGTAATTTTATTAGAGATGTGGTTTCACTATGTTGGCCAGACTGAGTCTGGAACTCCTGAACTCCTAACCTCAGGTGGTTTTTTGTTTTGCTTTGTTTTTTGTTTTGTTTTGTTTTGTTTTGTTTTGTTTTGTTTTGAGACGGAGTCTCGCTCTGTCGCCCAGGCTGGAGTGCAGTGGCGCGATCTCGGCTCACTGCAAGCTCCGCCTCCCGGGTTCACGCCATTCTCCTGCCTCAGCCTCCCGAGTAGCTGGGACTACAGGCGCCCGCCATCACGCCCGGCTAATTTTTTGTATTTTTTTTTAGTAGAGACGGGGTTTCACCGTGTTAGCCAGGATGGTCTCGATCTCCTGACCTCGTGATCCGCCCGCCTCGGCCTCCCAAAGTGCTGGGATTACAGGCGTGAGCCACCGCGCCCGGCCGTTTTGTTTGTTTTTGATGGAGTCTTGCTCTGTTGCCCAGGCTGCAGTGCAGTGACACAATCTCGGCTCACTGCAACCTCTGCCTCCCGGGTTCAAGCGATTCTTCTGCCTCAGCCTCCGGAATAGCTGGGACTACAGGCACACGCCACCACACCCGGCTAATTTTTGTATTTTTAGTAGAGATGGGATTTCACCATGTTGGCCAGGCTGGTCTTGAACTCCTAACCTCGTGATCTGCCCACCTTGGCCTCCCAAAGTGCTGGGATTACAGGCATGAGCCACCACGCCCAGCTCACCAGGCTAATTTTCATCTTTTTAGTAGAGACGGGGTTTCAGGCTGGTCTCGAACTCCTGACCTCAAGTGATCCACCCACCTCAGCCTCCCAAAGGGTTGGGATTACAGGTGTGAGCCACCGCACTTGGCCTTCAGCCTATGTTTTCATTTGAGCACTTTTCTTTATAATTTCACGTTGTCATCCTCATCTAGTACCCAATTTCCTTTAGGGAAATCCAGCAGTTGAGTTACAGAATGATAGACTTAAAAGTGTGCAAACTGGATAACAAAGAAATCATGTTCCGGCCATGTGAGGTGGCTCACGCCTGTAATGCCAGCACTTTGGGAGGCCGAGGCAGCTGGATCACGAGGTCAAGAGATCGAGACCATCCTGGCCAACATGGTGAAACCCTGTCTCTACTAAAAAAAAAAAAAAAAAAATTAGCTGGGCATGGTGGCGCTGGTGGCATGTACCTGTAGTCCCAGATACTTGAGAGGCTGAGGCAGGAGAATCGCTTGAACCCGGGAGGCGAAGGTTGCGGTGAGCTGAGATCGTGCCACTGCACTCCAGCCTGGGCAACAGAGTGAGATTCTGTCTCAAAAAAAAAAAAAAGAAAAAAGAAATCACGTTCCACAAAAACTGTGCATCCCGGCCGGGCTTGGTGGCTCATGCCTGTAATCCCAGCACTTTGGGAGGCTGAGGCAGGAGGATCACTTGAGGTCAGGAGCTCGAGACCAGCCTGGCCAATATGGTGAAACCCTGTCTCTACTAAAAATACAAAAATATTAGCCGGGCTTGGTGTATGCCTGTAGTACCAGCTACTCGGGAGGCTGAGGCAGGAGATCACTTGAGCCTGGGAAGCAGAGGTTGCTGTGAGCTGAGATCACTCCATTGCACTCCAGCTGGTGCAACAGAGCAAAACTCCATCTCAAAACACACACACACACACACACACACACACACACACACACACACACAAAACCTATGTAGTCCACCCCGTCCTTATTTCTGTTATGCTTTTTTTCCCTCAAGGACCAAGTGGCTTAAGCTTTTCTGACCAAATAACATTAATTTTATCTTTTATCCTCTCCCCATCCCTCTTCCCCTCCCCCTCCCCCTCTCTCTCCCTCTCCCCCTCTTCTTCTTTCTTCTTCTTTTGAGACAGGGTCTTGCTCTGTTCCCCAGGCCAGAGTACAGTGGCAGGATCTTTGCTCACTGCAACCCCCGCCTCCTGGGTTCAAATGATTCTCATGCCTTAGCCTCCTGAGTAGCTAGGACTATAGGTATGCACCACCACACCTGGCTAATTTTTTGTGTTTTTAGTAGAGATGGTTTCTCCATGTTGGAGGGGCTGGTCTTGTGACCTCAAGTGATCTGCCAGCCTCAGGCTCCCAAAGTGCTGGGATTACAGGCATGAGCTCTGCAGCCAGCCATCTTTTCTTCTTTAAATGTTTTATTTGTTTGTTTGTTTATTTATGTATTTATTTTTGAGACAGAGTCTTACTCTGTCACCCAGGCTGAGTGCAGCGGCATGATCTCGGCTCCCTGCAACCTCCGCCTCCCGGGTTCAAGTCTCCTGCCTCAGCCTCCCTATTAGCTGGGATTACAGGCTCATACCACCATGCCTGGCTAATTTTTTTTTCTTTTTTTTTTTGCGATGGAGTCTCACTCAGTTGCCCAGGCTGGAGTGCAGTGGTGTGATCTCAGCTTGCTGCAACCTCCACCTCCTGGGTTCTGATGATTCTCCCGCCCCAGCCTCCTGAGTAGCTGGGATTACAGGCGCCCGCCATCATGCCCAGCTAATTTTTGTATTTTGGTAGAGACGGGGTTTCACTATGTTGGCCAGGCTGGTCTTGAACTCCTGACCTCAGGTGATCCACCTGTCTCGACCTCCCAAAGTGCTGGGATTATAGGCGTGAGCCACCATGCTGGCCCAGTTAAAACGTTTTAAAGAGAATACAAAACGTAAAAATTAGGAATATATGAAAAGGCATTTCTGACATTTCTGGGAAAAATGACAAGATTCGGTGAGATTAAAACCCAGTCAAAAATCACCTGGGATTCAGTAGCAGCTGCCCTAGTATCGCAGACACTCTCCAGTTGGTCTTCAGTCTCTGTCCCTTCCTGTTATCACCTGACCCCCACCAAGGTCAATATCAATTCCAATACACTGTTAAACCCAGCCCACTTCGCTAGAGGCCAACCCCTGTAGACAAATGAGTGTATGACTCCAAGATTAGAATGAACCTATGGATCAACAAACACGCAGAATTATTTGCAGTCAATTAGTAAAATGTCAAATACAGTTAATGAGATTGCTTTACAGAAGTGTCTGGACCTGGCGTATCACAGGCACTCAACAAAAAGTAATTGCTATGACTAGTATTAAAATTATTATTACTTAACTGAGATGCATCTTCTTACTTTGAGGACAATCTTGCATCAGTGACATATCCAAGAAAACGGAGTCGGTGACTTCTCTGATGGAAAGCAGTCTCAACCTATCTTTTTCCAGTCCTCCAGGACTTTTGCTGAGTAATGTTTTCTTCATTTTGTTACAGAGTTGTTTATAACGTGGGAGCCCAGAGGAGTCACTGACTCTATCAGGATGAGGGCACAGCATCACTGGAAGAAACCTCCTTATTCCAGGTTTCATGTATTCACATGGGAGAACCTCCTTTAGGGAAGTAGTGGCTTATATAATTGGTTAGTTTGGAAGAAGGGACAACAGCATATACAGGGCTTAGCATTTACCTTTCTGTTTTTATTTGGCACAACCTTACATGAACCTGGTACATATCGTGATCTGTTCCTTCATACGTCAAATATAAAGTATATAGGAGATCAATGATTGCCTGGACCTGAGTGAAAGAGGGTCAGGAAATGTATTACAAAAGAGTATGAGATATTTTGGGGGGCAATGGATGTGTTCATTATCCTGATTGTGTTGATGGTTTCACAGGTATGGAGACATGTTAAAACTCATCAAATTGTACACTACGGCTGGGCATGGTGGCTCATGCCTATAATCCCAGCACTTTGGGAGGCTGAGGTGGGAGGATCACTTAAGCCCAGAGGTTTGAGACCAGCCTGGGCAACAAGGTGAAACACTGTCTTTACAAAAGAAATATAAAAATTAGCCAGGTGCGGCTGGGCACGGTGGCTCATGCCTGTAATCCTAGTACTTTGGGGGGCAGATTGCCTGAGGTCAAGAGTTCAAGAACAGCCTGGGCAACACGGTGAAACCCCATCTCTACTAAAATACAAAAAACAGGCCGGGCACAGTGGCTCATGCCTGTAATCTCAGCACTTTGGGAGGCCAAGGTGGGCAGATCACAAGATCAAGAGATTGAGACCATCCTGGCCAACATGGTGAAACCCGGTGTCTACTAAAAATCCAAACATTAGGTGGATGTGGTGGCACACGCTTGTAGTCCCAGCTACTTGGGAGGCTGAGACAGGAGAATCGCTTGAACCCAGGAGGCAGAGGTTGCAGTGAGCCAAGATCGAGCCACTGCACTCTAGCCTGGGCAACAGAACGAGACTCTGTCTCAAAAAAAAAGGAAAAAAAAAAAATTAGCCAGGCGTGGCAGCATGCGCCTATAGTCCCAGCTACTCGGGAGACTGAGGCAGAAGAATTGCTTGAACCCTGGAGGTGGAGGTTGCAGTGAGCTGAGATCATGCCACTGCACTCCAGCATGGGTGGAGCCTTAAAAAAAAAAAAGCCAGGTGTAATGTCACATGCCTGTGGTCCCAGCTACTCAGGAGGCTGAGGGAGGAGGATTGCTTAAGTCCAAGAGTCCAGGACTGCAGTGTGACATGATCGTGCCACTGCACTCCAGCCTTTGTGATACAGCAAGACCCTGTCTCAAAAAAATAAAAAATTTACACTCTAAACGAGTGCAGCTAATTGTCAATTATATCTCAATAAAGCTGGGAAAAAGCCATGTAAGTAAATGGAGAGAGAAGTGTAAAAAGTCATTTTATAATGGTGAAAAAGCATTTTCTATAATAACATGATTTGATTGTAAAACCAATGAGAGTCACCTATACAATTTGTGTATACACACATGGAAAATGGAAAAAAAGTTAATCATTTAAAAATCTTTCAGATAAAGAGGGTCAGTGAGTTGTTTTTAACTCACTTCTTTCTTTTTTCTTTTTTTGGGGGGAGGGGGCAGAGTCTTGCTCTGTCGCCCAGGCTGGAGTGCAGTGGCGTGATCTCGGCTCACTGCAATCTCCATCTCCTGGGTTCATGCCATTCTCCTGCCTCAGCCTTCTGAGTATCTGGGAATACAGGTGCCCGCCACCACACCCAGCTAATTTTTTGTATTTTTAGTAGAGACGGGGTTTTACCGTGTTAGCCAGAATGGTCTTGATCTCCTGACCTCGTGATCCGCCCACCTCGGCCTCCCAAAGTGCTGGGATTACAGGCGTGAGCCACCGCGCCTGGCCTCTTTGTTTTTTTTTTTTTTTTTTTTTTTTTTTGAGACGGAGTCTCACTCTGTCGCCCAGGCTGGAGTGTAGTGGTGTGGTCTTGGCTCACTGCAGCTTCCGCCTCCCAAGTTCAAGCCATTCTTCTGCCTCAGCCTCCCGAGTAGCTGAGACTGCAGGTGCGTGCCATGACACTTGACTAATTTTTGTATCTTTTTGTTTTTTGAGACGGAGTTTCGCTCTTGTTGCCCTGGCTGGAGTGCAATGGTGCGATCTCGGCTCACTGCAACCTCTGCCTCCCGGGTTCAAGCAATTTTCCTGCCTCAGCCTCCCAAGTAGCTGGGATTACAAGTGCCCGCCACCACGCCCAGCTAATTCTTTTTGTATTTTTGTAGAGACAGGGTTTCGCCATGTCAGCCAGGCTGGTCTCGAACTCCTGACCTCAGGTGATCCACCCGCCTTGACCTCCTACAGTGTTGGGATTACAGGCGTGAGCCACCAGGCTTGGCCTCAATTTTTGTATTTTTAGTAGAGAAGGGGTTTCACCGTGTTGGCCAGGCTGGTCTCGAACTCCTGGCCTCAAGTGATCTGCCTGCCGCGGCCTCCCAAAGTGCTGGGATTACAGGCATGAGCCACCATGCCTGGCCCTAACCCATTTCTTAAAACTATTGGAGTGCCACATCTTCCAAATAGTTTGTAAGGAAAATTGATTAAAGGAAGATGAAAATTTACTAGTTGGATTTCAACAAAATGCTGTGCATAGTAAGTATTTATAATTGAAAGAGGATATCAAGTTTTAGTATAGTTGTGGATCTACATGTCACTGTGAAACATCTTTTTTAGTATGACAGTCTCCAAACAAAGCATCCACAAAAGCTGAAATTAGAACAGACGTGGGCTGGGTGCAATGGCTAATAAAAATACAAAAATTATCCGGGCGTGGTGGCAGGTGCCTGTAGTCTTAGCTACTTGGGAGACTGAGGCATGAGAATTGCTTGAACCCAGGAGGTGGAGGTTGCAGTGAGCTGAAATTGCACCACCGCCCTCCAACCTGGATGACAGAGCAAGACTCTATCTCAAGAAAAAATAAAAGAACAGACCTTTAAATTTCTATATCACAAACTATTTTAAAATATTCTTAGAATAAAGAAATACATTCGATCACATTGTACTCATTAAATATCACTGGTCACAAAAATATTTTTCTATAGCTAATAGATAAAATAAGATAAAAATAATTTGAAATGTTTTTAAAATAATAATTTATTAGCTACAATAAAATTTAATTTTTTAAAATTCTGTGTCCAAATCTTTTTATTTTTTTTAAATTTATTTTATTTATTTATTTATTTATTTTTTGAGATGGAGTTTTGCTCTTGCTGCCCAGGCTGGAGTGCAATGGTGCAATCTCGGCTCACCTCAACATCTGTCTCCTGGGTTCAAGTGATTCTCCTGCCTCAGCCTCCGGAGTAGCTGGGATTACAGGCATGTGCCACCACGCCTGGCTAATTTTTGTGTGTGTGTATTTTTAGTAGAGACAGGGTTTCTCCATGTTGGTCAGGCTGGTCTCAAACTCCCAACCTCAGGTGATCTGCCTGCCTTGGCCTCCCAAAGTGCTGGGATTACAGGTATGAGTCACCGTGCCTGGCCTTATTTTATTTATTTATTTATTTATTTATTTATTTATTTATTTATTTACTTTTGAGACAGATTCTGGCTCTGTTGCCCAGGCTGGAGTGCAGTGGCTGATCTCGGCTCACTGCAACCTCCGCCTCCGGGTTCAAGCAATTCCCCTGCCTCCCAGGTAGCTGGGACTACAGGTGCCCGCCACCACGCCCAGCTAATTTTTGTATTTTTAGTGGAAACAGGATTTCACCATGTTGGCCAGGATGGTCTTGATCTCTTGAGCTCGTGATCCGCCTGCCTCGGCCTCCCAAAGTGCTGGGATTACAGGCATAAGCCACTGCGCCCGCCCATCTTTTTCTTTTTTATAGAGTCTGGTTCCCTTTGCCCAGGCTGGAATTCAGTGGTGAAATCATGGCTTATTGCAGCCTCGACCTCCCAGGCTCATCCTCCGGAGTAGCTGGGACCACAGATGCACACCATCATTCTCAGCTAATTAAAAAAAAATTATCTGTAGATATGTGGTCTCCTTATGTTGCCCAGGCTGGTCTTAAGCTCCTGGGTTCAAGTGATCCTCCCACTTCAGTCTCCTGAGTAGCTTCCCAACTACTCAGGCATATGCCACCAAGCCCAGGTCGTGTTTTTGTTTTTGTTTTTTTTGGTAGAGACAGGGTTACCCTATATTGCCCAGGCTGGTCTTGAACTCCTGGGCTCCAGAGATCCTCCCAGATCAGCCTCCCAAAGTGCTAGAATTACAGGCATGAGCCACCGTGCCCAGCATAAAACCAAATATTAATAACGTCATTTGGCCTCAAACATAAGCCATGTTCTCCAACCTAGACTTTATTAATAATGAAAATGACATTTTAATCTTAATCAGCCAGCATCTTTGACTACAACTAAAATAGTTTTGAATTGAAAAGGAAAAGGGGGGCAGAGGTTGTTGATCTCCTAATAGTGGTGACCTTTTGTTCGATTTTTGAAGACTGAGAAGAAGGTCACCAAGCAAAGATGTGAGAGAGGACTTTGCAGGAAAGGATAATGAGTACAGAGAAAATTTCGTGATCAAAGTTATGGAAACATTAAAGAGTCTGGTGCACCAGGGAAGTGCATGGCTGTTGTATTCAGGGTATGTATTGAAATGTGGTAGGAAAAGAGCCTGTTGGGCCATAGGCATGGATCCAGATCAGTGCTAGCTATATTTGTCTTCAAAACAGAGGTTGTTTTTATCATGTTCTCCACTGGTTTCCTAGCGCTTGGAACAGTGTCTGGCTAAGGGAAAGGAATGAAAGACATTTTACACTATGTTTAATAAATTTGCATGTTCCCCTGTAAGTGATAGGGGATTTGGTTCTTCAGCCATTCCCTTTCTTCTGTGAGTTAGCTCATATCATTTTTTCTTAAGTTAAACATGACCGCTTTCTGTTGCTTGCAACCAAAGAACCCTACCTGATTCAGTTGGCACAGTTCATCCCCTTACAGGAGATACATCCCCTGTTAAGGGAGTATCTCTTTTTTTTTGAGACGGAGTTTCACTCTTGTTGCCCAGGCTAGAGTGCAATGGCATGATCTCGGCTCACTGCAACCTCCGCCTCTTAGGTTCAAGCGATTCTCCTGCCTCAGCCTCCCTAGTAGCTGGGATTACAGGCACCCGCCACCATGCCCAGCTAATTTTTTATATATTTTTTAGTAGAGACGGGGTTTCACTATGTTGGCCAGGCTGGTCTTGAACTCCTGACCTCAGGTGATCCACCCTCCTCGGCCTCCCAAAGTGCTAGGATTACAGGCGTGAGCCACCGCGCCTGGCCAGGAGTATCTCTTACATGAAGAATATCAAGGACATTCAAAGTGCTTTTAGTAGTGGGCCACAAATTCAGAAATCCCTGGGTGTGCAGCCACTGGCATTTAAACTAATGGCAAGTCAAGAGGGTTAGTATGCGTAGTAGATGGAAGTCAAGTGTATGTATTTAAGTCAAGTGTATGCAACATATGAATGAGCAGAAACATTAAACATAACCTTTAGGAAAAGACAACAGGCAAGTGCAAACAAAAAGAAAGCAGACTATGCATTATTCATATCACAAAATAAATTCAAGGAAAGCAAAATCTATTTAGATATTTACTAAAAGGAGAGCACTACATAACAGAGCTTATGGGAACGGGCCAAATCTCCACTTACAAGAAGATTAACAACCTTAAATTTCTTTATTGTAGAACTAAGAATGAAAATACCTGAACTGAGCAGTCAGTTCAAGAAAAATGACAAAAAGAAGAGAGCAGACTGAATGAGAATTTGGCCACAGTCCATTTCATAGGTGTGGGACAGGGAAAGGAAAAAGGGCCTCTCAAATGCACAAATAACATGATCAGAGAGGTGCAAGTACAACCAAGGGAGCTCAGTTTCACAGAACCAAGGGGAACAGAGTTTTTTGGTGTTTTTGTTTCAGACAGGGTCTTGCTATGTTGCCCACACTGGTCTTGAACTCTTGGCCTCAAGCGATCCTCCTACCTCAGCCTCCCAAAGTGATGGTGCTGGGATTACAGGTGTGAGCCACCATGCCAGGCCATGGGAAATGGAGGTTTTTTTGTTTTTGTTTTTGTTTTTTTTGAAACAGAGTTTCACTCTTGTCCAGGCTGGAGTGCAATGGCGCAATCTCAGCTCACCGCAACCTCCGCCTCCCGGGTTCAAGTGATTGTCCTGCCTCAGCCTCCCGAGTAGCTGGGATTACAGGCATGTGCCACCATGCCCAGCTAATTTTGTATTTTTAGCAGAGACAGGGTTTCTCCATGTTGGCCAGGCGGGTCTCGAACTCCCAACCTCAGGTGATCTGCCCGCCTCGGCCTCCCAAAGTGCTGGGATTACAGGCGTGAGCCACCGAGCCCGGCCTGTTTTTGTTTTTGAGACAGGGTCTCACTCGTGCCCAGGCTGGAGTGCAGTGGCATGATCTCAGCTCACTGCAACCTCCACCTCCTGGGCTCAGGGATCCTCCTACCTCAATCCCCCAAGTAGCTGGGACTACAGGTGCAAGCCACCACACCTGGCTAATGTTTGTATTTTTGGTTGAGACAGGGTTTTGTCATGTTGCCCAGGCTGGTCTTGAACTTCTGAGCTCAAGCAATCTACCCACCTCATCCTCCCAAATTGCTAGGATTATAGGCGTGAGCCACCCATCCAGGCCAGGAAATGGAGTTTTAATGAATAAGTGAGAAGCTGCAGAAGGGAGGGAGTAATCAACAGGGTCAAACAAAAAATGAGATCCAATAAGAAAATGTCTTAAATTTCTACAGAGCTTGGCAATTACCAGTAAGAGATCAGCAGGATTTATTCTGAGCTTTCCATAGAAAGAAAATACTTTGGCAGAATTAAAGGGAAAGACACTAGAATTATGGTCATTTCTCATGTTTGCCATCCAAAGTCTCCTTAGACCTCTTACGCTACTGTCTGAGCTAACAGACAGTTAGCTGTCTCAGGACAGCCAGAATCTATCACCAGATGTGAGTGAATGAGCCTTCAGGTGATTCTAGCCCCCAGCATTCAAATATTCCAAATGAGACCCTGGCCATCCTGGAGCAGAGACATGCCATTCTGGCTGTGTTCAATCCAACCTCCGCCTCCTGGGTTCAAGCAATTCTCCTGCCTCAGCCTCCTGAGTAGCTGGGATTACAGGTATGTGCCACCATGCCTAGCTAATTTTTTTTGTATTTTTAGTAGAGATGGGGTCTCGCTATGTTAGCCAGGCTGGTCTGAGAGCATGTGCCCAGATTATCATTGTTTTAATGCAACTAAATTTTGGGGTAGTTTATTATGTAGCAATAGATACACTAACACGGAGTCCTAATTGATAGAATTGGTATTCTGTGTGAGAGTGGTTTAAGAAGAATAGTAGAGGCGGGGCATCACGACTCATGCCTGTAATCCCAGCACTGTGGGAGGCTGAGCCAGGCGGATCACCTGAGGTCAGGACTTCGAGACCAGCCTGGCCAATGTGGTGAAACCCATCTCTACTAAAAATACAAAAAATTAGCCTGGTGTGGTGGCATGCACCTGTAATCCCAGCCACTCGGGAGGCTGAGGCAGCAGAATGGCTTGAACCCGGGAGGCGGACACTGCAGTGAGCGAAGATCATGCCACTGCACTCTCTAGCCTGGGTGACAGAGCGAGACGCCATCTAAAAAATAAAAAAAAGAAAAAAAAAGAAGATGAAGACAAAGAAGAAGAATAGTGGAACGGGAAATAAGATTGCAGAGTGTAAGAAGTGAGCAGGAGGTGAGAAAAATGGAATTAGAAAGGTAGATACTCTGGACTCTGAACAAGTTCCATGAAGGCCTCTCCCTGGTCTTAGAAAAGGATACAATAAGTCTTAAACCAAAGCTGACAGTCACTATTCAGGCTTCTGGGGATCATCAGAGGACTAAAGGTTATGAGTTTGATAGAATTCTGGAGGAGGGTCTTCTACTAACTGGCTTTGTGAATTTCTCAGAATTCCAAAAGGCATTAAGAAGGAATCAAAGGTGAATCAATAAAACCCTCAGGAAAGCATTTATTTCAGAAGCATTCTCTGCTCAAAACCTCCAGCAGACTTCATTGCTTCTGATACAGATAAAGCCCTTTAGCCTGGCATTCGAGGGTCTCCTTGCCATATCTGTTTCCCAATGCTTCCCTTTACATCCCCCAGGGTCCAGCAAAACTGTGATGCTTGCTGATTGCACTAGGTGATATTCTCCTAACTCTCCTTCCCTGTGCCACCTCTAGGTGTTTGCCCTCGTAGGGAAGAAACTCTGGAGCACCAGCTGTGGTCGGAGTGCTCCTCAGTGCCTGTGCCCATTCTCATCTCAGCCAAAGTACAGAGACCTTCTGTAGTGAAGGATCAATGATGATCAATGATGAGTTGTAGGGCCCACAGCCTTTTTCTTTTATGATTTTTAAATTCAAGGTTTTTTTTTTTTCTTTTTGAGACAGAGTCTCACTCTGTCACCTAGGCTGGAGTGCAATGGCAGAATCTTGGCTCACTGCAATCTCCACTTCCCGGGTTCAAGCGATTCTCCTGCCTCAGCCTCCTGAGTAGCTGGGACTACAGGCTTGTGCCCCCATGCTCGGCTAATTTTTGTATTTTTAGTAGAGATGGGGTTTTACCACGTTGGCCAGGCTGATCTTGAACTTCTGACCTCAAGTGATCTGCTCACCTCAGCCTCTCAAAGTACTGGGATTACAAATGTGAGCTGCTGTGCCCAGACAGTAAATTGAAGTATAATTTATATACAATAAAATGCATAGATCTCAAGTATACTGTCCTGTGAGTTTTAACAGTTGTATTCACTTGGGATGATATGGTTTGGCTGTGTGCCCACCCAAATCTCATCTTGAATTCCCACAGGTTGTGGGAGGGACCTAGTGGGAGGTAATTGTATCATAGGAACAAGTCTTTTTTTTTTTTTTTCCCCAAGACGGAGTCTTGCTCTGTCACCCAGGCTGGAGTGCAGTGGTGCGATCTCAGCTCACTGCAACCTCTGCCTCCCAGGTTCAAGGCATCCTCCTGCCTCAGCCTCCAAAGTAGCTGGGACTACAGGCGCATGCCACCATGCCCAGCTAATTTTTGTATTTTTAATAGAGATGGAGTTTCACCATGTTGGCCAGGATGGTCTCGATCTCTTGACCTCGTGATCTGTCTACCTCGGCCTCCCAAAGTGCTGGGATTACAGGCATGAGCCACCGCACCTGGCCCCTGGGGGGGCAAGTCTTTCCTGAGCTGTTCTTGTGATACTGAATAAGTCTCACAAGATCTGATGGTTTTTTTTTTTTAGACGGAGTCTCGTTCTGTCGCCAGGCTGGAGTGTGGTGGCACGATCTCGGCTCACTACAAGCCCCGCCTCCTGGGTTCATGCCATTCTCCTGCCTCAGCCCCTCAGCCTCCCGAGGAACTGGGACTACAGGTGCCCGCCGCCACGCCTGGCTAATTTTTTTTGTATTTTTAGTAGAGACGGGGTTCCACTGTGTTAGCCAGGATGGTCTCGATCTCCTGACCTCATGATCTGCCTGCCTCAGCCTCCCAAAATGCTGCGATTACAGGCGTGAGCCACTGTACCTGGCCGATCTGATGGTTTTAAAAGAGGAATTCCCCTGCACAAGCTCTCTTTCTTTGCCTGCTGCCATCCATGTAAGATGTGACTTGCTCTTCCTTGCCTTCCACCGTGATCATGAGGTTTCCCCACCCACGTAGAACTGTAATTCCAATTAACTTCTTTCTTTTGTAAATTGCCCAGTCTCTGGTATGTCTTTATCAGCAGTGTGAAAATAGACTAGTAGAGTAAATTGGTACCAGTAGAGTGGGGCGTTTCTGAAAAGATACTCGAAAATGTGGAAGTGACTTTGGAACTGGGTAACAGGCAGAGGTTGGAACACTTTGGAGGGCTGAGAAGAAAACTGAAAAATGTGTGAAAGTTTGGAACTCCCTAGAGACTTGTTGTACAGCTTTGACAAAAATGCTAATAGTGATATGAACAATAAGGTCCAGGCTGAGGTGGTGTCAGATAGAGATGAGGAACTTATTGGGAACTAGAGCAAAGGTGACTCTTGTTATGTTTTAGCAAAGAGACTGGCAGCATTTTGCCCCTGCCCTAGAGATTTGTGGAACTTTGAACTTGAGAGAGATGATTTAGGGTGTCTGGTGGAAGAAATTTCTAAGCAGCAAAGCATTCAAGAGGTGATTTGGGGGCTGCTAGTATATTCAGTTTCTTTTCTTTTCTTTTCTTTTTTTTCTGGAGATAAAATCTCACTCTGTCGCCCAGGCTGGAGTGCAATGATGTGACTTCAGCTCACTGAAACTTCTGCCTCCCGGGTTCAAGCAATTCTCCTGTCTCAGCCTCCTGAGTAGCTGGGACTACATGGGTGTGCCACCACACCTGGCAATTTTTGTTTTTTTTAGTAGAGACAGGGTTTCACCATATTGGTCAGGCTGGTCTGAAACTCCTAACCTCAGGTAACCCACCCACCTTGGCCTCCCCGAGTGCTGGGATTACACGTGTGAGCCACTGCACCCAGCCCAAAAGCATTCAGTGTTGTTTTTTTTTTTTTTTTGAAATGGAGTCTTGCTCTGTTGCCAGGCTGGAGTGCCATGGCGTGATCTCAGTTCACTACAACCTCCACCTCCTGGGTTGAAGCGATTCTCCTGCCTCAACCTACCAAGTAGCTGGGATTACAGGCGCCCACCACCACATCCAGCTGATTTTTATTTTTAGTAGAGATGGGGTTTCACTATGGTGGCCAGGCTGTCCTCAAACTCCTGACTTCAGGTGATCCATCCCCCTCGGCCCCCCAAAGTGTTGGGATTACAGGCATGAGCCACTGCACCCAGCCTGCACTGAGTTTTATAAGGGAAGCAGAGCGTTAAAATTCGTAAAATTTGCAGTCTGACAATCCAATAGTAAAGAAAATACCATTTTCTGAGGAGAAATTCAAGCTAGCTGCAGAAATTTGCATAAGTAACAAGGAGCAGAATGTTAATCTCCAGGACAATGGGGAAAACATCTCCAGGGCATGACAGAGGTCTTCAGGGAAGCCCCTCCCATCACAGGCCCAAGGGCATAGGAGGAAAAAGGCTTCAGAGGGTGGACACCCCAAGGCTTGGCAGCTTCCATGTGGTGTCGAGTCTGCGGGTATACAGAAGTCAAGAATTGAGGTTTGGGAACCTCCACCTAGATTTCAGAAGATGTATGGAAACACCTGATGTCTAGGCAGAAATTTGCTGCAGGGACGGGCCCTCATGGAGAACCTCTGCTAGGGCAGTGAGGAAGGGAAATGTGGGGTCAGAGCCCCCACACAGAGTCCCTACTGGAGCATTGCCTAGTGGAGCTTTGAGAAGAGGGCCACCATCCTCTAGACCCCAGAATGGTAGCTCCACAAACAGCTTGCACTGTGCACCTGGAAAAGCCACAGACACTCAAAGCCAGTTGGTGAAAGCAGCCGGAAGGGAAGCTATACCCTGCAAAGCCACAGAAGCAGAGCTTCCCAAGACCATAGGAACCCACCTCTTGCATCAACATGACCTGGATGTAAGACATGGAGTCAAAGGAGATCAATTTGGAGCTTTAAGATTTGACTGCCCTGCTGGATTTCTGACTTGCATGGGGCCTGTAGCCCCTTTGTTTTGGCCAATTTCTCCCATTTGGAATGGCTGTATTTACCCAATGCCTGTACCCCCACTGTATCTAGGAAGTAACTAACCTGCTTTTTAATTTTACAGGCTCATAGGTGGAAGGGACTTGCCTTGTCTCAGACGAGACTTTGGACCATGAACTTTTAAGTTAATGCTGAAATGAGTTAAGACTTTGGCGGACTGTTGGGAAGGCATGATGGGTTTTGAAATGTGAAGACATGAGATTTGGGAGGGGCCAGGTGTGGAATGATATGTTTGGCTGTGTCCCCACCCAAGTCTCTTCTTGAATTCCCATGTGTTGTGGGAAGGACCCAGTGGGAGGTAATTGAGTCATGGGGGCAAGTCTTTCCCACGCTGGTTTTTTTTTTTTTTTTTTTTTTTTTTTGAGACGGGGTCTCGCTTTGTCGTCCAGGTGGGAGTGCAGTGGCACAATCTCAGCTCACTGCAACCTCTGCATCCCCAATTCAAGCAATTCTCCTGCCTCAGCCTCCTGAGTAGCTGGGACTACAGGTGCACACCACCACACCCAGCTAATTTTTGTATTTTTAGTAGAGACAGGGTTTCGCCATGTTGGTCAGGCTGGTCTCAAACTTCTGACCTCAGGTGATCCACCTGCCTCGGCCTCCCAAAGTGCTGGGAGTACTTTGGGTGAGCCACCCATGGTGTGAGCTACCTTGAAAGACCCAAATCACTTCTTTTTTTTTTTTTTTTTTCTGAGAGGGAGTCTCGCTCTGTCACCCAGGCTGGAGTGCAATGGCACAATCTCAGTTCACAGCAACCTCCACCTCTGGGGTTCAAGTGATTCTCCCACCTCAGCCTCCTGAGTAGCTGGGATTTCAGGTGTGTGCCACCATGCCTGGCTAATTTTTGTATTTTTAGTAGAGACAGGGTTTCACCATGTTGGCCAGGCTGGTCTCGAACTCCTGACCTCATGTGATCCACTCGCCTTGGCCTTCCAAAATGCTGAGATTACAGGCGTGAGCCACTGTGCCCAGCCCCAAATCACTTCCAATAGTAGAAATGGAAATAAATGTGAGCTCGGAAAAGATCAATATAAACAAGAAAGATAATTATTTACCCAAGTTTTGGTATATCTGAGTGATGGCAGTTGTAGTGGTGGTGGGTTAAGTCATGGAATAAATGCTTAGAAAGGGAAAATTGTAAGGAGTGCTTCCTACAATCATGCAGTTCAAAAACAATCACAAATATGGTCGGCTTGCTGAGTACTTTCTTCTTTTTTTTTTTTTTTTTGGAGACGGAGTCTCACTCTGTCACCTGGTGTACTGTCGCGATCTCAGCTCACTGCAAACTTTGCATCCCGGTTTCAAGTGATTCTCCTGCCTCAGCCACTTGAGTCACTGGATTACAGGTGCCTGCCACTACGCCCAGCTAGTTTTCTGTATTTTTAGTAGAGACGGGGTTTCACCATATTGGCCAGGCTGGTCTCAAACTCCTGACCTCGTGATTCACCCGCCTCGGCCTCCAAAAGTGCTGGGATTATAGGCGTAAGCCACCACACCCGGCCTCGCTGAATACTTTCATACTATATCATTTATTGTCACACATCTGTGTGATTGTTGTATACTTTATGAATTTTTTATTGTACAATAATTTGCATTCATTTATTCATTTTCTTTTCTTTTTTTTTTTTTTTTGAGGCGAAGTCTCACTCTGTCACCCAGGCTGGAGTGCAGTGGCGTGATCTTGGCTCACTGCAAGCTCCACCTCCTGGGTTCACGCCATTCTCCTGCCTCAGCCTCCCGAGTAGCTGGGACTACAGGCACCTGCCACCCTGCCCGGCTAATTTTTTGTATTTTTAGTAGAGACAGGGTTTCACTGTGGTCTCGATCTCCTGACCTCGTGATCCGCCTGCCTTGGCCTCCCAAAGTGCTGGGATTACAGGTGTGAGCCACCGCTCCTGGCCCATTTATTCATTTTCTAACCCACTTATTCCAGTTCAAGGTTGCGGGTAGCCAGAGCCTAGCTCGGCAGGTCATAGCACAGGGCTGGAACCTGCCCTGGACTGGACACTATCCTGTTATAGAGCACACTCTCACACACACCTGCACACACACCCACACTCACTCAGACCAAGACAATTTAGACATGCAATGAACCCACGCTGATTAATCAACAGCATTTGCTTTGGGATGTGGGAGGAAACCACAGTACCTGAAGGAAACCCACATAGACATGGGAGAGTGTGCAAATTCCACACAGGCAGGGCCCCTACCGGGAAGCTTTTCTTTTTTTTTCCCTCATCTAAGTTATAAGGAAACTAGGCCAGGCTCAGTGGCTCATGCCTCTATAATTCCAGCACTTTGGGAGGCTAAGGTGGGAGGATCACTTGATTTCAGGAGTTCAAGATCAGCCTGGGCAACATAGTGAGATCCTGTCTGTACAAAAAATACAAAAATTACCCGGGTGTGGTGGCCTGTGCCTATAGTCCCAGCTACTCGGGAGGCTGAGGTGGGAGGATCACTTGAGGCCTTGATTGACGAGGCTGCAGTGAGCTGTGATCAGGCCACTGCACCCCAGCCTGGGTGACAAAGTGAGACCCTGTCTCAAAAAAAAAAAAAAAAAAATTTATAAGTGAACCACATTGTACAAAATGATGGTCTTCCAGGACCTGATACATTTCTGTCACTCCAAAAATTCCGTCATTCCCCTGCTCCTTTCTTTTCTTTTCTTTTCTTTTTTTTTTAGACGGAGTCTCGTTCTGTCACCCAGGCTAGAGGGCAGTGGCGTGATCTTGGCTCACTGCAAGCTCCACCTCCCGGGTTCATGCCATTCTCCTGCCTCAGCCTCCCAAGTAGCTGGGACTACAGGCACCTGCCGCCACGCCTGGCTAATTTTTTGTATTTTTAGTAGAGATGGGGTTTCACCGTGTTAGCCAGGATGGTCTCGATCTCCTGACCTCATGATCCGCCTGCCTCGGCCTCCCAAAGTGCTGGGATTACAGGCATGAGCCACTGCGCCCGGCCTCTATGTGCTTATTTATATATCTTCTTTTGTGAAGTGTCTGTTCACGTCCTTTACTGTCTTTCTCATTGATTTGTACTTGGAGCCTACTTTGTTGCCAAGGTGACATATACAGAACCCAGAAGCCCACCTTGAATTCACATGCCCTGGCATACAGGTTCAAGGCAGGAAGAAAGGCCAGGTGTCTATAATTCGAAGGATCTGCACCTACTTAGGAGTTAGGCTACACAGGACTATACAAGTGTTGCAAATCAGGTCTTTTGGTGTTGGGCACGACACAGCACACCTGGGCAAAGAGCAGAACTCCTGAATCTTACACTACAGTAGTGATTTATAACCCTGGATGCTAATTAGAACCACCTGGGGAATTCTTGGTCCCAAATTCTGGTTTAATTGGTGGACGTTCAGTCTGGGCATTTGGAATTGTAAAAGCTTTCCAGGTGATTGTAATATGCAGTGAAAGTTGAAAATCACTGTTCTGAAAGGACATTCACTGATTATTAAGCATATGCTATGCTATTTTGTGAAACTATCAAGTTAATTTAAACCAAACTTTAAATTAGGTGTTTTTTTTCCCACATAGATAAACTGGGGGAGCTGAAGATTTTTAGCTCTTTATCAACATCAAGTATCAAATTATAGAATGTGGCCAGGCGCGGTGGCTCACGCCTGTAATCCCAGCACTCTGAGAGGCCAAGGTGGGCGGATCACGAGTTCAGGAGTTTGAGACCAGCCTGGCCAACATGCGGAAACCCCATCTCTACTAAAAATACAGAAATTAGCCAGGCATGGTGGCAGGTGCCTGTAATCCCAGCTACTCAGGAGGGGCTGAGGCAGGAGAATTGCTTGAACCTGGGAGGCAGAGGTTGCAGTGAGCCGAGATCATGCCATTGCACTCCAGCCTGGGTGACAAGAGCAAGACTCCATCTCAAAAAACAAACAACAACAACAAAAACAAAAACTTTAGAATGTAGACCCTGATGGTCACTATCCAGTCTCTATAATTTTCTCAAGGCCCCATCTCATCTATAATAATCATGTTTGAAATAAGAATTTAGCTATCATAGTTCTAGACATATTTACCCAGCAGTTAAAATGAGATGTAAGAGTCCTCTTTATTTATTGTCTTAAGCTGATATGGAGACATCTCATGTATTTGTAATTTGCTTCCAAGTTCTATCCCCAAAAAGCCAGATTTCAAATTTGAAAAAGGTTGTACAGAGATTATGATGTAGGGCCAGGGGTCAGCAAACTATGACTAGTAGGCCACATCCATCCTGTGGGCCAGATCCAGTCTATTGCCTGTTTTTTGTAAAGCCTGTGAGCTAAGAATGGTTCTAATATATTTAAATTAATGAAGAAAATAAAAATGAGAGTAATAATAATTACATGAAAATCAAATTTCAGTGTCCATAAATACATTTTTTATTTGAAGACAGCAATGCTTGTTCATTTACTTATTATTTATCACTGCTTTTGCATACAAATGCAGAATTGAGTACTTATAACAGAAACTTCATGGCCCACAAAACCTGAAATATCCACTATTCGGATTTTTTTTGGGTTTCACTATATTGCCCAGGCTGGTCTCAACTCCTGGGCTCCAGAGATCCTCCCACTTCGACCTCCCAAATGCTGAGATTACAGGCATGAGCCACCTCACCCAACCCTATTTGGATCTTTATGGAATAGATTTGCTGCCCTGTGATTTAGATAAAGGTTCTCTGAATGGGAGAAGAGAAGAATTGGGGGATTGAGGAATGCATAGATATTATGAGTCTTTCACTAAGAATGAGCCCCGTCTACCCACTTTCCCACTAAGCCAAGCCCTGGGAGATAAAGACTAAATAGTAGTAAATAACAGAACTTCTAATTTGTTTGGGTAATCTGAATGTAGAGGGCTGACCCGCTTCCTGGTTAGAGCCCCAGGTATTTTTTTTTTTTTTTTTTGAGACAGAGTTTTGCTTTTGTTGCCCAGACTGGAGCACAATGCCTTGATCTCGGCTCACCACAACCTCTGCCTCCTGGTTCAAGTGATTCTCCTGCCTCAGCCTCCCGAGTAGCTGTGATTACAGGCATACGTACCACCACGCCCGGCTAATTTTGTATTTTTAGAAGAGACGGGGTTCCTCCATGTTGGTCAGGCTGGTCTCAAACTCCCGACCTCAGGTTATCTGCTCACCTCGGCCTCTCAAACTGCTGGGATTACAAGCATGAGCCACTGCACCCAACCCTATTTGGATCTTTATGGAATAGATTTGCTGCCCTGTGGTTTAGATAAAGATTCTCTGAGTCAGGAAACAACAGGTGCTGGAGAGGATGTGGAGAAACAGGAACACTTTTACACTGTTGGTGGGACTGTAAACTAGTTCAATGATTGTGAAAGATAGTGTGGCGATTCCTTAAGGATCTAGAACTAGAGGCCGGGCACGGTGGCTCACACCTTTTGGAGGCCGAGGTGGGTGGATCACAAGGTCAGGAGATCGAGACCATCCTGGCTAACATGGTGAAACCCCCGTCTCTACTGAAAATACAAAAAATTAGCTAGACGTGGTGGCAGGTGCCTGTAGTCCCAGCTACTTGGGAGGCTGAGGCAGGAGAATGGCGTGAACCCGGGAGATGGAGCTTGCAGTGAGCCGAGATCATGCCACTGTGCTCCAGCCTGGGGGACAGAGCGAGACTCCGTCTCAAAAAAAAAAAAAAAAAAAAAAGGATCTAGAACTAGAAATACCATTTGACCCAGCCAACCCATTACTGGGTATATACCCAAAGGATTATGAATCATGCTGCTATAAAGACACATGCACACATATGTTTATTGCGGCACTATTCACAATAGCAAAGACTTGAAACCAACCCAAATGTCCATCAATGATAGACTGGATTAAGAAAATGTGGCACATATACACCATGAAATACTATGCAGCCATAGAAAAGGATGAGTTCATGTCCTTTGTAGGGACTTGGATGAAGCTGGAAAACATCATTCTGAGCAAACTATTGCAAGGACAGAAAACCAAACACTGCATGTTCTCACTCATAGGTGAGAATTGAACAATGAGAACACTTGGACACAGGGTGGGGAACATCACACACCGGGGCCTGTCATGGGGTGGGGGGAGCAGGGAGGGATAGCATTAGGAGATATACCTAATGTAAATGACAAGTTAGTGGGTGCAGCACACCAACAGGGCACATGTATACATATGTAACAAACCTGCACATTGTGCACTTGTACCCTAGAACTTAAAGTATATATATATATATAAATTCTCTGAATGGGGAAGGAGAAGAATTGGGGAATTGAGGGATGCATAGATATTATGAGTCTTTCACTAAGAATGAACCCTGTCTACCCCCTTTCCCTGGGAGATAAAGACTAAATAGTAGTAAATAACAGAACTTTTAATTTGTTTGGGTAATCTGAATGTAGAGGACTGACCCCCTTCCTGGTTAGAGCCTCAAGTAATAAATGGCTGTGTGATAAATCTAGGCTCCTGGTTCCCAAAGTCTTGTTCCCAGACTTGCAGCATCACCATCACCTGGAAGCTTGTTTGAAGTGTAAATTCTCTAGCTTTGTCCCAGACTCACGGAATCAGGAACTTTGGGAGTGGAGCCCAACAGTCAGCATTGCAACAGGCCCTCCTAGTGGTGCTGATGCACAGAGGAGCTTGAGAAGCTCGGCAGGTAGAACCTTCGATAGCAGCCTGAATTTCCTGTGACTGTGCATAGCACTGGCCATGCTGAATGATCCCCAGGAGACTGAGAGGGACACAGAAGTAGCTGAAAGAGAACTGGGCTCAAAGAAGTTAAATGGCTGGGATCAAAGAAAGATGCGGTAGCAAAGCATGGAGCAGGGACTGAAGACCACCTGAGGAGAAATATATCTTGGTGATGCCAAAGTGGGGAGACCGCAACAACTGCGGGGAGAGAAGCTGCGCAGGGGAAAAGAGGATGGATTCCAAGCTGACCGAGGTTGGTTTTTGCCATACTACAGAAATAAAACAACATAAGGTACAGGTGAAATAAAGTTTCTTTTTTCTTTTTTTTTTTTTTTTGAGACAGAGTCTTGCTCTGTCGCCCAGGCTGGAGTGCAGTGTGGCACGATCTCGGCTCACCACAAGCTCCGCCTCCCGGGTTCACGCCATTCTCCTACCTCAGCCTCCTGAGTAGCTGGGACTACAGGCGCCCGCCACCACGCCCGGCTAATTTTTTTTTTTGGTATTTTTTTAGTAGAGACGGGGTTTCACCGTGTTAGCGAGGATGGTCTCGATCTCCTGACCTCGTGATCCGCCCGCCTCGGCCTCCCAAAGTGCTGGGATTACAGGCCTGAGCCACAGCGCCCAGCCTGAAATAAAGTTTCATTTCTTGAAGAAGAAATTTGTGGCCAGGCGTGGTGGCTCACGCCTGTAATGCCAGCACATTGGGAGGCCGAGGCGGGCAGATCACCTGAGGTCAGGAGTCCGAGACCAGCCTGGCCAACATGGTGAAACCCCGTCTCTACAAAAAATACAAAAATTAGCCGGGCGCAGTGGCTCAAGCCTGTAATCCCAGCACTTTGGGAGGCCGAGGCAGGTGGATCACGTGGTCAGGAGATCGAGACCATCCTGGCTAACACGGTGAAACCCCGTCTCTACTAAAAAAATACAAAAAAAAATTAGCCGGGCGTGGTGGCGGGCGCCTGTAGTCCCAGCTACTCGGAGGCTGAGGCAGGAGAATGGCGTGAACCCGGGAGGCGGACCTTGCGGTGAGCCGAGATCGCGCCACTGCACTCCAGCCTGGGCGACAGAACGAGACTCCGTCTCAAAAAAAAAAAAAAAAAAAAACAACAAAAATTAGCCGGCATGATGACGGGTGCCTGTAATTCTAGCTACTCAGGAAGCTGAAGCAGGAGAATCACTTGAACCTGTAAGGCAGAGGTTGCAGTGAGCCAAGATCAGGCCATTGCACTCCAGCCTGCGCGACAGGGCAAGACTCCGTCTCAAAAAAAAAAAAAAGAAAATTGGCTGATGTGGTGGCGAGTGCCTGTAATCCCAGCTACTTGGGAGGGTGAGACACAAGAATCACTTGAACCCGGGAGGCAGAGGTTGCAGTTAGCCAAGATCACGCCACTGCATTCTAGCCTGGGCGATGAATCGAGATTTTGTCTCAATAATAATAATAATAATAATAATAATAATAATAATAATAAAAAAATAGGCCGGGCACGGTGGCTCACGCCTGTAATCCCAGCACTTTGGGAGGCCAAGGCGGGCAGCTATGCAGCACTGATTTATTCCAGATAGGCTGCTTTCCTCACTGTATTCTTTCTCTATGGGTGAACAAATCCACCTGTTATGCATTCATATGGCAAGAATATGCCTTGCTATGGATTATTGCTGTTCATCATCACTATATGATGGAGAAGGTGAGTGGGGGCAAGCAAGACCTTGCTGGTAGGCAGCAGCAAGCCACTGTTACAGGGAATCCTACAGTCAAGGTTTGCTCAGCATTTTCCCAATTGAGGGGGTTAGTCCTGGGGTTATTCATCCTCTATCACACAGTTCTCCAAGAATACTTTACTGTGGCATCTCTTAGTTATGAATGCTACTTCTTTTTCCAGGCTAATGTCACCACAGAGCAGTGAAAACTTAGGAGTTCCCTTTCAGGCTATTGTGTTCCTAACTGGTACCTGTGACTTGCCAAGGATTCACGAGTGCCTTGTTTTGGTGGTTTTCATGTGGCTGTGGCTTGTCTCCAGGCAGGCCTGCAATAAGATATGTGTATCCATGTGGGTGGTCTGCACAAAGTACAACCATGGGAGTGGTCAGAAGAATTTCATAAGGCTGAACAAATGGGCTTGGCAGGTCTTTCTCCAGAATTCCTTTTGTAGACCAGTTTCCCAGCTGCAATGGATGTGTTGGCATGGAGTCCAGTCTTAGCCTCGAGGCCTGCTGAGGCCTGCGGTTCTTTTTTTTTTTTGAGACTGAGTCTCGCTCTATCACCAGGCTGGCATGCAGTGGCACAAACGCATCCGGGGTATTTTTTTAAATCTACATTTTATTTTTTTATTTTTTGAGACGGAATCTTGCTCTGTAGTCCAGGCTGGAGTGCAGTGCCATGATCTTGGCTCACTGCAGCCTCTGCCTCCCAGGCTCAAGCGATTCTTCTGCCGCAGCCTCCTGAGTAGCTGGGATTACAGGCGTGCACCACCATGCGTGGCTAATTTTTGTATTTTTAGTAGAGACGGGGTTTCACCATGTTGCTCAGGATGGTCTTGAACTCCTGACCTCGTGATCCACTCACCTCGGCCTCCCAAAGTGCTGGGATTACAGGTGTGAGCCACCACGCCCGGCCTATTTTATTATTTTTAGAGACAGGATCTTGCTCTGTTGCTCAGGCTGGGGTGCAGTGGTGCAGTCATAGCTCACTGCAGCCTACAACTCCTGGGCTCAAGAGATCCTCTTGCCTCAGCCTCCCAAGTAGCTGGGACTACAGGCACCCAGCTAAGGAAAAAAACATTTAATTGAAGGAGGGGTAGCACATACCAAGGCAAATTTTAGATGTCAAATTGAAAAAAATGAGAAAGTATGATATTTCCATTTGTTTTCAAAAACATAAGGATAATATAACACCCAAGTCTCCTATTTTAAAATTCTACCTTATGTAGAGGCATATATTGAGTATCTATTAATTAAAAAGATTTAAGCTGGGCGTGGTGGCTCACGCCTGTAATCCCAGCAATTTGGGAGGCCGAGGTGGGTGGATCACGAGGCCAAGAGATTGAGACCAGCCTGACCAACACAGTAAAACCTCATCTCTACTAAAAATACAAAAATTAGCCAGGCATGGTGGTGCATGCCTGTGGTCCCAGCTACTCGGGAGGCTGAGGCAGGAGAATCGCTTGAATCCGGGAGGCGGAGGTTGCAGTGAGCCGAGATAGCAACACTGCACTCCAACCTGGTGACAGAGTGAGAGACCATCTCAAAAAAAAAAAAAATAGATTTAAGAGACTGTATCTCTTGATAGGTCAAAGGAGAAGATGGATAAATATATAAAGCTATGGAACTATGCTGTCTAATAGAGTAACTAGTGGCCATATACGGCTATTGAGCAAAGCTAGTCTAAATTGAGTTGTGTTATAAGTGTAAAGCACATATCCAATTTCTTTTTTTTTTCCTTTTTTTTTTTTTTTTTGAGGCGGAGTTTTGCTCTTGTTGCCCAGGCTGGACTGCAGTGGCATGATCTCACCTCACCACAACTTCCACCTCCCAGGTTCAAGCGATTGTCCTGCCTCAGCCTCCCTAGTAACTGGGATTACAGGCATGTTCCACCACGCCCGGGTAATTTTGTATTTTTAGTAGAGATGAGGTTTCTCCATGTTGGTCAGGCTGGTCTCGAACTCCCGACCTCAGGTGTCCCGCCCGCCTCAGCCTCCCAAAGTGCTGGGATTACAGGCGTGAGCCACCACACACGGCTCCAATTTCAAACACTTAATATAAAAAAGAATAGGCGGCCGGGTGCGGTGGCTCACGCCTGTAATCTCAGCACTTTGGGAGGCCGAGGCTGGTGGATCACCAGTCAGGAGATCAAGAACATCCTGGCTAACATGGTGAAACCCCATCTCTACTAAAAATACAAAAAATTAGCCAGGTGTGGTGGCGGGTGCCTGTAGTCCCAGCTACTCGGGAGGCTGAGGCAGAATGGCGTGAAACCGGGAGGCGGAGCTTGCTGCAGTGAGCCGAGATTGCGCCACAGCACTCCAGCCTGGGCGACAGAGCGAGACTCCATCTCAAAAAAAAAAAAAAAAAAAAAAGAAAGGAAGAAAAGAAAAGAAAAGAAAAGTATAGGCCAGGCATGGTGGCTCACGCCTGTAATCCCAGCACTTTGGGAGGCTGAGGAGGGCAGATCACTTGAGGTCGGGAGTTTGAGACCAGCCTGACCAACATGGAGAAATCCCGTCTCTACTAAAAATACAAAATTAGCCAGGCATGGTGGCACATGCTTGTAATCCCAGCTACTCAGGAGGCTGAGGCAGGAGAATTACTTGAACCAGGGAGGCTGAGGTTGTGGTGAGCTGAGATCCCGCCATTGTACTCCAGCCTGGGCAACAAGAGCAAAACTCCCTTTCCAAAAAAAAATTAATAAAATAAAAATAAAAAAATATAGAATACTTCATTAATAATTTATTCTGCAGACACGGTGGCTCACACCTGTAATCCCTGCACTTTGGGAACCTGAGGCAGGAGGATTGCTTGAGCTCAGAAGTTTGAGACCAACCTGGGCTCATATCTACAAATATATTTTTAAAAATCAGCTGGGCATGGTGGCACATACCTCTGGTCCCAGCTAATCAGTATGCTGAGTGGGGAGGATCACCTGAGCCCAGGAGTTTGAGACTGCAGTGAGCTGTATTTGTACCACTGTACGCCAACCTGGACGACAAAGTGAGATTTTATCTCAAAAACAAATTTTTTTTCTAAGTGATTACATGTTGAAATCATATTATGTATCTATTGGGTTAAATAAAATATTAAAATTAATTCGCCTTTTAAAGAAAACTTCTTAATATGGCTACTAGAAAATTTAAAGTTTGAACCCAGGGGGTGGAGGTTGCAGTGAGCCAAGATCGTGCGACTGCACGCCACCTTGGGCGACAGAGGGAGACTCCATCTCAAAAAAAAAAAAAAGAAAATTTAAAATTATAATATGGCTTGCATTATATTTCTATGGGATAGCACTGCTAGAGAGAAATTGTGATGAAGACCCATGGGAAATGTATCAAAGTTGAAATACATGGAAAACTTAACTAAATGGTTTAATAAGTACATTTCAATCATATTTTTTAGCATTGTGTCAAAATTATAAAGTGGCAAAAACATTAGCTTTTCATAAAATAACCCTTACTAATGAAATTTAATGGTATTTCCATTTCATTACTCTGCCAATTTAATAATTGGTATTTGGTTCTAAGTCTGTTAAAAGGAGTTTTGAATCTTCTCTGTTACCTACTTGCATGTGCATTTGTTTTTTGTTGTTTGTTTGTTTGAGATGGAGTCTCACTCTGCTCCTAGGCTGGAGTGCAGTGGCACGATCTTGGCTTACTGCAACCTCCACCTCCCAGGTTCAAGCAATTCTGCCTCAGCCTCCTGAGTACCTGGGATTATAGGCATGTGCCACCATGTCCGGCTCATTTTTGTATTTTTACTAGAGACGGGGTTTCACCATGTTGGCCAGGCTGGTCTTGAGTTCCTGACTTCAAGTGATCTGCCTGCCTCAGCCTCCCAAAGTGCTGGGATGACAGGCGTGAGCCACCACACTGGCCTGCATGTGCATTTGCAATTACAAATGTAGTGACCCAGGAATGTTGTACTGACACTCACATTCTAGTAGATGCATGGCCAAAAACAATTTGATTTCCCAAAATGGTCAACAACACTTGGTAAGGTTCCCAACCAAACAAAGTACATTTTTCTTACATTTACACAGCAGTTTGGTTCCTGGAAAATTCAGTGAATGTTAAAACCATGCAAAAATACTTCTCTTTGTGTGTATGTGGAGTGGGGGCGTGTATGTGGAGTGGGGGCGTGTATGTAAAACAGAATCAGCTCAGATCATTATAAACAGATTTTTATCTTACAGGAATCTCTGGTGATACAGTGGAAAATCCTAAAAGACACAAAGCAATTATTTGCTATGAAGAGAGTGTGGCATCCCTGCCCTCCCCCATTACGTGCTTATAGCGTCTCAATATTTTGTAAACATTTTTGGGGGGGAATAATTATAGATTCACAGGAACTTCCAAAGAAATGTCCAGGAAGTTCCACTGCACCCTTCACTCCATTCTCCCTCAATGTTAATATCTTCCATGGCTACAGTGCAATATCAAAACCAGGAAATCAACATTGGTACAATGCACAGAGCCTATTCAGATAGGAAACCAACATTGGTATAATCCTCATCACTTGTTCAGACTTCTCCCATTATACTTGCAGTCATTAGTGTGTGTGTATGTGTCTTGCTTTATATAACATTACCACATGCCTAGCTTTGTATAATTACCATTATAATCAAGATACACAACTGTCGAATAGGGAGGGATCATGGCGGTGGGGAGGCAGGACTAGATTGCAGCTCCCACTTGGACGGACAGAGCAGTGTGTAGACTCTCGCATCGTGAACTTTTGCTCCAGAAGTACTGCAGGAATAGATCAGGAAAGCTGAGAGAACCCACAGACCCTAGGAAGGAAGCAGATTGCTCCTGCAGGATCTGGGAGACACCCTAAATACTGTGTTGGTATCCATGGCTGAGAGACCTACAGATGGTCACATCACATGACTCTGTGCAGACAACCCCCAGTATTAGCCAGGAGCCTGGTAGACCTGCTGGGTGGCTAGATCCAGAAGAGAGATAACAATCACTACAGTTCTACTATCAGGAAACCACATCCCTAGGAAAATGGGGAGAGTACCACATCAAGGGAACACCCCATGGGACAAAAGAATCCGAACAACAGCCTTGATCCCTAGACCTTCCCTCTGACAAAGCCTACACCAATGAGAAGGAACCAGAAAACCAACTCTGGTAGTATGACAAAACAAGTTCTTCAACACTCTGCAAAAATCACACCAGCTCAGAAGTGATGGATCCAACCAAGAAGAAATCCTTGATTTACCTGAAAAAGAATTCAGAAGGTCAGTTATTAAGCTAATCAAGGAGGCACCAGAAAAAGGCAAAGCTCAATTTAAGGAAATCAAAAAAAGATATAAGAAATGAAGGAAGAAATCTTCAGTGAAAAAGATAGCATAAATAAAAAACAATCAAAACTTCAGGAAACAATGGATGCACTTATAGAAATGCAAATGCTCTGGAAAGTCTCAGCAATAGAATCGAACAAGCAGAAGAAAGGATTCAGGGCTCGAAGACAAGGTTTTCAAATTAACCCAATTCAACAAAGACAAAGAAAAAAGAATAAGAAAATATGAACAAAGCCTCCAAGATGTCTAGGATTATGTTAAACGACCAAACCTAAGAATAATCGGCGTTCCTGAGGAAGAAGAGAAATCTAAAAATTTGGAAAACATATTTGGGGGAATAATCAAGGAAAACTTCCCCAGCCTTGCTAGGAACCTAGACATCCAAATACAAGAAGCTCAAAGAACACCTGGGAAATTCATCGCAAAAAGATCATCACCAAAAAAAAAAAAAAAAAAAAAAAAATGGCCAGGCGCGGTGGCTCATGCCTGTAATCCCAGCACTTTGGGAGGCTGAGGCAGGCAGATCACCTGAGGTTGGGAGTTCGAGACCAGCCTGACCAATATGGAGAAACCCCATCTCTACTAAAAATACAAAAATTAGCCAGTGTCGTGGTGCATGACTGTAGTCCCAGCTACTCAGGAGGCTGAGGCAGGAAAATCGCTTGAACCTAGGAGGTGGAGGTTGCAATGAGCTGAGATCGTGCCACTGCACTCTAGCCTGGGTAACAGAGTAAGACTCTGTCTTAAAAAAAAAAAAAAAAAAAAAAGGATCATCTCCAAGGCACATTGTTGTCAGGTTATCTAAAGTTAACATGAAGGAAAGAATGTTTTTTTTTTGAGATGGAGTTTCACTCTTGTTGCCCAGGCTGGAGTGCAATGGCGCAATCTCGGCTCACCACAATCTCTGCCTCCCAGGTTCAAGCGATTCTTCTGCCTCAGCCTCCTGAGTAGCTGGAATTACAGGCATGTGCCACCATGCCCGGCTAATTTTGTATTTATGGAGGAGACAGGGTTTCTCCACGTTGGTCAGCCTGGTCTTGAACTCCCGACCTCAGGTGATCCGCCCGCCACGGCCTCCCAAACTGCTGGGATTACAGGCATGAGCCACCTCGCCCAGCCCTACCTAGATTGGCGTTTTTATTATTATTATTATTGTTTGTTTGTTTGTTTTTTGAGACGGAGTTTCGCTCTTGTTGCCCAGGCTGGAGTGCAATGGTGCGATCTGGGCTCATCGCAACCTCCAGTTGGCTATTTTTACTTAGTATGATTCACTTGAGGTTCATCCAAGTTGTATGTGTTAACAGCTCATTCACTTTGATTGCTGCGTAGTAGTCCATGGTTTGAATGTTCCGCAGTTCAGCCATTTATTTATTGAAAGACATTTAGAGGCTGGGCGTGGTTGCTCATGCCTGTAATCCCAACACTTTGGGAGGCCAAGGCAGGCAGGATCACTTGAGCCCAGAAGTTTAAGACAAGCCTGGGCAACATGGCAAACCCCCGTCTCTACAGAAAAATGAAAATTAGCCAGGCTTGGTGGTTCACACCTGTAGTCTCACCTACTCAGAAGGTTAAGGTGAAAGGATCACCTGAGCTTGGGGGTGCGGAGGTTGCAGTGAGCTGAAATCGTGCCAGTGCACTCCAGCTTGAGTGAGAGTGACACTCTGTCTCAAAAAAAAAAAAAAAACCTTTAGATAATTTACAGTGTTTGGCTATTATGAATAAAGCCGCTGTGAACACTATTACGAGCTTGTGCGTGAAAAAAAAATTTTATGTGAGAAAAATGACCAAGAGTGAAATTGCTGAGTCATATGTTAAGTCCATTTTGGGTTGTAAAAAAAAAAGCAGCCCTGGCCGGGCAGGGTGGCTCATGCCTGTAATTTCAGCACTTTGGGAGGCTGAGGCAGGCAGGTCACGAGGTCAGGAGTTCGAGGCCAGCCTGACCAACATGGTGAAACTCCATCTCTACTAAAAATACAAAAATTAGCCAGGCATGGTGCCGCGCGCCTGTAATCCCAGCTACTCAGGAGGCTGAGGCAGGAGAATTGCTTGAACCCGGGAGGCGGAGGTTGCAGTGAGCTGAGATCGCACCACTGCACTCCAGCCTGGGCAACAGAGTGACGCTCCATCTCAAAAAAAAGAAAAAAGAAAAAAAAGAAGAAGAAACAGCCCAAGTATTTTTCAGAGCGGCTGTACCATTTTACGTCCCATCCAGCAAAGTATGAGTGACTCAGAGTCTCTGCATCCTCACCAGCTCTTGGCATTATCACTATTTTTTATTTCAGCCATTCTTAGTACTTTGACAATCAAAATTTGCCCACAAATTTCTAAAATATTACCCAGGTGGTAGCATTGTGTCTACTGAAAATCATTAGATGACTGGCTCTCAAACTAGGCTGTGCATTCAGATTGTCTAGAGCACTTTATAAACATACCTGTGGCTGGGTCCCTGCTTCACAGATTCTAGTTTAATTGGTTTGGGATGTGACCTGGCCATCAAGAATTGTAAAAGTTCCCCAGGTATTTCAATGTACAAACAAATTCATGAATCATTGATACTATTCCCATGTCTCAGTCATTTTAGTCCTAAAGTTTCAAAATCCTATGGATGAGATAAATCAAGGGTTGAGGCCAGGTGCAGTGGCTCGTGTCTGTAATCCCAACACTTTGAGAGGCCGAGATGGGCGGATCATGAGGTCAGGAGTTTGAGACCAGCCTGGCAATGTAGTGAAACCCCGTCTCTACTAAAAATATAAAAATTAGCTGGATGTGGTGGCGTGTGCCTATAATCCCAGCTACTCAGGAGGCTGAGGGAGGAGAATTGCTTGAACCCAGGAGGCGGAGGTTGCCATGAGCCAAGATCATGCCACTGCACTCCAGCCTGGGCGACAGAGCAAGACAATGTCTGGGGGGTGGGGAGGGGAATCAAGGGTCGAGATCATTTCTCCAGAATAAGATTTACAGCTAGTGCAGCATTATTTTCCCAGCAGAATGTCAGTAGAGCTCAAAGGGGAAGCAAAAGTAACTGTGGCCTAACATGCTGGGTTAGAAGAAGAAACTTCTTAAAATAGATATATAAGACTAAAACTAAGTCCAAATTACATAAAAACAAACCACAAATGCCTAGGACTCATTTCAATTCCTAGACATATGATGTAGTGGTACCAAAAGACAGGCTTTCGAATTAGAAGTTCTGGCCAATCACTGGGCACGGTGGCTCACACCTGTAATCCCAGCACTTTGAGAGGCTGAGGAGGGTGGATCACTTGAGGTCAGGAGTTTGAGACCAACCTAGCCAACATGGCAAAACTCTGTCTTTACTAAAAATACAAAAATTAGCTGGGCATGGTGGTGCACGCCTGTAATCCCAGCTACTCGGGAGGCTGAGGCAGGAGAATGGCTTGAACCAAAGAGAAGGAGTTTGCAGTGAGCCGAGATTATGCCATTGCACTTCGGCCTAGGCGACACAGCAAGACTCCATCTCAAAAAAAACCAAAACAAAGACTTAGAAGTCCTGGTTTTGAGTTCTGGTTTTTCCATGTAAGAGCTGTGGGATCTTGGATGAGTCATTTGACCCCTCTAAACTTCAGTTTTCTATCCCTGAGATCTGTAATGATGAAAACCTCAGAGGTTTTTGGCAAAGCTTAAAGTGCCAATATGTGCTGTATTTTTAACAAAACCATGCTGCAATTATGATACAATTATTACGGATAGGAAAATTAGAAATATTTGTTATCCAGACCTCATCCAACTCACTCCAACCAATATCTGATGACCACATTTTATGTAATATTTAATATGTATTGTCATGGCCAGGCACAGTGGCTCATGCCTGTAATCCCAGCACTGTGGGAGGCGTGGCAGGTGGATCACTTGAGGTCAGGAATTTGAGATCATCCTGGCCAACATGGTGAAACTCCGTCTCTACTAAAATTCCAAAAATTAACCAGGTATGGGGGCGGTGCCTGTAATCCCAGCTACTCAGAAGGCCGAGGCAGGAGAATTGCTTGAACCCAGGAGACAGAGGTTGCAGTGAGCTGAGATCACACCATTGCACTCCAGCCTGGGCAACAGAACAAGACTCCATCCCCCTCCTCCACAAAAAAAAAGGCCTGGTGTGGTGGCTCACTCCTGTAATCCCAGCACTTTCAGAGGCCGAGGTGGGCAGACCACCTGAGGTCAGGAGTTCGAGACTAGCCTGGCCAACATGGTGAAACCCCGTCTCTACTAAAATACAAACATTGGCTGGATGTGGTGGTGGGTGCCTGTAATCCCCAGCTACTCGAATGGTTGCGGCAGGAGAATTGCTTGAACACGGGAGGCAGAGGTTGCTGAGATCATGCCATTGTACTTCAGCCTGGACGGCAAGAGCATAACTCTGTCTCAAAAACACATACACAGCCGGGCGTGGTGGCTCACGCCTGTAATCCCAGCACTCTGGGAGGCCAAGATGGGCGGATCACAAGGTCAGGAGATCGAGACCATCTTGGCTAACACAGTGAAACCCCATCTCTACTAAAAAATATAAAAAGTTAGCCGGGCGTAGTGGTGGGCGCCGTGCCTGTAGTCCCAGCTACTCGGGAGGCTGAGGCAGGAGAATGGCGTGAACCCAGGAGGCAGAGCTTGCAGTGAGCCGAGATCGCGCCACTGCACTCCAGCACTCTAGCCTGGGTGACAGAGCAAGACTCCGTCTCAAAAAACAAACAAACAAAAACAAACACACACACACACACCAAAAAAAAAAAAAAAAAAAAAAAAACCCACAGAATAATACAATTTTTTATATTTATTTATTTATTTATTTATTTATTTATTTATTTATTTACAGAAACGAGGTCTCATTATGTTGCCCAGGCTGGTCTTGAACTCCTGAGCTCAAGTGATCCTCCCGCCTCTGCCTCCCGATATGCTGGGATTACAAGCATGAGCCACCATGCCTGGCCCAGAATAATATAATTTGGGGCTTCTTAAGTTTAGTGTGCCTGCGAATCACCAAGGGATCTCTTTAAATTTCAGATATGATTCAGCAGGTCTTTGGCAGGGCCTGAGGCTCTGCATTTCTTTTGTTGTTGTTATTTCGAGACAGAGTCTTGCTATGTCACCCAGGGTGGAGTGTAGTGGTGCGATCACTGCTCACTGCAGTCTTGCCTTCCTGGGCTCAAGCAGTCCTCCCATCTCAGCCTCCCAAGTAGCTGGGACTGCATGCCACCACACCCGGCTAATTTTTTTTTTTTTTTTTTTTGAGATGGAGTCTTGCTCTGTCGCCCAGGCTGGAGTGCAATGATGTGGTCTCAGCTCACTGCAACCTCTGCCTCCCGGGTTCGAGCGATTCTCTGCCTCAGCCTCCTAAGTAGCTGGGACTACAGGCGCCTGCCACCACACCCGGCTAATTGTTGTATTTTTTAAAATAGAAACGGGGTTTCACTATGTTGGCCAGGCTTGTCTCAAACTGCTCACCTCATGATCCGCCCACCTCAGCCTCCCAAAGTGCTGGAATTACAGGTGTGAGCCACCACATCCGGCCTAATTTTTGTATTTTTTGTAGAGACAGGGTTTCGCCGTGTTGCCCAGGCTGGTCTCGAACTTCTGGGCTCAAGTGACCCTCCTGCCTCAGCCTCTGAAAGTGTGGGGATTACAGGCGTGAGCCACTGTGCCCTGCCATGCCCTGCATTTCTAACAAGCTCTTAGGTGACATCCGTGCTGCTTGTCTCCTGACATTTTGAGTAGCAAAGATATAATTTTCAAATACCATAACTCAGCTTTAATAACTGTTAACTACTGGTCAGCTTTGTTTCCATCTTCTTATCCATTCTCTGCCCCAGATGATTTTGAAGTAAATCTTGGACATTCTATGATTTACCTGTATTTAATTACATATCTCATTGAAAACTTCAGAATGCTTCCTTTGAAAAATATAATCATAATAGCATCAGGAGTGCCTCAAAAGTTTAACAATGACTTCTTTTTTTATTATTTTTATTTTTTTATTTTTTGAGACAGAGTCTCGCTCTGTCGCCCAGGCTGGAGTGCAGTGGCACAATCTCGGCTCACTGCAACCTCCACCTCACGGGTTCATGCCGTACTCCTGCCTCAGCCTCCCGAGTAGCTGGGACTATAGGCGCCAGCCATCACGCCTGGCTAATTTTTTGTATTTTAAGTAAAGACTGGGTTTTACCGTGTTAGCCAGGATGGTCTCGATCTCCTGACCTCGTGATCCGCCCGCCTTGGTCTCCCAAAGTGCTGGGACTACAGGCATGAGCCACTGCGCCCGCCCTAACAGTGATTTCTGAGTATCATCCAGTATCCAGTCAATTCACGTTTCCCTGATTGTCCCATGAATGCTTTTTTATTGTGATTTGTTAATATGTCTCTTCAGTCATTTTTTATTTTATTTATTTATATATTTTTGAGATGGAGTCTTGCTCTGTCGCCCAGGCTAGAGTGCAGTGGTGTCATCTCAGCTCACCGAAACCTTTGCCTCCCAGGTTCAAGTGATTCTCCTGCCTCAGCCTCCTGAGTAGCTGGGATTACAGGCTCGCACCACCATGCCCAGCTATTTTTAGTAGAGACAGGGTTTCACCTTGTTGGTTAGGCTGGTCTCAAACTCCTGACCTCGTGATCTGCTCGCCTCGGCCTCCCAAAGTGCTGGGATTACAGGCGTAAGCCACCATGCCCGGCCTCTTCAGTCATTTTTAACCTGAAGATTCTCCTTTCAGCTTTTTCTTTTCCTTACTTTTATTTATTTATTTATTTTTAAGAAACTAGGTATTTGTTCTGTAGAGTTTTCCAGTGTGGATTTTGCTGCCAACATCCTCCTGATGTTGTTGAGCATGTTCCTTTCTCTCTTGTATTTCCTATAAATTGGTATGGATCCAGAGCCTTAATTGGATTCAGGTTTGATTTTTTTGACAAGGCTACCTAATACACAGTGCTGTGCATTCCATCAGGAGGTGCCTCATGTCGTCTTGTCTTTCTGTCCATAATCTTTGTAAAGGAGTCATCTCGCCTAACAATGGAACCCGTGATTGGGGTCTGCTGCCACCGGGTGGTAGCAGCATGCCATAGCCGCAGGTTCAAGGAGTAGTAAAAGGAAAAAAACACTGCTGTGAGATCCCAGACGGTAGGACTTGTCCTCTTCATTGAACCTACAATAAATCTTCATGATTCTCAAACACGATACTTCAAAGCTACTTTTATTTTATTATTATTATTATTTTTGTTATTATTGTTTTTGAGACGGAGTCTCACTCTGTAGCCCAAGCTGGAGTGCAGTGGCGTGATCTCGGCTCACTGCAACCTTCGCCTCTGGGACTCAAGTGATTCTCCTGCCTCAGCCTCTCGAGGAGATGGGACTAGAGGCACCCACCACCATGCCCAGTTAATTTTTTTTTTTGTATTTTTAGTAGAGACCAGGTTTCACCATGTTGCCCTGGGTGGTCTTGAACTCCTAAGCTCAGGAGATCCACTCGCCTTGGCCTCCCAAAGTGCTGTGATTACAGGCGTGAGTCACCACACCCGGCCTATTATTATTATTTTTTAGAGACAGTCACCCAGGCTGGAGTGCAGTGGCACAATCATTGCTCACTGCAGCCTCAATCTCTTGGGCTCAAGCTATTCTCCCATCTCAGCCTCTTGAGTAGCGGGGACCACAGGCACACACCACCACGCCTGGCTAGTCTTTTTTTTTTTTTTTTTGCTTTTTTCTTTTGGTAGAGATGTGGTCTCACTAAGTTGCCCAGGAGCAAAGCTACTTTTAAAATAAGGCTGGGCACTGTGGCTCATGCCTGTAATCCTGAACTGAGGCAGGAGGATTGCTTGAGGTCAGGAGTTCAAGGCCAGCCTGGCCTACATGGTGAAACCTCATCTCTACTAAAAATACAAAAGTTAGCCAGGTGTCCAGGTGCAGTGGCTCACTCCTGTAATCCCAGCACTTTGGGAGGCCGAGGTGGGTGGAACACCTGAGGTCAGGACCAGCCTGACCAAGAGGGAGAAACCCTGTCTCTACTAAAAAGACAAAATTAGCCGTCGTGGTGGCGTGTGCCTGTAATCCCAGCTGTTCAGGCCGAGGTTGGCGGAACACCTGAGGTTGGGAATTCGAGACCAGCCTGACAAACAGGGAGAAACCCTGTCTCTGAGGCTGAGGCAGGAGAATCACTTAAACCTGGGAGAAGGAAGTTGCAGTGAGCCGAGACTGGGCCATTGCACCCCGGCCTGGGCAACAAGAGCGGAGCTCTGTCTCAAAAAAAAAAAAAAAAGAAAATTAGCCAGGCATGGTGGTGCATGCTTGTAGTCCCAGCTACTCTGGAGACTGAGGCAGGAGAATCACTTGAACCTGGGAGGTGGAGGTTGCAGTGAGCCGAGATCAGGCCACTGCATTCCAGCCTCGACAACAGAGCAAGACTGTCTCAAAATAAATACATAAATAAATTAGTTAAATTAAATTAAACAATGCTGCTGGGTGCAGTGGGCTGACGCCTATAATCCCAGCACTTTGAGAGGTGGAGGCATGAGGATTGCCTGAGCCTAGGATTTCAAGGCTGCAGTGAACTATGATCAGCCACTGTACTCCATCCAGCCTGGGTAACACAGCAAAACCCTGTCTCTAAAAAAATAAAATAGTCTAATGCTGTCTAATAGCATGAAATAATAGTTACAATTTATTAAGCCCAAGAAATCCATATCTCATTTAATTCTCACAACACCCAGGAATATTAAACCATGGTGTTCATGTCTTGTAAAACAGTGGTGATGCTGGAGTTTGCTGTCAAGACTTGTTCTCAACCATTTCTGTGCCAATCTTCTGTTTTGGTCTATATTGGAGTCACTTGTCCTTCCTGTCTCCACCCGACATCCCCTTACAGTGGTGCTGTTATTTTTTCTGTTTGTCCCACTGTCCTCCATTGCCATCCATTCCCCCTGGGAGACTGAACTTTCTTTTTAGTTTTTTTTTTTTTTTTTTTTAAAGACAGAGTCTCGCTCTGTCGCCCAGGCTGGAGTGCAGTGGCACAATCTCAGCTCACTGCGACCGCCACCTCCCAGGTTCAAGCAATTGTCCTGCCTCAGCCTCCCGAGCAGCTGGGATTACAAGAGCACCCCACCACACCTGGCAAATTTTTGTATTTTTAGTAGAGACGGGGTTTCACCATGTTGGCCAGGCTGGTCTCGAACTCCTGACCTCAAGTGATCCACCTGCCTTGGCCTCCCAAAGTGCTGGGATTACAGGCATGAGCCACCACACCTGGTCTTACTTTTCCTTCCTTTCTTTCTTTTTTTTTTTGAGATGGAGTTTGTGCTCTGTTGCCCAGGCTGGAGTGCAATGGCACGATCTCAGGTTACTGCAACCACCGCCTCCTAGGTTCAAGCGATTCTCTCACCTCAGCCTCCCGAGTAGCTGGGATTACAGGCATCCAACACCACGCCTGGCTAGTTTTTGTATTTTTTTGTTTATTTATTTATTTTTGTGACAGAGTCTCCCTTCGTCGCCCAGGCTGGAGTGCAGTGGCGCAATCTCGGCTCACTGCCTCTGCCTGCCGGTTCAGTCAATTCTCCTGTCTCAGCCTCCCTAGTAGCTGGGACTACGGGCACACGCCACCATGGCCAGCTAATTTTTTGTTTTTGTTTTGTTTTGTTTTGTTTTTGAAACAGAGTCATGCTCTTGTTGCCCAGGTTGGAGTTCAATGGCACGATCTCGGCTCACTGCAACCTCTGCCTCCTGGATTCAATGGATTCTCCTGCCTCAGCCTCCCAAGTAGCTGGGATTACAGGTGCCCACCACCATGCCCAGCTAATTTTTTTTTTTTTTTTTTTTTTTTAGTAGAGACGGGGTTTCACCATGTTGACCAGGCTACTCCTAAACTCGGACAACCTGAAGTCGGAAGTTCGAGACCAGCATGACCAACATGGAGAAACCCCGTCTCTACTAAAAACACAAAAAATTAGCCAGGCGTGGTGTTGCATGCTTGTAATCCCAGCTACTTGGGAGGCTGAGGCAGGAGAATCACTTGAACCCAGGAGGTAGAGGTTGCAGTGAGCCGAGATTGCGCCATTGCCCTCCGGCCTGGGAGACAAGAGTGAAACTCCGTCTCAAAAAAAAAAAAAATAGTTTATCCTTTTTCCCTCTGGGCTCCATGCAGGTCCCTTTCCTTCTCCACTTTTGTTCCCAGCAATTTACGGTTTCCTTGATTATCATTTCTCTGATAACTATGTTACCAGAAAGGGCTCCTGATGCACATCCTAAGAGAGGGTTCTTGGATCTCACACAAGAAAGAATTCAGGGTGAGTCACTAGAGTAAGTGAAAGCAAGTTTATTAGGAAAGTAAAGGAAGAAAGGAATGCCTACTATACAGACAGAGCAGCCCTGAGGGATGCTGGTTGCCCATTTTTATGGTTATTTCTTGATGATATGCTAAACAAGGGGTAAATTATTCATGCCTCCCCTTTTTAGACCATATTGGGTGACTTCCTGACGTTGCCATGGCATTTGTAAACTGTCATGGTGCTGGTGGGAACGTAGCAGTCAGGACACCCAGAGGTCACTCTTGTCGCCATCTTGGTTTTCGTGGGTTTTAACTGGCTCCTTTACTGCAACATGTTTTATCAGCAAGGTCTGTATGACCTGTATCTTGTGCTGACCTCCTATCTCATCCTGTGACTTAGAATGCCTTAACCTTCTGGGAATGCAGCCTAGTAGGTTTCAGCCTCATTTTACCCAGCTTTATTCAAGACGGAGTTGCTGTAGTTCAAATGCCTCTGACAATTATACCCTCTTAGTTATGTGCTTTCTGTTCTCTTGGTTAAGGTTTGTTCGTTTGTTTTTGAGACAGGTTCTCTTTCTCTTGCCCAGGCTGAAGTGCAGTGGCGTGATGTTGGGTCGCTGCAAACTCCACCTCTGGGGTTCAAGCTATTCTCATCCCTCAGCCTCCCGATAAGCTGGGATTACAGGCACCCACCACCACGCCTGGCTAATTTTTGCATTTTTAGTAGAGACAGGGTTTCACCATGTTTGCCAGGCTGGTCTCGAACTCCTGGCCTCATGTGATCTGGCCGTCTCAGCCTCTCAAAGTGCTGGGATTACAGGCATGAGCCACTGTGCCCAGCTTTGGTTAAGGTTTGAAGGTGTCACAGGGTGAACTCCAGAATTGGGGTTCAGCCTGGGAGACCCCTTGGGTTCCTGGCTTCACAGGAAGGAATTCACAGCCTGGTTAACATGGTGAAATGCCATCTCTACACAAATACATATATTAGCTGGGTGTGGTGGCACATGCCTGTAATCCCAGCTACTCAGGAGGCTGAGGCACAAGAATCACTTGAACCCCAGAGGCAGGGGTTACAATGAGCTGAGATCGCACCACTACACTCCAGCCTGGGCGACAGAGTGAGACTGTCTTAAAAAAATAAATAAGTAGCTGGGAGTGGTGGCTCACGCCTGTAATCCCAACACTTTGAGAGGCTGAGGGGGGTGGATCACGAGATCAGGAGTTCGAGACCAGCCTGACCAGCATGGTGAAACCCGGTTTTTACTGAAAATACAAAAAATTAGCCGGGCGTGGTGGTGCGTGCCTGTAATTCCAGCTACTTGGGAGGTTGAGGCAGGAGAATTGCTTGAACCCAGGAGGCAAAGGTTGCAGTGAGCTGAGATCGCGCCATTGCACTCTAGCTTGGGCAACAAGGGCGAAACTCCGTCTCAAAAAAATAATAAATAAATAAATAAAAAGTAGCCTCCATAGGCAGAGCAGCCCTGAGGGCTGGTGGGTGGCTCTTTTTATGGTTATTATGGTTATTTCTTTATTATATGCTAAACAAGGAGTGGATTCTTCATGAGTTTTCCAGGAAAGTGGCAGGGAATTCCTGGAACCTAGGGTTCCTCTTTCTTTCAGAGCATATAGGGTAACTTCCAGACATTGCCAGGGTGTTTGTAAACTGTCATTGCACTTGTGGGAGCTTCCTTTAGCATGCTAATGTATTATAATTAGCATATGATAAGCAGTTAGGATGACCAGAGGTCGCTTTCATGGCCATCTTGGTTTGGGTGGGTTTTGACCGGCTTCTTTTACTGTATGTTTTATCAACTGGGTCTTTGTGAGCTGTGTCTTGTGAAACCAGTCCTGCCAAACTCCTGTCTCAAAGGAAGTGCCTTCATTTCATCATCAACATTCTTAAAATTTTTTTCCTTTTTTTTTTTTTTTGAGGCGGAGTTTCGCTCCTCTTGCCCAGGATGGAGTGCCATGGTGTGATCTTGGCTCACTGCAACCTCTGCCTCGCAGGTTCAAGTGATTCTCCTGCCTCAGCCTCCTGAGTAGCTGGGATTACAGGTGTGCGCCACCATACCCGGCTAATTTTTGTATTTTTAGTAGAGATGAGGTTTCACCATGTTGGTCAGGCTGGTCTCGAACACCTGACCTTGTGATCCACCTGCCTTGGCCTCCCAAATTGCTGGGATTACAGGCGTGAGCCACCGTGCCTGGCCATGAACATCTTTTCATATGTTTAAGAGTCATTTGTTTTTACTGTCTGTTCATATCTTTTCCCTATTGTTATTCTGGTTGTTCTGGTTGTTAGCATTTTGTTTTGTTTTGTTTTGTTTTGAGATGGAGTCTTGCACTCTCACCCAGGCTGAAGTGCAGTGGCACCAGCCATCTCGGCTCACTGCAAGCTCCGCCTCCCAGGTTCACACCATTCTCCTGCCTCAGCCTCCCAAGTAGCTGGGACTACAGGTGCCCGCCACCATGCCTGGCTAATTTTTTGTATTTTTAGTAGAGACGGGGTTTCACCGTGTTAGCCAGGATGGTCTTGATCTCCTGACCTTGTGATCCGCCCACCTCAGCCTCTCAAAGTGCTGGGATTACAGGCGTGAGCCACCACGTCGGGCCTTTTTGTTTGTTTTTTTTTGAGGCAGAGTCTCACTCTGTCACAGCCCAGGCTGGAGCGCAGTGGCGAGATCTCTGCTCACTGCAACCTCTGCCTCCCGGGTTCACGCCATTCTCCTGCCTCAGTCTCCCGAGTAGCTGGGACTACAGGCGCCCGCCACCATGCCCGGCTAATTTTTTTCATTTTTAGTAGAGACTGGGTTTCACTGTGTTAGCTAGGATGGTCTCGATCTCCTGACCTCGTGATCCACCCGCCTCGGCCTCCCAAAGTGCTGGGGTTATAGGCGTGAGCCACCGTGCCCGGCTTAGTTTTTTTATTGATTTAGTTTTCTTTATTGATTTGGAGAAATTATGTATTAAATAAGCTGGCCCCTTGTCCGTACATAAGTGATAAATATTTCCCACGTTTTTTATTTGCTTTTGAATTTATTTGTGTTTTGATCATGTTGATGTTTTAATATTTTTATATAATTGTGATGGTTAATTTTAGGTGTTGCCTCTACTGGATTGAGGAATACCTAGAGAACTAGTAAAGCATTGTTTCTGGATGTGTCTGTGAGGATGTTTCCTCACAGTCAGTGGACTGAGAAGGGAAGATTCACTCTCAGTGTGAATGGGCACCATCCAATTGTCTAGGGGCCCAGTAGAACAAAAAAAGAGAGGAAAGGATTTCCTCTTCCTCCTTCCTCACTCCCCTCATCCCCAGAGCTGGGATATTCTCCTCCTCTTGCTCTTGGACATCAGAATTCCAGGCTTTCCAGACTTGGGACTCCAGGGCTTACCATCACCCTCCTGCAGGGTTATCAAGCCTGCGGCCTCAGAGTGAGAACTGTACCATCAGCTCCACTGGGTCTGAGGCTTTTGAACTTGGACTGAACCACAATACTGGCATACTAAGATCTCCAGATTGCAGATGCCCTCTTGTGTCTCCCATAATTACCAGAGCGAATTCTCCTTATTAATCCTCTCTCTTATATTTATATCTCTTTGTTTTTGTTTTTTTTTTTTTGAGATGGAGTCTCACCCTGTCACCCAGGCTGGAGTGCAGTGGCAGGATCTTGGCTCACTGCATCTTCCGCCTCCTGGGTTCAAGCTATTTTCCTGTCTCAGCCTCCCGAGTAGCTGGGATTACAGGTGTGCACCTCCACAGCCAGCTAATTTTTGTATTTTTAGTAGAGACGGGGTTTCACCATGTTGGTTAGGCTGGTCTCGAACTTCTGACCTTGTGATCCACCTGCTTTGGCCTTGGCCTCCCAAGTGCTGGGATTATAGGCGTGAGCCACTGCACCCGGCCTCTTATATTTCTCTCTCTTAATGGTCATGTCAATTTGGAGAACCCTAACACAATAGTCTATTATTTTTTGATAGAAAATTTTGTTTAAAAATGCATATAATAGGCCAGGCGCAGTGGCTATTTTTTTGAGATGGAGTCTGGCTCTGTCGCCCAGGCTGGCGTGCGGTGGCAGGATCTCGGCTCACTGCAACTTCTGCCTCCCGGGTTTAAGCGATTCTCTTGCCTCAGCCTCCCAAGTAGCTGGGATTACAGACACACGCCACCACGCCCAGCTAATTTTTTGTATTTTTAGTAGAGGCAGGGTTTCACCATGTTGGCCAGGCTGGTCTCGAACTCCTGAGCTCAAGTGATCCACCTGCCTGGGCCTCCCAAAGTGCTGGGATTACAGGCGTGAGCCACCACACCCAGCCAGGAATGAACTATTGATATACACAACAAGTTGGATGAATTTCCAGGAATTTATACTGTGTGAAAAAAGAAAATCCCAGGTTACATGGTGTAAAATTCCATTTATATAGTTTTTTGAAATGATAAAACTTCAGAAATAGAGGACAGATTAGTGTTTGTCAAAAGGATAGGGGGTAGGGGTGGGGATAGATCCAGTGGGAGGTAGAAGTTGTTATAAAAGGACAACATAAGGGATCCTTGCGATGTTGGGACTTTTCATTGTCTTGACTATATTGGTAGGTACATGAACTTACACAGGTGAAAAATTATACAGAACTTAATGTACACATACACAAATGAGGAAATTGGGGAAATCCGAATAAGACCAGTGGATTACTGAGCCAATGTCAATATACTGATTATGATATTGTTCTTTTTTTTTTTTTCTTGAGACGGAGTCTCACTCTGTCACCCAGGCTGGAGTGCAGTGGTGCAATCTCCGCTCACTGCAAGCTCTGCCTCCTGGGTTCACGCCATTCTCCTGCCTCAGCCTCCCGAGTAGCTGGGACTATAGGCGCCCGCCACCACGCCCGGCTAATTTTTTGAATTTTTAGTAGAGACGGGGTTTCACCGTGTTAGCCAGAGTGGTCTCAATCTCCTGACCTCGTGATCCGCCCGCCTCGGCCTCCCAAAGTGGTGAGATTACAGGCATGAGCCACCGCGCCCGGCCGATATTGTTCTATAGTTTTGTAAAATGTTACCTTGGTTGAAACTGAGTAAAGCATACAAGGAATTTCTATGTATTATTATTATTATTATTATTATTATTATTATTATTATTATTATTTTGAGGCAGAGACTTGCTCTGTCACCCAGGCTGGAGTGCAATGGTGCCATCACAGCTCACTGCAGCCTTAACCTCCTGGGCTTGGGTGATTCTCCCACCTCAGCCTCTTGAGTAGTTGGGACTACAGGTGTGAGCCACCACACTGGACTGATTTTTATATTTTTTGTAGAGATGGGATTTCACCATGCTGCCCAGGCTGGTCTCAAACTCCTGGGCTCAAGCCATCTGTCTGCTTCGGCCCCTCAAAGTGCTGGGATTACAGGCGTGAGCCACCACACCCAGCCTGTGTTATTTTTTACTACTGCATATGAATCTGCAATTATCTCAATAAAATTTTCAATTAAAAATGCAGGCAATACAGTAGTTTAGAAAGTAAATACTAACAGTCTTCTTTCTCTATGCCTACTCTAGAGAATTTCATTCCCTAGAGAGAATGTTAACACTATAATATATATTTTTCCAGACTTTTTTCTATACTTCCACATTTTTCTAAACAAAAGTGGGGCTGTGCTATTTATGTATCTCAGTAGCTTATTTCATTCACATAAAAAAAAAACAGACATCTTTCCATAGCATTTAGGGTTGCCAGATACAGCAAATAAAAATACAGCATGCCTATTTAAATTTGAAGTGGCTGATCTTTTGGCATACGTATGTCCCTAATATGTTGCTATTTTATTTAGTAATACTAATGGGAGTAGGCTTACTTAATTCTTTTGAAAAATAATTGCATAATATTCCTCTGTATAACATTTTGCCTTTGCCTAATAATGAGGGTGCTCTTTACATCACAGTGTTCATCATCATTCTCATTAATACAGAGAGTCTCTTATATTTCTTTTTTTTCTTTTTTGAGATGGAGTCTCACTCTGTCACCCCAGCTGGAGTGCAGTGGTGTGATCACAGCTCATGGCAACCTCCGCCTCCCGGGTTCAAGCAGTTCTCCCTCGGCCTCCTGAGTAGCTAGGATTACAGGCGTGCACCACCATGCCTGGCTAATTTTTATATTTTTAGTAGAGACAGGGTTTCACCATGTTGGCCAGGCTGGTCTTTAACTCCTGACCTCATGATCTGCCCACCTCAGCCTCCCAAAGTGCTGGGACTACAAGCATGAGCCACTGGGCGAGACGGAGTCTTGCTCTGTCACTGGGCTGGAGTGCAGTGGCACAATCTCAGCTCATTGCAACCTCTGCCTCCCGAGTTCAAGCAACTCTCCTGCCTCAGCCTCCCGAGTAGCTGGGATTACTGGTGCCCACGACGAGGCCTGGCTAGTTTTGTTTTTTTTTTTTAGTAGAGATGGGGGTTTTACCATGTTGGCCAGGCTGGTCTCGAACTCCTGACCTCAGGTGATCCACCCACCTCAGCCTCCCAAAGTGCTGGGATTATAGGCATGAGCCACCAAGCCTGTCCTAAAACTTTTTTTTTTTTTGTGGTCTTCCTCTGTTGCCCAGGCTAGAGTGTGGAGGTGCCATCTCGGCTCACTGCAACCTCCAACCTCCTGGGTTCAAGCAATTCTCGTGCCTCAGCCTCCTGAGTAGCTGGGACGACAGGCGTGTGCCACCATGCCTGGCTAATTTTTTGTATTTTAGTAGAGAAAGTGTTTCACCATATTGCCCAGGCTGGTCTTGAACTCCTGAGCTCAGGCAGTCCACCCGCCTTCGCCTCCCAAAGTGCTAGGATTACAGGTGTGAGCCACCACACCTGGCCGGTACCTTAAACTTTAATTATTCTAACTCCTATATTTAATTCAGCGAACACTAAGAACTGCAGTGGAAAAAGCCTTGGCTTTGGATCCCTGGCTCTGCTTCTTACTAGATACCTAACCATCTTTTATTTTTATTTATTTTTTACTTTAATTTAGAGATGGGGGGCTGGGCACAGTGGCTCATGCCTGCAATCCCAGCACTTTGGGAGGCCGAGGTGGGAGGATCACCTGAGGATGGGAGTTCGAGACCAGCCTGACCAACATGGAGAAACCCCGTCTCTACTAAAAATACAAAATTAGCCAGACGTGGTGGCACATGCCTGTAATCCCAGCTACTAGGGAGGCTGAGGCAGGAGAATCTCTTGAACCTGGTAGGCGGAGGTTACAGTGAGCCGAGATCACGCCATTGCACTCCAGCCTGGGCAACAAGAGTGAAACTCCATCTCAAAAAAGAAAAAAAAAAAATTTAGAGACGGGGTCTTGCTCTGTCTGTCACCTGGGCTATGGTGCAGTGGCATGATCTTAGCTCACTGCAGCCTTGAACTCCTGGGCTCAAGTAATGCTTCCACCTCAGTCTCCTGAATAGCTGGGACCACAAGTGTACACCACCATACCTGGCTAATACCTCATGTCCTTCGGCCTTAGTTTCCTCATCTGTAAAATGGGAATAGAAATAATTATTTTACAGGATTAGAAATAATGTATTTACAACCCTGTAATCTAGTGTCTAGCAGAGAAGGAAACTTAAGAAATAAATCATTGTTTATTATAGTAATGTTAAGATTCTGTGGTGGGTACTAAGGGATAAACAGAGTTAAGATTCCTGAAATGTTTTGTTACTTTTTTTTTTTTCTGAGACAGTATCTTGCTCTGTTGCTCAGGCTGGAGTGCACTGGTGCCATTTCAGCTTACTGTAACCTCTGCCTCCCAGGCTCAAGCGATTCCCCTACCTCAGCCTCCCAAGTAGCTGGGACTACACTATACCTTGCTTACTTTTTATTTTCATATAATTTTTTTTTTTTGAGGTGGAGTCTTGCTCTGTTGCCCAGGCTGGAATGCAGTGGCTCTCCGCCTCCCCAGTTCAAGCAATTCTCCCGCCTCTGCCTTCCCAGTAGTTGGGATTACAGGCACACATGCCACCACGCCCGGCTAAGTTTTTTTTTTTTTTTTTTTTTGAGACGGAGTCTCGCTCTGTTGCCCAGGCTGGAGTACAGTGGCGTGATCTCAGCTCACTGCAAGCTCTGCCTCCCAGGTTCATGACATTCTCCTGCCTCAGCCTCCTGAGTAGCTGGGACTACAGGCGCCCACTACCACGCCCGGCTAATTTTTTGTATTTTTAGTAGAGACGGGGTTTCACCGTGTTAGCCAGGATGGTCTTGATCTCCTGACCTCGTGATCAGCCCATCTCGGCCTCCCAAAGTGCTGGGATTACAGGGGATTACAGGGGATTACAGGCGTGAACCATCTCGCCCAGTCTTGATTTTTTTTTTTTCTTTTTTTGAGACAGAGTTTTGCTCTGTCACCAGGCTAGAGTGCAGTGACGCGATCTCGGCTCACTGAAACCTCCGCCTCCTGGGTTCAAGCAATTCTCATGTCTCAGCCTCCCGAGTAGCTAGGACTACAGGCGTGTGCCACCACATCCAGCTAATTTTTGTATTTTTAGTAGAGATGGGGTTTCACTATGTTGGTCAAGGTGGTCATGAACTCCTGACCTCTGGTGATCCATCCACCTCGGCCTCCCAAAGTGTTGAGATTAACAGGCGTGAGCCACCGCTCCCAGCCCGGACTTTCTCTTATATAACCACCTAACAACAGTTCAGTTATCAAAATTACAAAATTTAACAAATTCCTGAAGTAGTTTCTGAATTCAAATCCCTAAAGTATTTGTAATAGCTTTTTAAAACTATTTCCTTTTCTAGCAGGACTGTGACCAAAACCCTAATTTTCTATGGCTTCCCACTTGCCCTTGGATTGGATGTAAAATCTGTGCATGGCTTGTTGCCCGAGGCTGGCTAACCTGCAGGCCCACAGAAGGCAAAGGGCTTTGCACTGAGAGGCGCCTTCAGAGACTGGACGCCAGCCTTTTTCTCCCGTTCCACTGATGACTCAGCCACACATGGCACTGAGACTCGTGGCATTCACTCTGCCAACAGAGAAGCACAGCTCTCACCCTGCTTTGGCAGGCCTGGCACACTCCTATGCTGGCCCAGCGTCTGCTCTGGCTTTCTCTGAAATGTAAATCCATTCTTTTCCTGGTCAGCACACCTCCCAGCTCTAGCCTGGCACACAAGGCTCTCTCACTGGGTCCCCTGCTTACCAGCTCTTCCTCTCCTGCCTTTTTCTATCCTGTGCTCCACCCAACTGGCCTTTCTCCACGGTGACTTGTGTTTTCTCGCCCCCTGCTTCTGCACACATATTTTCCCCTGCCTGGGGAATGCTCTTCTTCCCCCGTTGGATTTTTCTATTATTTTCAAGGCCTGGCTCCAGTAGAAAATATTTCAATCACTTCCCTCTGAGCTGGAAACAAGATAGCTACCTGTACTTGTATTTAGCACTTCTATGGGGTCCTTCATTAGTGTTAGCCAACTGTAGTATGGGCCTGTCTATGGGTCTGGTTCCTCTGTCTGTGAGCTCCCTTGGGCAGAAACCATGTCTCTTTTCTTCATTTCTCTGGTATTGCCCTGAACAGGGCCTGGCACAGGGTAGACATGGGTGACTGATGAAAGAATGAATAGCACAAATTACCCTGTGAGAGAGGGGCAGGCTTTTGAGTATAGAGATGATGCATGGATGTAGCACATAAATCATTTAAAAGACTGTTGTGGGTTTTATTATTGCTGCTAATGGTGTTATTCTTGGTAGAGATGTTACATTCGGCCAGGTGCTGTGGCACACTGTAATCCCAGCACTTTGGGAGGCCGAGGTGGGTGGATCACCTGAGGTCAGGAGTTCAAAACAAGCCTCGCTAACATGGTGAAACCTCATCTCTACTAAGAATACAAAAAATTAGCCGGGCGTGGTGGTGCGTGCCTGTAGTCCCAGCTACTTGGGAGGCTGAGGCAGGTAAATCGCTTAAACCCAGGTGGTGGAGGTTGCAGTGAGCCAACATTGCGCCACTGCACTCCAGCCTGGGTGACACAGTGAGACTCCATCTCAAAAACAAAACAAAACAAAACAAAACAAAACAAAAAAAACAAAGAGATGTTAAGAAGTTATATCCCGGCCAGGCACGGTGGCTCATGCCTGTAATCCCAGCACTTTGGGAGGCTGAGATGGGCAGATCACGAGGTCAGAAGTTCTAGACCAGCCTGGCCAATATGGTGAAACCCTATCCCTACTAAAAATACAAAAATTAGCCGCGTGGTGGCGCACGCCTTTAGTCCCACCTACTTGGGAGGCTGAGGCAGAAGAATCACTTGAACTGGGGAGGTGGAGGTTGCAGTGAGCCCACTGCACTCCAGCCTGGGTGACAGAGCAAGACTCCATCTCAAAAAAAGGAAAAAAAAAAAAAAGGATGTTACATCCCAAATGGCCTGACCTACTCAGTTAGTGACTCTTTTTTTTTTTTTCTTTTGAGATGGAGTTTTGCTCTTTTTGTCCAGGCTGGAGTGCAATGGCGCGATCTTGGGTCACCGCAACTTCTGCCTCCTGGGTTCAAGTGATTCTCCTGCCTCAGCTTCCCAAGTAGCTAGGATTACAGGCATGCGCCACCATGCCTGGCTAATTTTGTATTTTTAGTAGAGATGGGGTTTCACCGTGTTGGTCAGGCTGGTCTTGACTCCTAACCTCGTGATCCGCCCACCTCTGTCTCCCAAAGTGCTGGGATTACAGGCGTGAGCCTGCACAGCGGACCAGAGATCTTGATGCTCTTCTTGTAACTGTTTTAGGGTACCATGAACTATACCCATAATTAGATTGCAAACTTAATTGATAAATATTGTGTGTGTTCTGACTGCTTCACTGGCTGATTGTTCCCCGTCTCTTTCCCTCTCCTCAGGCGTTCCTATTCCCTGAGACACAACAATGTTGAAATTAAGCCAATTAATAACCCTACAATGGCCTCTAACTGTTCAAGTGAAAGGAAGAGTCACACATCTGTCACTTGAAATAAAAATCTAGAAATGATTAAGCTTAGTGAGGAAGGCATGTCCAAAGCTGATAGGCTGAAAGGGAAGCCTCTTGTGCCAAATAATTAGCCAAATTGTGAATGCAAAGGAAAAGTTCTTGAAGAAAATTAAAAGTGCTACTCCACTGAACACATGAGTGATAAGAATGCGAAACAGCCTTACTGCTGATAGATAGTAGTCCGGATAGAAGATCAAACCAGACACAAAATTCCTTGAGCCAAAGCCTAATCCAAAGCAAGGCCACAATTCTCCTCAATTCTGTGAAGGCTGGGAGAGGTGAGGAAACTGCAGAAGAAAATTTGGAAGCTAGCAAAGGTTGGTTCATGAGATTTAAGGAAAGAAGCTGTAGGCTGGGTGCAGTGGCTCACGCCTGTACCCCCAGCACTTTGGGAGGCCGAGGCGGGCGGATCAACTGAGGTCGGGAGTTTGAGACCAGCCCAACCAACATGGAGAAACATCGTCTCTACTAAAAATACAAAATTAGCTGGGCGTGGTGGTGCATGCCTGTAATCCCAGCTACTTGGGAGGCTGAGGCAGGAGAATCACTTGAACCCGGGAGGGCGAGTTTGCGGCGAGCCGAGATGGCGCCATTGCACTCCAGCCTGGGCAACAAGAGCGAAACTCCGTCTCAAAAAAAAAAAAAAGAAGAAGAAAAAAAGTTGTCTCTGTAATATAAACGTGCGCAGTGAAGCAGCAAGTGCTGATGTAGAAGCTGCAGCAAGTTATACAGAAGATTTGGCTAAGATCATTGATGAAGGTGGCTCCACTGAATAACAGATTTTCAATGTAGAGGAAATAGTTCTAGGTTGGAAGAGAGCTAGAACTTTCTTAGCTAAAGAGAAGAAGTCAATGCCTAGCTTCATCTTCAAAGGACAGGTTGACTCTCTTGTTAGGAGCTAACGCAGCTGGTGACTTGGAGTTGAAGCCAGTGCGCATTTGCCAGTCTGAAAATCCCGGAGCCCTTATGAATTATGCTGAATCTACTCTGCCTATGCTCTATAAATGGAACAACAAAGCCTAGATGACAGTATAACTGTTTATACTATGGTTTACTGAATATCTTTTTTGTTTGTTTGTTTGTTTTTTTGAGGCAGGGTCTCACTCTGCCACCCATGCTGGAATGCGGTGACGTAATTATAGCTCACAGTAACCTCGAACTCTTGGGCTCCAGTGATCCTCCTGCCTCAGTCTCCTGAATAGCTGGTATTACCAGCATATGCCGCCACAGCTGGCTAAGGTTTACTGCATACCTTAAGCCCACTTTTGAGACCTACTTCTAAGAAAAAAAGATTCCTTTCAAAATATTAATGCTCATTGATAATGCCCCTAGTCACCCACGAGCTCTGATGGAGATGTACAAGGAAATGAATGTTGTTTGGATGTCTGCTAACATAACATCCATTCTGTAGGCCATAGATCAAGGAGTGATTTTGACTGTCAAGTCATTTTATTTACAAAATACATTTTGTGAGGTTACAGATGCCATAGATAGTGATTTTATGCTGGATCTGGGCAAAGTAAAATGGAAGCCTTCTGGAAAGAATTAACTCTTCTAGATGTCATTAAGAACATTTATGGCCGGGCGCGGTGGCTCATGCCTGTAATCCCAGCACTTTGGGAGGCCGAGGCAGGCGGATCATGAGGTCAGGAGATCAAGACCATCCTGGCTAACATGGTGAAACCCCATCTCTACTAAAAATACAAAAAAATTAGCCGGGCATGGTGGCGGGCGCCTGTAGTCCCAGCTACTCAGGAGGCTGAGGCAGGAGAATGGCGTGAACCCAGGAGGCGGAGCTTGCAGTGAGCCGAGACCACGCCACTGCACTCCAGCCTGGGTGACAGAGCGAGACTCCATCTCCAAAAAAAAAAAAAAGAACATTTATGATTAATGGGAAGAGGTCACCATATCAACATTAACAGGAGTTTGGAAGAAATTAATTCCAACCCTCATGGATGACTTTGAGGGGTTCAAGACTTCACTCGTGGAAGTAACTGCAGATTTGGTGGAAACAGCAAGAGAACTAGAATTGGAAGTGAAGCCTGAATATGTGACTGAACTGCTGCAATCTCATGATCCAACTTGAATAGATGGGGAGTTTCTTCTTACGGATGAGCAAAGAGAGAGTGCTTTCTTGAGATGGAATCTCCTCTTGGTGAAGATGCTGTGATCATTGCTGAAATAACAACAAAGGATTTAGAATATTCCATAAACTTTGTTGATAAGGCAGTGGCAAGATTTCAGAGAACTAACTTTGAAGGAAGTCCTATTGTGGATGAAATGGTATCACACAGCATCACACGCTACAGAGAAATCTTTCATGAAAGGAAGTGTCCATCGATGCAGCATTGTTGTTTTATTTTAGGAAATTGCCACAGCCATCCCAACGCTTAGCAACCACCACCCTGATCAATCAGCAGCATGGAGGCAAGACCCTCCACCAGCAAAAAGATTATGATTTGCTGAAGATTCAGATGACCATGTTAAATTAAGTTTAGCCTAAAGCTGCCTCCTTATGCATTTTAAGTTCAGACTAACAATTTCTTTCTTTCTCTCTCTCCCTTTCTCTCCCTTCCTTTCCCTTCCCTTCCCTTCCCTTCCCCTCCCTTCCCCTCCCTTCCCCTTCCCTTCGCCTTCCCTTCCCCTCCCTTCCCCTTCCCTTCCCCTTCCCTTCCCCTTCCCTTCCTTTCTTTCTTTTCTCTCTCTCTTTCTCTTTTTTTGAGATGGAGTCTTGCTCTGTTGCCCAGCCTGGAGTGCAGTGGCACGATCTCTACTCACTGCAACCTCTGCCTCCCAGCAGAGAGAATCAAGAGATTCTCCTGCCTCTACCTCCTGAGTAGCTGGGATTATAGGCTCGCGCCACCACGCCCGGCTAATTTTTTGTATTTTTAGTAGAGCCAGGGTTTCATCATGTTGGTCAGGCTGGTCTCGAACTCCTGACCCCAAATGATCTGCCCCCGCCCCCCCACCAAAGTGCTGGGATTATAGATGTGAGCCTTTGCACCTGGCCTAACAGTTTCTCCATACATAGTGAATTGTAGACAACTACAATTGTAAATGTGTAAAGAGACTGTAACCTTTAGCGAGTCTCAGGCAATCACAGCAGCGGAGTTTTGGCCAATCACAGGTGGCCAACTGTTTAAACAGTGCTCAAAATAGTCAGAGGTTGAGTTGCAACCAATCCAGCTGTTTCCATACTTGACTGCAATTTCTGTAAGTCATTTTCCTTTTTCTGTCCATAAATGTTATTTGAACATATGGCAGCCCGAATCACTCTGAACCTATTTTGGTTCCAGGGATTACTGGATTTTGGACTTATTCTTTGGTCAATTCAACTCTGTAAAGTTTAATTTGTCTAAAGATTTTCTGGGCCGGATACAGTGGCTCACGCCTGTAATCCCTGCACTTTGGGAGGCTGAGGCGGGAGGATCGCTTGAGCCCAGGAGTTCGAGACCAGCCTGGCCAACATAGCGAGATCCCGTCTCTACCCACAAATAATTTAGCCAGGCGTGGTGGCGCGTGCCTGTAGTCTCAGCTACTGGGGTTCTTATTCCTCGTGGCAACACATTTTGGAGAGGGGGAGGTATGCCTGTCTTTGCTGGGTGGGAGAACGGCCAGTGGGCAAGGGAGGACGAAAATGAGAACTGTGACTGCCAGAGGGCACGTCAATTTTAGGAAGAGAACGAAAGAAAGTTGGCTTCTGTGGAGACTTGGCATATCCACGCCACCTGGAAAATCATCACGTGCCCTCCGGGGCCAGACCAAGGCCTCAAGTCACCCCTCGCAGCCCAGTGGACCTCCCGGCCATCCCTTTCACGGCTCCACAGCGACCGCGAGCCGTTGCCCCGGTGAGAACCCCCCGGCACTGTGCGCGCCCCCGCCTGCCGTGCGCGTCCGCTTCCCTGGGATCCGGCGCCGCGCGCGCCCCCGGCGCGTCCCCGCCCCTTCCGGCCCGGGAGATTTGATTCCCTTGGCGGGCGGAAGCGGCCACAACCCGGCGATCGAAAAGATTCTTAGGAACGCCGTACCAGCCGCGTCTCTCAGGACAGCAGGCCCCTGTCCTTCTGTCGGGCGCCGCTCAGCCGTGCCCTCCGCCCCTCAGGTCAGTTCTCCCGCCTGCCCGCCGCAGTCGCAGTTGATGGCTGGGGTCTGGGCTGTGCGGGGCGCAGCGGCCCAAACCCAGTTTGCTCCTGGCTCTCGGGAGACTGGAGGATTTCATCGGAGCCCCGCGCTTTACCAGCCCTGTTCCCTGGATAAGATATTTGACCTTTCCGACCCGCGGTTTTCTTCTCCGTAAGTGGGGATAATGACCGTGTCTACTTAACAGGGTTATTGAAGAGGTGTTCAGGCTAAGCGTTTGCCACCTAGGAGGCTGCGATAGACGTGAATTCCCATTTCCCGTTTCCAGTTTCCGTGACTCTTCCCCGCGAAAAAAGTTGACAGAAGGGTTTCGAGTTTTTTCTGTTTGTACAACTCAGTTTACTGGGGCAGTCCAATAAAAAAGGAGATGTGTTATCACTACCTTTTCAGAGTCCAAATCCATCCTCTCCTATCATCTCCCCAAAGTAGTGGCTTCAGAGGCTCACACTAAAAGGGGAATTTTTTTTCTTTTTCTTCAAGACGGAGTTTCGCTCTTGTTGCCCAGGCTGGAGTGCAATGGCGCGATCTCGGCTCACCGCAACTTCCGCCTCCCAAGTTCAAGCGATTCTCCTGCCTCAGCCTCCCGAGTAGCTGAGCTTACAGACATCCGCCACCACGCCCGGCTCATTTTTTGTATTTTTAGTAGAGACGGGGTTTCACCACGTTGGCCAGGCTGGTCTCTAGCTCGTGTCCTCAGGTGATCCGCCCGCCTTGGCCTCCCAGAGTGCTGGGATTACAGGCGTGAGCCACCACGCCCGGCCTAAAAGGGGAATTTTCACCGAATGCTGTATCAGTAATAGGAGCAGCAGGATTGCTCCCACCAAGAAACCTGGTGTAGGGTTGTGGGAGCTGGAAAGGGTAGACTCAGGGAAGGCTGCCCAAGAGAGGAATCAGGTCCCTAGCACTTAGGACGGGTAATTACCTTTGGTATTTCTCCTTTGTTAGTGGAATGAGGTGAGTATCAGGAGCCTGGATTGTTGTTTAGAGGCCAGTGTTCCTAACTTTGGTTTAAATTTTGGTTTCTGTTTCCCATGGAGTCTGGCTAGAAAATCAGAAATATCAGAAAAGCCCTTACTGGGCCTTCGTGGGCTTGTTTCTCCCAAGGGTCTGTGCTTTCTGTGTAACTACTGTGGACCAACTAGATGGGCAGATCAATCCCAATGAGTGCCTCATTGTTGGTGCTCCCAGAAGCCTTTGCAAGGGAGCAGGGCAGGATGCTAATTAAATGTGTTACAGGCCACATTATAAACCATTCTGAGCCCGGCGTGGTGGCTCACGCTTGTAATCCCAGCACTTGGGGAGGCCGAGGTGGGCGGATCACTTGAGGCCAGGAGTTCTAGACCAGCCTGGCCAACATGGCGAAACCCCGTCTCTACTAAAAATACAAAAAAAAAAAAAAAAAAAATTAACCGGGCATGGTGGCGCATGCCTGTAATCCCAGCAACTGGGGAGGCTGAGGCACGAGCATCTCTGGAACCCAGGAGGTGGAGGTTGCGGTGAGCCGAGATCTAGCTACTGCACTCCAGCCTAGGTGACAGAACGAGACCCTGTCTCAAGCAAATAAACAGACAAAACCCAAAAAACCATTCTGTATTCTACTTCCTGTTTGAAATTATCCTCAGCATCAGTGTCTTTCCAAGCTCTGTAGATAAGGTAAATGTATTTATGCGGCAAGTAATAGAATAGCCCAAATAATATTGTTAAAAAATGCCCCCAATTTGTTGCTATCCTTTAAAATTTAACCATAAACGTCTTCTCATTATCCCAATTCCTTGCTCTTCTGAGAAGTTAAAGACCCCAATTATAGGCCGGGCGCGGTGGCTCACGCCTGTAATCCCAGCACTTTGGGAGGCCGAGGCGGATGGATTGTGAGGTCAGGAGTTCAAGACCAGCCTGGCCAAGATGGTGAAACCCCATCTTTACTAAAAATACAAAAAATTAGCCGGGCGTGGTGGCGCACACCTGTAATCCCAGCTACTTGGGAGGCTGAGGCAGAATTGCTTGAACTCAGAGGGCGGAGGTTGCAGTGAGCCGAGATTACGCCACTGCACTCCAGCCTAGGCAAGAGAGCGAGACTCCGTCTCAAAAACAAAAACAAAAACAAAACCCAATTATATATACCCCCAATTCTTCTATTTATTTAGTCAAGCCCAGAAGGGCACTCAGGTGTCTGATTGGGGTCTAATTTCCTTCTTCATTATTCACAGTTGAGAGGCTGTCTTCCGCGTTGACTGTTAATATACCTCCTTCAGCAGCTACAAAGTTGGGTTACTCTGTTCTCAAGGCTTTTCTGTATTCTATATTAACAAACTTTAGAGGATAAACAGGGCACATGAGAATATTTAGAACCAGCTCCACATTCACAAAGATTTACAAATCAAGTATAATCTGCTATTAGTGTAGCAGTTTGTAATGTAAGCACCAGTTTTCTCACATTGCAGCAACAACGATATTCCCTTGATTCAGTAGCTATAATCTAGGCCCACATTGGTATTACTCATCCAAAGACATGATGTAATTTGAGAGAAGGGGGTAGATAGAGAAAATGGAAGAAAGAAAGAAAAAAAAAAGTGCATGGCTTCAGTCTTACCTTAGTTGGTAAATAGACAACTTGCCCATCTCTGCTAGTTTTCCAGAGGCCATGACTGGGATGTTTATAACTCTTTTGGGAGAAGTCTATTAAGTTAATTAGGACACTCTTAAATCCCTAATCTGGGAAGTGAATTCCAGCATCTTACAAATTGCTTTCTCTTTCTGACTGACAATTTGAAATAGCCCAGTCCTTTGCATGGAATGTAAACATGTGCATTCAGATTTATAGTCCAGTGTTCCTCCATTTCCATTCTCCTGCTCTCTTTCTTCTTCTGTATCAGGATTCCAAAGATTTCTGAGCCTTAGGTTGACCTCTATACTTTTACTGTTTTTATTGCCTTTTGGAATTTCTTAGTCCTATGGTTCCTGTTTGTTTTTAGGATGAGGTTCCAGTTTATCCCCACATTTGCCCCACTGACAAATGCCCTTTAAAATATTTCTGAATTAGTGTTGCTGTTTAAAGTATTTAATCCTGTGCCTTCAGGTGCCCAGTGAGAATAAATTTGTCCTCTGTGATATCTCCTTGCCTTGAGTAACTTTTTCTACTCCAGTGGAAGCAGAATGTTTCATTTTCTATCAACAATTTTCCCTCAGTACTGGGACCTGACCTTGCTTCTTCTAATGTTTGCCTACCGTGTTCATGCAGATTTTGTTAGGTTAAATGTTCAACCTACTTATTAAGTTGGGTCCAGTGTGATCTTTTCCTAGGAAATGGCTTAATATTGTTTATTTTATCAGAATGTCGTTTTGCATGTTATCTTTTTGTGTGCTATTTCTGCTTTGATGTTGAAGACTGAACCTTGTTTTTTAAAGCTGATTTAATTTTTTTCTTGAGTGTTGATATTTTTCCTTCTAAAGCTTCTGCTCTAGTTTTCTATTCATTGACCAAATTTTTTTTGTTTGTTTTTGAGCTGCAGTCTCACTCCTGTCGTGCAGGCCAGAGTGCAGTGGCGTGATCGCGGGTCACTGCAACCTCCACCTCCTGGGTTCAAGCGATTCTCCTTCCTCAGCCTCTCTAGCAGCTGGGATTACAGGTGTGCATCACCACGCCCGGCTAATGTTTGTATTTTTAGTAGAGACGGGGTTTCTGCATGTTGGTCAGGCTGGTCTCGAACTCCTGACCTCAGGTGATCCTGCCTTGGCCTACCAAAGTGCTAGGATTACAGGCGGGAGCCACTGTGCCCAGCCGTTTTTTACTTGCTGATAATAATTTTCTTTTTCTCTCCAAGTAAAATGATTCATGGAATCAGTGTTTCAGGCATAGAAAAATGATATTTTTAAAATGTCCTTTGTGGCTTTTGGGGTTTTGATAAGTTCATTCAGATTTTTTTCCACCTCAGTTTTAAGAAGACTACTCATCATTGTATGAAGGGCCTTCTCTTATTAAGCTCTGTCTTCCTTTTTAAGCTCACCACACTTCTGAGGTTGAACTCACACTCTAGGTCTTCCAAATTCATGGCCATTATTAAGGCTTAGTAACATGCTAGTCACTTAGTTCTGGATAAGGGCAGGGTGAAGAACAGAGAATTTGAAGGTAGTTTACGTGGCACCTGCCACTCATCAATTTGAGGCTTAAACAGGCTTGCTTGGCCAGGGCGATGGCTCACGCCTGTAATCCCAGCACTTTGGGAGGCCAAGGAGGGTGGATCACCTGAGGTCAGGAGTCTGAGACCAGCCTGGCCAACATGGCGAAACCCCATCTCTACTAAAAATACAAAAATTAGCCGGGTATGGTGTTGTTCGCCTGTAGTCCCAGCTACTTGGGAGGCTGAGGCAGGAAAATAGCTTGAACCTGGGAGGCACAGGTTGCAGTGAGCTGAGATCGCACTACTGCACTGCAGCCTGGGCACCAGAGCGAGACTCCATCTCAAACAAACAAACTAGCCAGGAGTGGTGGCATGTGACTCCTGACCTCAAGTGATCCACCCACCTCAGCCTCCCAAAGTGCTGGGATTATAGGCGTGAGCCACTGCACCTGGCCTCGACTAGATTTTAATTTTTAATTTTTATTTATTTTTTTGAGACACAGCTTCACTTGTTACCCAGGCTGGAGTGCAGTGGCACGATCTCGGCTCACCGCAACCTCTGCTTCCCGGGTTCAAGTGATTCTCCTGCCTCAGCCTCCCTAGTAGCTGGGATTACAGGCATGGGCCACCACGCCTGGCTAATTTTTTATATTTTTAGTAGAGATGGGGTTTCTCCATGTTGGTCAGGCTGGTCTTGAACTCCCGACCTCAGGTGATCCGCCCGCCTCAGCCTTCCAAAGTGCCGGGATTACAAGTGTGAGCCACTGCGCCTGGCTGTTTTTTATTTTTAGTAGAGACAAGGTCTTGCTATATTGTCCTGGCTTGTCTTGAACTCCAGGCCTCAAGCAATCCTCCTGCCTTGACCTCCCAAATTGCTGGGATTACAGACATGAGCCACCATGCCCAGCTATCTTTACGCTTCTTCCTTTTGCCACTCCTAGCTGTAGGTTTGGTATGGGGAAGACCTTAGCTATCTATGTTTTCAACATTTCAAATATTTGTCTTTTGCTTTTAAGTCTTTACAACTGTTAGTGATTTTGTATGGTGTGAGATAGAGATCCAATGTGTGTTTTTTTTTTTCCTTCACCTCATGGCTAACCAATTGTCCCAGCTCCAGAGCTGCATTTCCATCACCTGTTACCTCTAAAAGCAGCCTCAGTTCGGTACCTGTCAACTTTTACTTCCTCTAGGATCTTTGCACCTAAATTCCCTCTTTCTGGAATATTCTCCCTCTAATTCTTTGTGGGCTATGACTGTTAAGGCCTACAGACCAAAGACCACATCTGTAGTAAAAATCATTAGATGTATTTAGTTTGCTGCAGCAAGAGAAACCATACTCTTGAGAATTTTGGGTAGTCTCAGAGTGAGTTGAAAGGGGCAGAATGAGGGAAGAATGAGGTGGGCCTGAGGATGTCATTGAAGACAATGAAGTCAGTCAAATAAAGGATCTTTATTTTAACAGCCTTGTATGGAAACATTGTTTATATGGTTATGTTCAGATTCTATTGAAACCATTGTTCAAGTTTTGATAGGAATATCACAGTCTGATTACTGGCAGGGCTGATTTTCTCAATTCTCATCCTTTGAATTAGAGCTTGGCTTAAATGTTACCTTCTCAGAAACCACTGTTGCTTATTTTTATTTCAGTATTTAGTATAGATAATAATAATAGTAATTATTATTTTTTGAGACAGAATCTTGCTTTGTCTCCCAGGCTGGAGTGCAGTGGCGTGATCTTGGCTCACTGCAACCTCTGCCTCCTAGGTTCAAGCAATTCTCCTGCCTCAGCCTCCCGAGTAGCTGGGATTGCAGGCGCACACCACAAGGCCTGGCTAATTTATTTATATATTTATTTATTTATTTTTGTGAGATGGAATTTCGCTCTTGTTGCCCAGGCTGGAGTGCAGTGGCACGATCTTGGCTCACTGCAACCTCCGTCTCCTGGGTTCAAGCAATTCTCCTGCCTCAGCCTCCCGAGTAGCTGGGATTACAGGCATGTGGCACCATACCTGGCTAATTTTGTATTTTTAGTAGAGACGGGGTTTCACCATGTTGGTCAGGATGGTCTCAAGCTCCCGACCTCAGGCGATCTGCCCGCCTTGGCCTCCCAAAGTGCTGGGATTACAGGTGTGAGCCACCGCGCCCGGCCTAATTTTTATATTTTTTAGTAGAGACCGGGTTTTACTATGTTGGCCAGGCTGGTCCCGAACTCCTGACCTCGTGATCCGCCCACCCTGGCCTCCCAAAGTGCTGGGATTATAGGCGTGAGCCTCTGCACCCGGCCTATAAATTATAATTATTAATTTGTTGTCTACTTATTTGCCTTTTGTCTTCTCCACTAGAATATACACTCCATGAGGGCAGAATCATATTTCTTCTCCATTATAGCCCTAGTGCCAAGGGCAGGTTTGGCATATCATAGGTGCTCAGTAAATATCTGTATGAATAAATGAATAAGAGCAAATTCAAAAGTTTTCTAGAACTGCATTAGCAGTTTTTCCAGACACACTGCTGATCTCTAAAAGTCAACCAAGAGGGTATTTTCTACAAGTAAGATGGAGATGGTATGAGTGTGACTTTGTATATTAATGTGCATAACAGGGCCCTACTTAGTTCTATGGTTTTTTAAAAATAAACTAATTTTAAAACTCAGGGAGACAAAATCAATAAGATCTACCTAATTTTTTTACAACTAATTTTTATATAGTATTTGATGTATAATTAACAGTATATATAACCCACATAAGTTGTGAAGCATAATAATAAAATACATATCATATACATAATAAAATTGTGTATGACTGGGGTCTTAGTTTGGGTTTTCCTGATGACTACTGATAATTTTTTCATGTCTTCTTTTTTTTTTTTTATTTTTTATTTTGAGACAGAATCTCGCTCTGTTGCCCAGGCTGGAGTGCAGTGGCATGATCTCGGCTCACTGCAACCTCTGCCTCCTGCCTCAGCCTCCCGAGTAGGTGGAACTACAGGCGCGTGCCACCACCCCTGGCTAATTTTTTATAGTTTTAGCAGAGACAGGGTTTTGTGGTGTTAGCCACGATGGTCTCCATTTCCTGACCTTGTGATCCACCTGCCTCGGCCTCCCAAAGTGCGGGGGTTACAGGCGTGAGCCACTGCACCCGGCCTTTTTTTTTGAGACGGAGTTCCACTCTTGTTGCCCGGGCTGGAGTGCAATGGCACAATCTCAGCTTACTGCAACCTCCGCCTCCCAGGTTCAAGTGATTCTCCTGCCTCACCCTCCCAAGTAGCTGGGATTACAGGCTCCTGCCACCATGCCTGGCTAATTTTTGTATTTTTAGTAGAGACGGGTTTCGTCATGTTGGTCAGGCTGGTCTCGAACCCTGACCTCAGGTGATCTACCCTCCTCAGCCTCCCAAAGTGCTGGGATTACAGGTGTGAGCCACCTTGCCCAGCTTCGTGTCTTTTTTTTTTTAATTATTTTTTCTTCAGGTAGCCTCCCGAGCCAGAGTAGGCTCAGAGACACCCTTTTTCATGTTTTTGTTGGCCATTTGTGTTTCTTTGAGAATTTTTTTTTCTTTTTTTGAGACAAATTCTGACTGTTTCACCCAGGCTAGAGTGCGATGGCACGATCTCGGCTCACTGCAACCTCCACCTCCCAGGTTCAAGCGATTCTCCTGCATCAGCCTCCCAAGTAGCTGGGATTACAGGTGAACGCCACCCCGCTTGGCTAATTTTTTGTATCTTTAGTAGAGATGGGGTTTCACCATGTTGGCCAGGCTGGTCTCGAACTCATGATCTTGTGATCTGCCTGCCTTGGCCTCCCAAAGTGCTGGGATTACAGGCGTGAGCCACCATGCCCGGCTGAGAAAAGTTTTTTGTATCATTTGCTTATTTTGCTGTTGAGTTTTTCTTATTGTTTTGTCAGAGTTTATGTGTTTCCTATGTACATCCACTATTATATTTGTTGCAAGTATCTTTTCACATTTATGGTTTTCTTTTTTTGATGGTGTCTTTGGTTGTATAGAAGTGCTTATTTTTATTTTTATTTTTTTTATAGATGTGGTCTTGCTATGTTGCCCAGGCTGGCCTCGAACTCCTGGGCTCAAGCTGTCCTCCCAAGTGGCTGACAACACATGCACCACTGTGACCAGCTGAAGTTCTTAATTTTAATGTTGTTTAATATATTAATTTTTTTCATTATTATTATTAGTACTTTATTTAAGTGATCCTCTCCTATCCTGAAATAATGACAATATTCTTTAAAAAGTTTTAAAGGTTTATGTTTCATACTTTTTAAGTCTATCTGGAATTCATTTTTATGTATGGTGTGAGATAGGAATCCTTTTTTTCATATGGCCAATAATCAGTTTTTTCAGTATCATGTAAATGCATAAGACTTATTTAGATTTGCAGTTACAAGAATGGAGGAGATGATCCGGTATTATTTCCTTTATTGATTATGTACTCTCTGTCTTCTAGGTTCTTTTTCTAATTCCAAATAAACTTGCAAGAGGACTATGAAAGATTATGATGAACTTCTCAAATATTATGAATTACATGAAACTATTGGGACAGGTAATTGTTATTTTTTTTTGGAGGCAGTGGATAGATCAACTATTTGAGAGTATAGATTATTTGGGTAGGTGTGAGCTTTTTCGTCTAACCCACACAGTTTTAAAATTCTTCTACCTACTTCAGTAAGAAAAAGTGGAGCAAGCAGAGAGGAGAATAGTAGGAGAAGCCCTGTAGGTTATTGCAAGGACTTTGACTTTTATTCTAAATAATTTATTCTAAATATTTCTTTTATTTCTTTTTTTTTGAGACAGAGTCTCACTCTGTCGCCCAGGCTGGATGGAGTGCAGTGGCACGATCTTGGCTCACTGCAAGCTCTGCCCTCCGGGTTCACGCCAGTCTCCTGCCTCAGCCTCCCGAGTAGCTGGGACTACAGGCGCTCGCCATGCCTGGCTAATTTTTTGTATTTTTAGTAGATACGGGGTTTCACCGTGTTAATCAGGATGGTCTCGATCTCCTGACTTCGTGATCCGCCCACCTCAGCCTCCCAAAGTGCTGGGATTACAGGCATGAGCCACCGTGCCCAGGCTTCTTTTATTTCTTGACTTTTATTTTAAATTAAAGTCATTGGAGAGTTTTGAGTTAAGGGGTAATTTGACCTTTGTTTTTACAGAGTTGCTGTGGCTGCTTGGTAGATAAAAGGTTGGATGAAGGAGGGCAAGAGCAGAGGCAGGGAGATGTTAGCAGACTATTGCAATAATTCAGGTGTTGATGGTAGAGATGATGGTGGTGTGGATGAGGGTGATGTGGTAAAAGCAGTGAAAGGGGTGGGACATTTTACACACACACATATATACACACCTATGTGTGTATGTTTTTATTGAGGTATAACATATAGTAAAATATGCAAAGTGCAATAATCTCAGTGGAGTTTTACACATGTATATGTATACACATACCCATATATTCCCTGTGCGGATCAAGACATAGACCGTTTCCAGGGAGTATCTGCCTGCTTTCCCCCAAGGTAACCATTGATATATTTTGAAGACAGAGCCAATGGGATTTATTGATGGGTTGGAGTGCTAGAGAAAGAGAAGGGCTAAGGATGGTTCCAGGGTTTTTGGCCTGAGCACCAGGGAAAATGGAGTTGCCCTTTGTTGAAAGGAAGAAGACCATGGGAGAGACTACTAGGAAGTTCTTTTTGGAAATGTTAATTTGGAGATTTCTTTTAGCTGCCTGAGTGGAGACATTTGTCCAGCTTTTGGTTCAGTTTTGAAAAATAATTGCTTATCTTCAAAGTTTTTTTTTTTTTTTGGAGATGGAGTCTCGCTCTGTCGCCCAGGCTGGAGTGCAGTGGTGCGATCTCGGGTCACTGCAAGCTCCACCTCCTGGGTTCATGCCATTCTCCTGCCTCAGCCTCCCGAGTAGCTGGGACTACAGGTGCCCGCCACCATGCCAGGCTAATTTTTTGCATTTTTAGTAGAGACGGAGTTTCACTGTGTTAGCCAGGATGGTCTCGATCTCCTGACCTTGTGATCCGCCCGCCTCAGCCTCCCAAAGTGCTGGGATTACAGGCGTGAGCCACCGTGCCCGGCCTCAAATATTTAAAACTGAGTGGAAGTTTCATATAATTTGTCTTTGGCCTCAGCAACTTTATATTGTGTTCTAGCAGTGTTAATTATAAAGGAAATTTAATTGCAGGGTTATTCATAAAGCAGATTTCTAAAGTGAGTTCTGTTTTTTTTTATTACAAAGTTTGAGATACACTATCGTGGTTAAAAAAAAACAAACCTTCAGCTAGACATTGGATAACAAGAAGCAACAGGAAAAAAAAGCCACAAACTTCTAGGAAAATTTGGCTTGATGGAGTCTTTTAAAATTACTATATATAAAAAGGTGTTTGTGCCTGAGTCCTTGCTTATGCTTTCATAATACATTTTCCTACTTAGGTGGCTTTGCAAAGGTCAAACTTGCCTGCCATATCCTTACTGGAGAGACGGTAGCTATAAAAATCATGGATAAAAACACACTAGGGGTAAGTTTAGATTTATTTTAAAAATAGTCCACTTATAGATCAGTTTCGTGAATTAAAACCTGAATTGTTCTAATGTTCTAGTTACTGCTCTTAGAATAATATTTTTATAGCTTTTAAAAAACGTATAGATCTGTGGTTTTAAAAAGTAATCTGGGGGAAGGGATTACTTTGTTCTTCAGATTTTAACGCAGGGCAGTGGCACATATTTGAAGTCTGTAGCATCCATCTGCAGTCTGTAGCCTGTAGGTGTTTCTGGATATTAATGTGTCCCATCTTTCTTTTCTTTTCTTTTTTTATTTTTTTTTGAGACGGAGTCTCACTCTGTCGCCCAGGCTGGAGTGCAGTGGCGCGATCTCGGCTCACTGCAAGCTCCGCCTCCCGGGTTCACGCCATTCTCCTGCCTCAGCCTCCCGAGTTGCTGGGACTACAGGCGCCCGCCACTACGCCCGGCTAATTTTTTTGTATTTTTAGTAGAGACGGGGTTTCATCGTGTTAGCCAGGATGGTCTCAATCTCCTGTCCCTGTGATCTGCCCGCCTCGGCCTCCCAAAGTGCTGGGATTACAGGCGTGAGCCACCGCGCCCGGCCTCTTTTCTTTTCTTTACTTTTTTTTTTTTTTGAGACGGAGTTTTGCTCTGTCGCCCAGGCTGGAGTGCAGTGGCGCGATCTCGGCTCACGGCGACCTCCGCCTCCGAGGTTCACGCCATTCTCCTGCCTCAGCCTCCTGAGTAGCTGGGACTACAGGTGCCCGCCACCATGCCTGGCTAATTTTTTTTTTTTTTTTTTTTTAGTAGGGATGGGATTTCACTATGTTAGCCAGGATGGTCTCGATCTCCAGACCTTGTGAACCGCGTGCCTCGACCTCCCAAAGTGCTGGGATTACAGGCGTGAGGCACCGCGCCCGGCCCCATCTTTATTTTCTTATGATACTCTTACTAAATATAAATCATTTTGGTACTATAGATAGGTAAATAGATAAATATTATGTCCTAGCTTTTTTTTTTTTTTTGAGACAGAGTCTCACTTTGTTGCCCAGGCTGGAGTGCAGTTGCACAATCACAGCTCACTGCAGCCTGTACCTGCTGGGCTTAAGTGATCCTCCCACCTCAGCCTCCTGAGTGGCTGTGACCAGGGGCACATGCCACTATGCTTGCCTAATTTTTAAACATTTTTCTAGAAACAAGGTCTTAGTCTGTTGCCCAGGGTGGTCTCAAACTCCTGGCCTCAAGCAGTCTTCCCATCTCAGCTTCCCAAAGTACAGGGTATGTAGGGGTGAGCCACTGTACTTGGCCTGTCCCAGCATTTTATTCAAAATGGCTTTAGAAGTTATCTAATTAAATCCTTTTCCTAATCAGCCTCTTTTTCCTCTATGTGAATTCTTCCAGGGGGAACAGCTTGTTATCTCCTAAAGCAGCCCATTCAGTTTGTGGTCTTGGCTACAATGTATAAAAAGTTATTTTTATGTTGAGATAAAGCCTGTCTCTTTTGGTGGTTTTTCTGGGGCTTCTGTACCCATTCCAGTGTTTGAAGTCACCTTGAGTCATCTTTTTTTTCTAATTCCTTCTACCATTCTTTGTTTTTTGTTTTGTTTTTTTTGAGATGGAGTCTTTCTCTGTCACCAGGCTGGAGTGCAGTGGCGCGATCTCGGCTCACTGCGACCTCTGCCTCCTGGGTTCAAATGATTCTCCTGCCTCAGCCACCTGAGTAGCTGGTACTACAGGCGTGTGCCACCATGTCCAGCTAATTTTTGTATTTTCAGTAGAGACAGGATTTCATCATGTTGGCCAGGCTGGTCTCGAACTCCTGACCTCAAGTGATCCACCCACCTTGGCCTCCTAAAGTGCTGGGATTACAGGTGTGAGCTACCACTCCCAGCCTAACATTTTGTAATTGTCCTTAATTATCAAACATAAAAAATAATTTTTGGTTGGGTGTGGTGGCTCATCCCTGTAATTCCAGCACTTTGGGAAGCTGAGGCCAGAGGATTGCTTGAGGCCAGGAGTTCGAGACTAGCCTGGGCAATATGGCAAGTCTTGTCCCTACAAAAAATAAAAAAAATTTAGCCAGGTGTGGTTGTGCATGCCTGTAGTCCCAGCTACTTGGGAGGTGGTGGTGGGAGGGTCCCTTGAGCCCAGGAGGTTGAGGCTACAGTGAGCTGTGATTGCACCACTGCACTCTAGCCTGGGCAACAGAGCAAGATCTTGTCTAAAAAAAGGTTTTTTTTGATGTTTTTATTGTTGGAATGAGATAGGGCTTAATATCAATTGTTACCTACTTTTTTAATTGTTAAAGATGTAAGTTCTGATTAACACGTAAATAAGTCAAAGGGAGCCAGGCACTGTGGCTCACACCTGTAATCCCAGAACTTTGGGAGGCCAAGGTGGGCGGATTGCCTGAGCTCAGGAGTTTGAGACCAGCCTGGGCAACAAGGTGAAAGCCCTTCTCTACAAAAAATACAAAAAATTTAACTGGACATGGTGGTACACACCTGTAGTCCCAGCTACTTGCGGGGCTGAGGTGGGAAGATCACTTGAGTCTGGGAGGTTGGGCTGCAGTGAGCCGAGATGGCGCCGCTGCACTCCAGACTGGATGACAGAACAAGACCCTGTCTCCAGAAAAAAAAAAAAAAGTCAAAGAGTATGTAAGTAGTTTTGTTATAGCAATGTCATTAAATCATTTGAGTTTCTTCCTAAATATATGCTAAAATCATACAGTGACCAGTATAAGAAATTATTTTTAATTATCTGTCAGTGGACAATTCAGGCTTTCCTCCAGTTTTTTTGTTTTATTCAATTTTTTGTTTTCTATTTATTAATCTAAGAAAAAAGCATTAAAACCATTTTTCTTGAGCATTTAAACATGAGTATCAATTAGATTAATTCCCTTAAGCAGTTTAAATTTCAGTTATAACTTTAGTATGACTTACTTTAACACTTCAAATACTTAAATAGCAAACAAAATGTTATTACAAAATGTGTTATCACACTGATGCTCAAAACTTATTCTAAAGCGTAATATGACATTAATTCATGATTTCTAAACTTGTTTTTATATTTTCTGTTGTTATTATGCTCATTTTAGTTATTTTCTAGGATTTTAATAATATTTTGATTACTTCCGTGGTTTTATTTATTTATTTATTTTTGAGATGGAGTCTTGCTCTGTCGCCCAGGCTGGAGTGCAGTGGCACGATCTCGGCTCACTGCAAGCTCTGCCTTCCGGATTCATGCCATTCTCCTGCCTCAGCCTCCAGAGTAGCTGGGACTACAGGCTTCCGCCACCACGCCCAGCTAATTTTTTTGTATTTTTAGTAGAGATGGGGTTTCACCGTGTTAGCCAGGATGGTCTCGATCTCCTGACCTCTTGGTCCGTCTGCCTCAGCCTCTCAAAGTGCTGGGATTACAGGTGTGAGCCACCACGCCTGGCCGATTACTTCCATGGTTTTAGTCATCAGGCTTCCTCCCCACAAAGAAAAAAGATTATCATACCAAGATAGTGAAAGTTACAGTTGATTCTTTGTCAAGACATGATATCTAGTTGCATAGTCCTGGATAACTGGGTCCTGAGACACTGGCCATTAAGACGGAGTCCCTTTTTATTTTATTTGTTTTTCAAGATGGAGTCTTGCTTTGTCACCCAGGCTGGAGTGCAGGGGTGTGATCTCAGCTCACTGCAACCTCTGCCTCCTGGGTTCGAGCAATTCTCCTGCCTCAGCCTCCCATGTAGCTGGGATTACAGGTGCCCGCCACCATGCCTGGCTAATTTTTGTATTTTTAGTAGAGACGGGATTTCACCATTTTGGCCAGGCTTGTCTTGAACTCCTGACCTCGTGATCCGCCTGCCTCGGCCTCCCAAAGTGCTGGGATTACAGGCATGAGCCACTGTAGAGCCCCCCCGCCTTTTTTTTTTCTGATACGGAGTTTCGCTCTTGTTGCCCAGGCTGGAGTGCAATGGCAACCTCCGCCTCCTGGGTTCAAGCGATTCTCCTGCCTCAGCCTCCTGAGTAGCTGGGATTACAGGCATGTGCCACCACGCCCAGCTAATTTTGTATTTTTTTTTTTTTTAATTTTTTCGATACAGAGTCTCTCTGTGTCCCCAGGCTGGAGTGCAGTGGCACGATCTCGGCTCACTGCAACCTCCACCTCCCAGGTTCAAGTGATTCTCCTTGCTTCAGCCTTTCAAGTAGCTGGGATTACAGGCACCCGCCACCATGCCTGGCTAATTTTTTCATGTGTGTTTTTATTAGAGATGGGTTTTCACCATGTTGGCCAGGCTGATCTTGAACTCCTGACCTCGCGATCTGCCCGCCTCAGCCTCTCAAAAGTGCTGCGATTACAGGTGTGAGCCACCACACCCAATCAGAGTCCTTTTTTTTTTGAGATGGAGTTTTGCTCTTGTTTCCCAGGCTGGATCGATCTCGGCTCACTGCAACTTCCACCTCCAGGGTTCAAGCAATTCTCCTGCCTCAGCCTCCAGAGTAGCTGGGATTACAGACATGCGCCACCATGCCCGGCTAATTTTGTATTTTTAATTTTGTGTTTTTAGTAGAGACGGGCTTTCTCCATGTTGGCCAGGATGGTCCTGAACTCCTGACCTCAGTTGATCTGCCCACCTTGGCCTCCCAAAGTGCTGGGATTACAGGCATGAGCCACCGCGCCTGGCCCAGAGTCCCCCCCCCTTTTTTTTTTTTTGAGACGGAGTTTCACTCTTGTTGCCCAGGCTGGAGTGCAGTGGCATGATCTCGGCTCACCGCAACCTCCACCTCCCAGGTTCAAGCAATTCTCCTGCCTCAGCCTCCCGAGTAGCTGGGATTACAGCCATGCGGCACCATGCCTGGCTAATTTTATATTTTAAGTAGAGATGGGGTTTCTCCACGTTGGTCAGGCTGGTCTCGAAGTCCCAACCTCAGGTAGTCCGCCCACCTTAGCCTCCCAAAGTGCTGGGATTATACGCGTGATCCACTGCGCCCTGCCTCAGGGTCCCTTTTTATAATGAAGTTTTACTTGTTACTTGATGATATCTCTAGGCTTCTGTCCTTTAAAGTTTTTTCAGCTTGGCTTATCTTCCTCTCCCCACCCAACTTTTTATTTTGTAAGTTTCAAGACCTCAGAAAAGATTGGAGATGGAGACAGTGAATACCCATATACCTTCCACCTAAGTTCACTGGTTTTTTGCTCAGCATGCTTCTTAAACGGTGTTGCTGAGGCTGAAAGTGGTAGCTCAGGCATGATGACTGAGTAGTGTTTCTGTCATTTTCCTTGTTTGGAATGCTAACCTTCTAAGGAGTCTAAGATTGTTTTCTGGATGTTGTACTGTTGACCCACATTGAACCTGTCTTTCATAAAATCTCCAATGCCCTTTTTATGCACATGCAAATAAATTTTGCTATATTTTTCTGTAGTGTTGAACAATTTTTGGGGGGCTTTTTGATAGCTTTTGCTACTTAGTATTTTTTTTTTGAAACAGAGTCTTGCTCTGTTGCCCAGGTGGGAGTGCAGTGGCGCAATCTGAGCTCACTGCAAGCTCCGCCTCCTGGGTTCAAGCCATTCTCCTGCCTCAGCCTGCTGAGTAGCTGGGACTACAGGCTCCTGCCACCACGCCCGGCTAATTTTTTTGTAGTTTTAGTGAGACAGGGTTTCATCGTGTTAGCCAGGATGGTCTCGATTTCCTGACCTCATGATCCGCCCGCCTCGGCCTCCCAAAGTGCGGGATTACAGGCGTGAGCCACCGTGCCCGGCCAGCTACTTAGTATTAAAGCTGTTAGTATTGGAGCTTGGAACACCACCTGAATAAGTTTATTGCTCATTCCATATGATGTTTTGTCACAGAGTGATTTGCCCCGGATCAAAACGGAGATTGAGGCCTTGAAGAACCTGAGACATCAGCATATATGTCAACTCTACCATGTGCTAGAGACAGCCAACAAAATATTCATGGTTCTTGAGGTTAGTAGTATGTTCCAGATACCTGAAAACATTTGATCACTTTATCAATAGTAAAAGAGAAAAGTACATTTCACCTGAAAGATTAGAAGAGATGTTAAGCGACTTACCTGTTTTGTTCCATTTGTAACAGTTTAGATTAAATAGATGTATATAATAAATTGGAGATTCAATGTAAATGTCATTTTTCTAATACACCCCTAATGGAGTAGTATGGTTTAGTAGATAGAATATGTTAGAATTTTCTCCTAGAGGGAAGGACTCATTCTAGTTTTTTTTTTTTTTTTTTTTTTTGAGACAGAATTTCGCTCTGTCGCTCAGGCTGAAGTGCAGTGATGCCATCTCTGCTCACTGCACCTTCCACCTCCCGAGTTCACGCCATTCTCCTGCCTCAGCCTCCTGAGTAGCTGGGACTACAGGCACCCACCACCATGCCCGGCTAATTTTTTATATTTTTAGTAGAGACGGGGTTTCACGTGTTAGCCAGGATGGTCTCAATCTCCTGACCTTGTGATCTGCCCTCCTCGGCCTCCCAGAGTGCTGGGATTACAGACGTGAGCCACCGTGCCCAGCCTCATTCTAGTTTTATATGGTATATTAATTTCCTAGGGCTGTTGGAACAAATTACTACAGACTTGGTGGCTTAAAGCAACAGAAACTCATTGTCTGACAGTTCTGGAGGTTTGAAGTCTGAAATCAAAATGTTGGCAAGGCTGGTTCCTTCTGGAGGTTCTGAGGGGGAATCTGTTTCCTGCCTCTTTGCTAGTTGTTGGTAGTTGCTGGCAGTCCTTGGCACTCCTTGGTTTATAGATGCACCACTCCCATCTTGGCCTCCGTCTTCAAATGGTGTTTTCCTCTCTGTGTAGCTGTGTCTCTGTCCAAATGTCTCTCTTCTTAAAAGGACCCAAGGTTTAGGCTTACCCTGATCCAGTGACAGTTCAACCCACAGCACTGGGTAGCTTCCAGTGTCTTTTATGTAAACCAAGCAATTTCAAGTTTTAACTTGCCATTTTTGTCTTGAAAGATGTCTTTAGAACTTGTATTATTCAACTTCTTTAGTTTTCGTTAGTCTCAGCCAAATAATATGTAATTTGCACATGATTTTCACAGGATAGCACTGTTTTAAAAGCATATTTTAAAAATCATAATTTTGGCCAGGTCCTCTCATGCCTATAATCCCAGCACTTTGGGAGGCTGAGGCGGGAGGATCATTTGAAACTAGTGGTTTAAAACCAGCCACAGTAACATAGCAAGACCCTGTCTCTACATACAAAAGAAAAAAGAAAAAAAAAGCCGGGTGTGATGGCGCGTGGTGCGCACCTGTCATTCCAGCTCCTCAGAAGGCTGAGGCAGGAGAATTGCTTGAGTCCAGGAGTTTGAGGCTGCAGTGAGCCACGTTAATGGCACTGTACTCCAGCCTGGGTGACAGAACAAACCCCTGTCTCTAAAAAATAAAAAAAAAATTATAACGTTGAATGTTTTGGATTTAGAGCTATTGTATAGTAGTACATTGTATTACTACACTGTAGATCTACCTACATGGTCCACATTTTAAAACCTCTTTGATTTTAAAACCTCTTTGGTAATTTTAAAACCTCTTTATATTTTTAGGTGATCCCTTTGTTCAAATAAAATTCTTAGGGCCAGGCGCAGGGGGTCACGCTTGTAACTGCAGCACTTTGGGAGGCCAAGGCTGGTGGATTATTTGAGGCCAGGAGTTCGAGACTAGCCTGGGCAACATGGGAAAACCCCATTTCTACAAAAAATACAAAAACTTAGCCAGTTGTGGTGGTGCATGCCTGTAGTCCCAGCTACCTGGGAGGCTGAGGTAGGAGGATCACTTGAGCCTGGGAGGCAGAGCTTGCAGTGAGCTGAGATCATGCCACTGCACTCCAGCCTGGGTGACAGAGCGAGACTCTGTCTCAAAAAAGAAAAAGAATTGTTAAAATCTCCCAAGCATCCATGAACCTAGGAGAAAATTTAAAAGGTACAAGAGAGTGGCGGGGTGCAGTGTCTCGTGCCTGTAATCCCAGCACTTTGGGAGGCCAAGGTGGGAAGATCACTTGAGCTAAGGAGTTCGGGACTAGCTTGAGCAACATAGTGAGACCTTGTTTTTACTTAAATAAAAAAAGAAAAAAAGGCTGGGTATGGTGGTGCACACCTGTAGTCCCAGCTACTTGGGAGGCTCAGGTGAGGAGCCTGGGAGATATAGGCTACAGTGAGCTATGATTGCACCACTGCACTCCAGCCTTGGCAACAGAGTGAGACCCTGTCTCAAAAAAAAAGGTACAGGGAGTATATATTAAAAAACAAAATCCTCTCTTTCCCCTACATCCCAGTCATCCAATATTCTTTAATTTTTAAATTTTATTATATTATTAATAGAAATGGGGGTCTTGGCCTGTTGCCCAAGCTGGTCTTGGACTCCTGGCCTTAAGCGATCTTCCCTCCTTGGCCTCCCAAAATGTTGGGATTGCAGGCGTGAGCAACTATGCCCCACTCTAGTCATCACATTTCTTTTCTTTTTTTTTTTTTTTGAGACGGAGTCTCACACTGTCTTGAGTGCTGGAGTGCAAGGGCGTAACCTTGGCTCACTATAACCTCCGCCTCCCGGGTTCAAGTGATTTTTCCTGCCCCAGCCTCCTGAGTAGCTGGGATTGTAGGCACGTGCCATCACCCCCGGTTAATTTTTGTATTTTTTAGTAGAGACGGGGTTTTACCATGTTGGCCAGGCTGGTCTCAAACTTCTGACCTCAGGCAATTTGCCCACTTCAGCCTCCCAAAGTGCTCGGGATTACAGGAGTGAGCCACCGCGCCCGGCCCTCAAATTTTCTTTTCTCTGAGCCATTCATGTACTTTTCTTGTGTCTCTTGTAGATACCTACATATATTTTATACGTATGTGTATTTTATATGTGTGTGTGTGTGTGTGTGTGTAGCTTACACACACATGGTGTGACACAAATGGTCACAAATTATTACTTTGCACCTTGTTTTTTTCCCAGGTAACAATTGATCTTAGAGACCATCTGAGCACATTCAGATATTTTAGACATTTTTATTTCTCTTTATTTTGTATTTCTTTATTTGAAAATATGAAGTAGGCTGTTTTCTTTTTGTAAAACTTACTGTATAACATTAAAAAATTTCCTATTGAGGTATAAATTTACATATAATAAAATGTACACATTAGGTATGCAGTTTGACAAATGTATATACCCATGTACCTCCCACCCCAAAGTATAAAACATCTCTATCACCTCAGAAAGTTTTCTCCAGCCCTTTTGAAGTTTTCCTTATAACCATAGCCACCCTGCCCTTACCAGCAACTACTCATCTGATTTCTATCACAGCAGATCAGTTTAATCTATTCTAGACTATGATGTAAATGACTCATATAGTATTCTTTTGCTTATTCTTTTGTTAGGCTTCTTTTGCTCAGCATAATACTTTTGTAAGCCACTATATCAATCTATAGTCTTAATAACTTAGTACTGGACATTGTTTCATATCAGTTTGTAAAGAGCTTCCTCTTTTTTTTTTTTTTTTTTTTAATTATTGCCTAGAATTCCATTCCGTGTCATAGTTTATATAGTATCAGCATTTAGGTCTGAATGCTGGTATTCCCCACAAATTCGTATGTTGAAACTTAATCCCCAGTGTGATAGTATTAAGAGGTGGGGCCCTTTAAGGAGGTGATTAGGTTATGAGGGCAGAGCCCTTATGAATGGGATTAGTGCCTTTATACAGGAGGCTTTAGGGAGCCTGTTTGCTCCCTTCCACCATATGAGAATACATAGCACATGCCAACTGTGAGCAACAGAACCTCACTAGACACTGAATCTAGTGGCACCTTGATGTTAGACTTCCCGGCCTCCAGAAATGTGAGCAATACATTTCTGTTGTTTATAAATTACCCAGTGTAAGGTATTTTGTTATAGCAGCCCAAATGGACTAAGACAGTTGTTTCTAGTCTTTTGCTTTTACAAACACTGCTGCTGCAGTAAATGATCTTTAAGGTATATTTTTTGTTGTTGTTGTTGTTGCTGTTGTTGTTTGTTTTTGGAGACGAAGTCTCACTTTGTCACCCAGGCTGGAGTGCAGTGGTGCAATCTTGGCTCACTGCAACCTCTGCCTCCCAGGTTCAAGCGATTCTCCTGCCTCAGTCTCCTGAGTAGCTGGGATTACAGGCGCCCGCCACCACGCCTGGCTAATTTTTTGTATTTTTAGTAGAGACGGGTTGGCCAGGCTGGTCTCGAACTCCTGATCCACCCACCTCGGCCTCCCAAAGTGCTGGGATTACAGGCGTGAGCCACGGCGCCCGGCCAAAGTACTGTTTTTTGATATGAGTGAGTACATCTATAAGAGCAGTAACTAAATGTGGAACTGTGAGGTCAAGTCTATATGCATTTGTAATTTTAATTGATATTGCTAAAATGGAAACCCAGCTCACAGAAAAGTGGAGAAAGTTTTCTGTGCCCTGGGAAAGGGATGGAAAGCCTTGAGCTTTGTGCTCTGGTACCTGTTCTGCAGCCTCTGAGATACCTCTGTAGACCTGGGCTCCTTCTGGTACAGATTGAAAACCACTGGTCTTTGGGATAGAGAAACAATAATTACTGCTGGGTTTTTAAATTTCAGGTAATTACACTAAATGAGAGTACATTAAGATGAGAATGGGTTTTAATACTTTGCTATAAAAATATAAAACCCTGGGTGAGCTTTTTAAAATCACAGTGGTAGTTGGTTTTACTTCTACTTACTGGTAATAAAACTGTTCGAAGAAAGAGTTATTATTCTCATTCCTGGAGTCATTATTGACTTGTTTGATCCTGAGAGTGTACTTTTGAATATACCTTACTCAGTTCCATTCCCTATAAAGTCGAATTAGTAATATCTCTGAGTTAAGTGTACTTTCTTATTTTAAATTTCTGTGAAGTGATTTTTTAAGTTGTAACAATATCTGTGATTCCATTGCTGTTGAAGTACTGCCCTGGAGGAGAGCTGTTTGACTATATAATTTCCCAGGATCGCCTGTCAGAAGAGGAGACCCGGGTTGTCTTCCGTCAGATAGTATCTGCTGTTGCTTATGTGCACAGCCAGGGCTACGCTCACAGGGACCTCAAGCCAGTAAGTGACTGCATCACAGTTAGATGCTCACCTTCAGCGTCATTTACCTGTTATTTTTAGGTTTACAAATGATCTGATTAGGAATCTATCTTTGGTTTGCTTTTTGTTGTTGTTGCTCCAGTCATACCTATCAGATTTCTTTTTTCCTCTTACTTTTTTTTTTTTTTTTTTTTTTTTGGAGGTGGTGTCTCACTCTGTCGCCCAGGCTAGAGTGCAGTGGTGTGATCTCGGCTCACTGCGACCTCCGCCTCCCGGATTCAAGCAGTTCTCCTGCCTCAGCCTTCTGAGTAGCTGAGATTACAGGCACAGGCCACCATGCCCGGCTAATTTTTGTATTTTTAGTAGAGATGGGGTTTCACCATGTTGGTCAGTCTGGTCTTTTTTTTGGAGATGGAGTCACACTCCGTCGCCCAGGCTGGAGTGCAGTGGCACGATCTTGGCTCACTGCAAGCTCCGCCTCCTGGGTTCACGCCATTCTCCTGCCTCAGCCTCCCGAGTGGCTGGGACTACAGGTGCCCGCCACAACACCCGGCTAATTTTTTGTATTTTTTAGTAGAGACGGGGTTTCACTGTGTTAGCCAGGATGGTCTCAATCTCCTGACCTTGTGATCTGCCCACCTTGGCCTCCCAAAGTGCTGGGATTACAGGTGTGATCCACCGCGCCTGGCCAGGCCAGTCTGATCTTGAACTCCTGACCTCAAGCTATTCTTTCGCCCTGGCCTCCCAAAGTGCTGGGATTACAGGTATGAGCCACCGCTCCTGGCCTTGGTAGGCTTTTTGGATGCATTTATGAACGTTCTGCGTATCTGTCAATTGTGTGTGACTTTATAAATGCCTTTTTTTTTTTTTTTTAAGCAAGATCTCACTCTGTCACCCAGGCTGGAGTGCAGTGGCATGATCAGGGCTCACTGTAGCCTCAACCTCCTAGGCTCAAGTGATTCTCCCACCTCAGCCTCCCAAGTAGCTGGGACTACAGGCGTATGCCACCATGCCTAGCTAATTTTCTGTATTTTTATTTTATATATGTATGTATGTATTTATTTTTATTTTTATTTTTGAGACTGAGCCTTGCTCTGTTACCCAGGCTGAAGTGCAGTGGCGCAATCTTGGCTCACTGCAACCTCTGCCTCTCAGGTTCAAGTGATCCTCTTGCCTTAGCCTCCTGAGTAGCTGGAATTACAGGTGCCTGCCACCACTCTCGGCTAATTTTTGTATTTTTAGTAGGCCTGGGGTTTTGCCATGTTGGCCAGGCTGGTTTCAAACTCCTGACTTCAAGTGATGCGCCTGCCTTGGCCTCCCAAAGTGCTGGGATTACAGGCGTGAGCCAGGGTGCCTGGCCGGAAACTATCTTTTTCCATCTGTTTATACTGAACTCGTCGATTTCAACTCACTCTTTTGGTTTAAATTTGCTTTTGGCACAAATTGTTTGCTTGTAGTTGACTCTCAGAACACCAAGGAGAAAATAGGAGAAAATGGTTTATGCTAGTGAGTCTTATGGGGAAGTGATAGAGTGATCGCCCAGGCTGGAGTGCAGTGGTGTGATCTCCGCTCACTGCAAGTTCTGCCTCCCGTGTTCATGCCATTCTCCTGCCTCAGCCTCCCGAGTATCTGGGACTACAGGCGCCTGCCACCACGCCCGGCTAATTTTGTTTGTATTTTTAGTAGAGACGGGGTTTCACCGTGTTGGCCAGGATGGTCTTGATCTCCTGACCTCGTGATCCACCCGCCTAGGCCTCCCAAAGTGCTGGGATTACAGGCGTGAGCCACTGCGCCTGGCCCTTTTTTTTTTTTTGAGATGGAGTTTCGCTCTTGTTGCCCAGGCTGGAGTGCAATGGCACTGTCTCAGCTCATCCCAACCCCCGCCTCCCGGGCTCAAGCAGTTCTTTTGCCTCAACCTCCCAAGTAGCTGGGATTACAGGTATGCGCCACCATGCTCGGCTAATTTTGTATTTTTAGTAGAGACGGGGTTTCTCCATATTGGTCAGGCTGGTCTCAAACTCCTGACCTCAGGTGATGTGCCTGCCTCAGCCTCCCAAAGTGCTGGGATTACAGGCGTGAGCCATTGTGCCCAGCCCTTCTTTTCCCTTATATACTTCTTGTCATTTCATTAGTTTCTAGTCATTTTCGGTTTGTTGTACCCAGACTTTTTAACAGAAACAACCTTAAATCATTTTTACTCATTTTAATTAATTTATTTATTTTTAAAAAGTGAGACCAGGTCTTTCTGTGTTGCCCAGGCTGGTCTTGAACACCTGGGCTCAAATAATCCTCTCTCGTCTGCCTTCAGAGTGCTGGGATTACAGGCATGAGCTGCCACACCCGGCCTTAAATCATTTTTAGAAATGGCTAGAGGTGGGATGTGATATAAGGAAGTCAGTATACAGTTATCAAAATATCTTTGTTTTCCCAGGAAAATTTGCTGTTTGATGAATATCATAAATTAAAGCTGATTGACTTTGGTCTCTGTGCAAAACCCAAGGTAAGTGCAGAAATAAGATGCATCTATGTTCTTTGTAAATGCATTTATTTCTTAGTGTGTGATTTTGTCCTGACTTCCACTTAGTCTTTATTGAGCTTGGTTGCATCCATTGAGAAGAATGTTAAATTTCATCCCAGGTATGGGTAGTTTTTGTAAGTTCTCTAGATGATCATAACATGCAATCAAGATTGAGAGTCACTGCCCTAGTTCTAGGATTGGTCCTGCTGAAGACTCCATGGGTATGCTGTGAGAATTTGCAGTGCAGAGGTGACTTGAGGCTATTACAGCAAGAATGCTGACTTGACCAGTGCTTGCAGTTTGAGTATATTGCCACTAGATGATGCCTTTGTTTGTTTAAATAAAAGTTGAGAATTTAGTGCAAATCTGTTATCCAAATGGTTCTATAACTAACAATTAGTTACATTTTGAGAAACAATCCGCTTTCCTTTTAAAAGAAGGAAAAAGCCCATATGCACTTCTAAATTTATAACTGTTATATATTTCCTTAATTTGCATTCCATGGTTATGTATTGGTGTTCTCCAGCATAACTTCTCTTTGAGGTGACTTTGAACTTTCTGGCTCTCCTGTCTGCAGCAGATCTCCTGTGTGGCTGCCTGTTGGAAGCTTCCTCTGGAGTTCTCTAATCATGGTACTCACAATCTCTAAAATGAGCTGTCTACACTCATTAAGAATGTTGAAATTGCAGACTTGTCTCGGGCTTTGGTAATCCCATAACTGTTTCCTGCCCCGATCAGAATTAGCTAGGTGCAAAGGGAAGCAGATTTTGCCCCTTTGGCAGAAAGTCTGATTCTTTCTGATTCTTCTCTCCTTCCCTTGGCTCTTCAGAAACTATCAGTGGGAACCAAATGCTAGAAGGCAGGTTTTTTTTTTTTTTTTTGATTGACAAACATATAAAGAGAAAACATACTTTGAACAGATAAACTGGTTTAAGTTGTTCTCCATGGGAGGCAGTGGAGAAGGTTTGTGACAGACCCTGTGAGCCTTCATTTATGGCTGCCACAGATTACACACATAGACACCATCTAAGGAAAGCGGGGTTGCCTGGGAGAGGATTGCCTCAGCCTTCTTCCAAGGAGCGCACTCCTGGCCATGTTGTTTCAGTTGTAAATGACATCTCACAATTCACAAATCCTTTGCCAGCTGTAAGAACTCTATACAGCTGTTGGACTGTAGCTTTATTTTCATTATGTCTTGGTATTTCTGTGGGAGGGCAGAGGAGGATGAGCAGATTATTCATTTTAACAGATCTGGAAGCTAAGGGAGTGATTTATAACTGCATCTGGAAAACAGACTTTCAAGGCACTGTTCTATGTAACATATTGCTTTTTTCCCTCTAAGAAAATAGAGCTCTTCTGTATTTGTAAAGATTTCATACTGGAGATAAGGTCCAGTAAATAAACTCCCCCCCCCCCCCCCCGGGATACTTGGGGATGGAAAGACGTGGATGCTTGGATATATGCTAGGCTTATTTATGTATGTGGGTATTTAGGGAAGTATGAACCTGATTTGACTGAGCTAAGGGGAAAGGATTTGTTCATGCCAGGTTGTAGTGGTGTTGGGAATCCAGAGAAGCAGAGACCACACGTGCATGCACACATGTATACAGAGTATTGTGTTGGCTACAGAAATCCTTTATTATGTGGGGTGGTTTTTCATCTAGCTTCTCTTTGCTTGTGCTCAAATAATTTTTATCGGCCAGGCGTGGTGGCTCATTGCCTGTAATCCCGGCACTTTGGGAGGCCGAGGCGGGTGGATCACCTGAAGTCTGGAGTTCAAGACTAGCCCAGCCAACATGGCAAAACCCCGTCTATACCAAAAATACAAAAATTAGTTGGGCATGGTGGCACGCTGTGTGCCTGTAATCCCAGCTACTCTGGAGGCTGAGGCAGGAGAATCACTTGAACCCAGGAGGCAGAGGTTGCAGTGAGCCGAGATTGCGCCATTGCACTCCAGCCTGGGTGACAGAGTGAGACTCCGTCTCAAAAAAAAGAAGAATGTTTATCAAGGTTTAATTCTCTTAAGGGTTGTAATTAATAAGTTTCATTTTTATCTTATTGGCAGGGTAACAAGGATTACCATCTACAGACATGCTGTGGGAGTCTGGCTTATGCAGCACCTGAGTTAATACAAGGCAAATCATATCTTGGATCAGAGGTAATTATTCATTGATTAATTCATTATATAATCAGCAGACATTTATATTGGTCACCTGTAGTGAGTCAGGCACTGTGCGTTGGGGGTATAATGATGAAGTAAGAAATAATCTTGTTAATCAGAGTTCAGTCTATTTGGAGAGTGAGACATGATTACTTATAAATGAAATTAATAACTTGCAATAAATATAGTAACATATACTTATGAAGCAGGGATATTTCTGGTGTCCTTGTTGTGGCTGCTTTTGTATTAAATAGTGCCATAGTTTGGACTGGTTAGTCTAGCTGGATAGAACAAAAGATGAAGGTTCCAGGCTCAGTTTCAGGGATGCTGGTTAGCACAGAGAAAACCTGTGCTTCGTCCATCCAGAGCTGACTCTCCAAGGCCAGCAGCCCTGTGTAGGAGTCCAGGCTGAGAAGGAGTGGGATTTGCCTGATTTATATTTGCTGTATCTCAAATTATCAAATTAGTCAGCTCCTCTCATTCTCTGGAGTACTAGTTTTGCTGATGTGAGTGTCATAAGATTAAAAAACCACTTTAGTTGTGAAAAGCTCAGGAAGTGCTCAAACAGGTTTCCTATTTCAGGACATGTCCAAATCTTTTTTTGTTTTGTTTTGTTTTTTTTTTTGAGATGGAGTCTCACTCTGTCACCCAGGCTGGAGTGCAGTGGCGCGATCTTGGCTCACTGCAACCTCCACCTCCTGGGTTCAAGCGATTCTCCTTCAGCCTCCCAAGTAGCTGGGATTACAGGCAACTGCCATCACGTTCGGCTAATTTTTGTGTTTTTAGTAGAGACGGGTTTCACCATGTTGGCCAGGCTGGTCTCAAACTCCTGACCTCAAATGATTCACCCACCTCAGCCTCCCAATTATAGGCATGAGCCACTGCACCCAGCCTCCAAATCTTTCTTTTTTTTTGGAGACGGAGTCTCACTCTGTTGCCCAGGCTGGAGTGCAGTGGCACAATCTCCGCTCACTACAAGCTCTGCCTCCTGGGTTCACGCCATTCTCCTGCCACAGCCTCCCGAGTAGCTGGGACTACACGCGCCCGCCACCACGCCTGGCTACTTTTTTTTGTATTTTTAGTAGAGACGGGGTTTCACCATGTTAGCCAGGATGGTCTCGATCTGCTGACCTCGTGATCCGCCTGCCTCGGCCTCCCAAAGTGCTGGGATTACAGGAGAGAGCCACCGTGCCCGGCTCTGGCCTCCAAATCTTTAATGTGCTCTTGTACAGTGTGATCCTTCAGAAAAGGAACATCACAGATAACAGCTGGTTCTGATTTTATTTGCCTATGGGATCCACTTTTGATAGAGAGCATCTTTTGGAACTAGCATAAGGAACTTTGGGAATACCAGGTTACTTCATAAAACGAGAAGATGGGAACTGTTTCTGGTGACTTTTTATTTTGATATAATCTCTAACTTACAAGATAGTGCAAGAATAGAATGAGGAACTTTGATATATCTTTTACTCAAATTCAGTTATTTACATTTTTCCTTATTTGCTTTATCATTCTCTATGTTTATATATATGCATGTTTTTTTTTGAATCATTTGAGAGTTAGCTAGAAACATCATATCCTTTTATTACTCAATATTTCTATATATATTTTTCCTAAAAGCAAAGACCTTTTCTTTTATAACCACACTTTAGTATCAAAATTTAACATTGATACAATTTATTTAATTCATAATTCATATTCAAATGGTATTAATTGTACCAATAATGTCCTTTATAGTTTTATTTTCCCCCCAGTCTAGGATATGGTGCAGGATGCATTTAGTTATTGCATTTAGTTATTGTGTCTCTTTAGTCCCTTTTAATCTGGAAGACTTCCTTAGGCTTTCTTTATTTTTTTTATCTCAGCATTTTTGAGGAAGCCAGTTATTTAGTAGAATGTACATCAATTTGAATTTATTTGATGTTTCCTTATGAGTAGATTCAGGTTATGTATTTTTGGCAGAAATACCACAAAAATGATGTTGTAGCCTTCTTAGTGCATTATAGGAAAGGGACCAAATGTTTTCTGAACGTTTATCATAGTCCTGGAATCATGCTGGATACTTTTTATTTTTAATTGTGGTAAAATACACATAACATAAAACTTACGATCTTAACTGTTTTAAAATGTATAGTTTAGTAGTACTGAAATACAATCACATTGTTGTGCAACCGATCTCCAGGGCTCTTTTAATTTTGCAAAACTGAAACTTTATACCTGTTAAACAATTCTTCATTTCTGCCTACCCTATTCCCCTGGCAACTACCCTTCTGCTTTCTGTCTCTATGAATTTGACTAATCTAGGAACCTCATGTAAATGGAATCATACAATATTTGTCTTTTTGTGACTGGTTATTTCACTTAGCATAATGTCCTCAAGGTTCACGCATGTTGTAGCATGTATCAGAATTTCCTTTCTTTATAAGGCTGAATAATATTCCATTGTATGTATATACCACATTTTGTTTATTCATTCATCCATTGGTAGATACTTAAATTGCTTCCACCTTTTGGCTCCTGTGAATAATGTTGATAGGAATCTGAGTGTACAAGTATCTCTTTCAGATCCTGCTTTCAATTCTTTTGGGTATATATTCAGAAGCGGAGTTGCTGGATCATATTGTAATTCTATTTTTAATATTTTGTGGAATCTCCATACTGTTTTCCATAGTGAATGCATCATCTTACATTTCCACCAACAGTGTACAGGAGTTTCACATGGGCTGGGCGCGGTGGCTCATGCCTGTAATCCCAGCACTTTGGGAGACTGAGGTGGGCGGATCATGAGGTTAGGAGTTTGAGACCAGCCTGGCCAACATGGTGAATCCCTCTCTCTATTAAAAATATAAAAATTAGCTAGGCATGGTGATGCGCACCTGTAATCCCAGCTACTTGGGGGTTGAGGCAGGAGAATTGCTTGAACCTGGGAGGCAGAGGTTGCAGTGAGCCGAGATTGTATCATTGCACTCCAGCCTGGGTGACAGAGCAAGACTGTCTCAAAAAAAAAAAAAAAAAAAAAAAAAAAGAGTTTCACATGCTGGATACCTTTAATAATTTTCAATTAAGCTCTACAGACTTTTTTTTTTTTTTTTTTTTTTTTTGAGATGGAGTTTTGTTCTTGTTGACCAGGCTGGAGTGCAATGGCATGATCTTGGCTCACCGCAACCTCAGCCTCCTGGGTTCAAGCGATTCTCCTGCCTCAGCCTCCAGAGTAGCTGGGATTACAGGCATGTGCCACCATGCTTGGCTAATTTTGTATTTTTAGTAGAGACAGGATTTCTCCATGTTGGTCAGGCTGGTCTCTAACTCCCGACCCCAGGTGATCCGTCTGCCTTGGTCTACCAAAGTGTTGGGATTACAGGCATGAGCCACCACGCCTGGCCACAGACATCCTTTTTAGTGAATAGTGTTACCCTATCCCATAAGATAAAGAAGATGAAGAAACTGAGGCTCAGAAATTTGGTGCCTTTGCAGGGTCACACAGCTGGTGACTGAGTGAGATTTGAGTGGAGTGAGGTACTGTTTCCACTATTCCATTTAGTTTCCCAGAAGGAGTGATAATCGTATGCCTGATCTCACAAGATTCCTAGAGGTGATGAGAATCTGCTGATTTGAGTGTATCTGGGTTTTTCCTATGTAATTTTAAATTGTTTTCTTGTCCATGTTAGTTCAACTTCCTATCCTTCTCAGAGTGTCTAAAGGATAGTGGACTGAGGAGTCATTTGAGATACTTACTAAATGATGCAGAGCTCAGGGTGGTAACTCCCTCAGAGATTTTGGTTTCGTTTTCTGAGATGGGGCTTTAAGAATCTTCATTTAAAATACTAATAAAATAGTTGATTCTGATGTTCACAGTCCTGATCGTGCTTTAAGGACATGTTCCATTGTAAATATCTCTAATTTCTTCAGTAATTTTTCATGGGAAATGGTTTCAGTTCTCTCTTCCTCCCAATTATTTTATCTTTTTTTTTTTTGAGACAGGGTCTCACTCTGTCTCCCAGGCTGGAGTGCAGTGGCATGACTATGGCTCACGGTAGCCTTTACCTCCTAGACTCAAGCAGTCCTCCCACCTCAGCCTCCCAAGTAGCTAGGACTACAGGTGTGCACTACCACACCCGGCTAATTTTAAAAATTTCTTTGTAGAGATAGGGTCTTGCTATGTTTCTGGGGCTGGTCTTGAACTCCTGGGCCCAAGTGATCCTCCCGCCTTGGCCTCCCAAAGTGCTGGGAGCCAGTTATTTTTTCATGTCAACTGGTAGTTTATGGATTTACTTGCATTTGCTTTGGTTTTTTTTATGATTTTAGTTAATTTATTCTCATATTCAATTCAAAACAGCGAAGTAAAGGTACTTTGAGTTAACTGAAAAATACTTTTTCTGCTTTCTTTTCTCTAATAAGTGTTGGTAGCACTATGGGGATGTTATTATCATTTTATTCCTCTTTAAGTTTAACCCTAGACATAATCTTTCTGTTGACTTCTTGTGTGTTTTTTTTTTTTGTTTGTTTGTTTTTTGAGACGGAGTTTCGCTCTTGTTGCCCAGGCAGGAGTGCAATGGTGTGATCTTGGCTCACTGCAACCTCCGCCTCCTGAGTTCAAGCGATTCTCCTGCCTCAGCCTCCCGAATTGCTGGAATTACAGGCATGTACCACCCTGCCTGGCAAATTTTGTATTTTTAGTAGAGACGGGGTTTCTCCATGTTGGTCAGGCTGGTCTTGAACTCCGAACCTCAGGTGATCTGCCCACCTCGGCTTCCCAAAGTGTTAGGATTATGGGTGTGAGCCACCGCGCCCAGGCTTTTTTTTTTTTGAGACAAAGTCTCGCTCTTGTCCCCCAGGCTGGAGTGCGATGGTGCAATCTCGGCTCACTGCAACCTCTGCCTCCCGGGTTCAGGCGATTCTCATTCCTCAGCCTTCCAAGTAGCTTGGATTACAGGCACATGCCACCACGCCCTGCTAATTTTTGTATTTTTAGTAGAGACAGGGTTTGACTCAACCCTGGTGGGATTGTGGGAGTGGAAGGACTGCTTGAGTCCAACAGGACCATGTTGGCCAGGCTGGTCTCGAACTCCTGACCTCAGGTGATCCGCCCACCTTGGCCTCCCAAAGTGCTGGGATTACAGGCGTGAGCCACCATGCCCGACCCTTTTTTTTTTTGAGACAGGGTCTCACTCTGTCACTCAGGCTGGAGTGCAATGGTGTGATCTTGGCTCACTGCAACCTCCACCTCCCGAGTTCAAGCGATTCTCCTGCCTCAGCCTCCCGAATAGCTGGAATTATAGGCATGTACCACCCTGCCTGGCAAATTTTGTATTTTTAGTAGAGACGGGGTTTCTCCATGTTGGTCAGGCTGGTCTGGAACTCCCAACCTCAGGTGATCTGCCCGCCTTGGCTTCCCAAAGTGTTAGGATTATGGGTGTGAGCCACCGCGCCCAGCCATTTTTTTTTTTTTTTTTTTGAGACAAAGTCTTGCTCTTGTCCCCCAGGCTGGAGTGCAATGGCCTCCTGAGTAGCTGGAATTACAGACATGCACCACCACACCTGGCTAATTTTTTTATCTTTTTAGTAGAGACAGGGTTTCACCATGTTGGCCCTGCTGGTCTTGAACTCCCTACTTCAGGTGATCTGCCTACCTCGCTTCCCAAAGTGTGGATTACAGGCATGAGCCACCATGTAGTTCACTCTTTCCTGTACAACCTCTTTGCTTTGAATTTTTTTTGAGATGGAGTCTTGCTCTGTTGCCCAGGCTGGAGTGCCATGGTGTGATCTCAGCTCATTTCAACCTCTACCTCCCGGGTTCAAGCAATTCTCCTGCCTCAGCCTCCCATGTAGCTGGTATCACAGGTGTCCACTACCACACCCGGCCAAATTTTGTATTTTTAGTAGAGATGGGGTTTCACCATGTTGACCAGGCTGGTCTTGAACTCCTGACCTCAGGTGGGAGGAGGCTGGTTTTGGCCTCCCAAAGTGCTGGGATTATAGGTGTGAGCCACTGCACCCGATCTGCTTTGAATTTAATACCATGAATGAGTGTCATGCCATCATGTCTCAATTTATAGATTAAATATTTGACATCTCTGAGGCGTAAATGGTCAATTTCTGACCTCCTGCAACTTGGAAGAGTAATCAAGTATTTGCTTCAAAGCAAATTGTTCACTTGAGACGTCATAGTAGAGTCCTAACAATTTGATATGATTTGGTAGACAGGACTAGGAGTTAGATTTGGCTTATCTAGTATAAGTACTACCCAGATATGTGATGCTGCTCAAGTTATTTTAAATGTTTTCTCTTTCTTTTCTTTCTTTGTTTTCTTCCTTCCTTTCCTTCTTTCCTCTTTTTCTTTTTTTCCTCTTAAAACTTGCCTAAGCCTGGGAGGCAAATGTTGCAGTGAGCTGAGATTGTGCCACTGCACCCCAGCCTAGGCAACAGAGTGAGACCCTGTCTCTAAAAAAAAAAAAAAAAAAAAAAATTTCCTAAGGCTCAAATGAGAGTAAGAGCTGTGACTTCTCCTCAGCTAATGGTGGCATCATTATTGACTAAGGCCAAATACTGCTTGAATAAATAGTTACTGCTTAGGACTCATGGGACACATGGATATCACATATAAAGGTTAAGCTCTTTTCTGGGATTTTGAGATTTGTAGGACTATTTGTGCTGGTAGGCTAATTTCTAGTGTGTCTCTCTCTCTCTCTCTCTATGTATATATACGTATATATTTGAGGTTTGTAGGACTATTTGTGCTGGTAGGCTAATTTCTAGTCTCTAAATGTATATATGTATATTTGGACATATATGTATATATGGACACATATGTATATGTATATATGGACATATATGTGTATACATGTATGCATATATGTATATATGTACATGCATGCATATATATAATATATGTACATATATACATATATAATATATAATAAATATATATTATATATAAATAAATGATATATATTTTTAGATGGAGTTTCACTGTGTCGCCCAGGCTGGAGTACAGTGGCGTGATCTTGGCTCACTGCAACCTCCGCCTCTTGGATTCAAGCGATTCTCCTGCCTCAGCCTCCCGAGTAGCTGGGACTGTGGGCATGCGCCACCATGCCCGGCTAATTTTTGTAGTTTTAGGAGAGACGGGGTTTCACCATGTTGGCCAGGCTAGTCTCGAACTCCTGACCTCAGGTGATCCACCCGTCTTGGCCTCCCAAAGTGCTGGGATTACAGGCATGAGCCACCAGGCCCGGCCACCTCTACATTTGAAAAGTCAATCATTGAATTTTATTAAAGTTCTCTACATAGAATTTTATAGTACAACTTAGTCATACTTGCTGATTATCAATAAATTTTAAGACATCCTCATGCCTGTTTACATAATCTTCATATGTAACCTAAACCTTCAGTAGCACTGTAGAATTGTCTCATCTTCTTATCATGTCCAATCCAGCCCAGCCTACTGGAAATTATTTTCTGTTAAGTGCTAGAGTCCAGCTGGAGGAGAGTGCATTAAATTGGAAGTCAGGAGGCCTTCCTGGGTGGCCTCCAATTGACTGGGTGACTTTAGGCAAGCCTCCTTAGCTTCAGGTTCTCTGACTATAGAATAAGCAGGTTGAAGTGGTTGATATCTGAGTTCTTTTTTAGCTTTGCGACAATTCTGTGATTGGATCGAGTCCTACCATTCTGAAATATGTTTGAATTTTTGTTTCAGTAATTTTTCTTTTTCCCTCTTTCTCTCAGGCAGATGTTTGGAGCATGGGCATTCTGTTATATGTTCTTATGTGTGGATTTCTACCATTTGATGATGATAATGTAATGGCTTTATACAAGAAGATTATGGTGAGTATTACAAGGCATAGAATTTCAATGTAGAACTTTTCTATACCGAATAGTATATGCTTTCATTCATAAATGTACAAAAACAGGCATAAAAGTTATTCTCTGCTGTTAGAAGTCAAAATCATAGTTATTCTTTGGGAGTGGTTAAGGAGTGGGCTTCTGTTCTGTTTCTTAATCTGGGAGTTGGCTACACTTGTATACAGTAGTTTCCCCTTGTCAGCAGTTTTGCTTTCTGCGGTCTTAGTTGCCCATGGTCAACTGCGGTCTGAAAATTGGTGAGTTTGTGTAATACAGTAAGATATTTTGAGAGAAAGAGGCACATTCAGGCCGGGCGCGGTGGCTCACGCCTGTAATCTCAGCACTTTGGGAGGCTGAGGCTGGCAGATCACGATGTCAGGAGATCGAGACCATCCTGGCTAACGTGGTGAAACCCCGTCTCTACTAAAAATACAAAAAATTAGCCCGGCATGGTGGCGGGCGCCTGTAGTCCCAGCTACTCGGGAGGCTGAGGCAGGAGAGTGGGGTGAACCCAGGAGGTGGAGCTTGCAGAGCTGAGATTACGCCACTGCACTCCAGCCTGGGCGACAGAGCAAGACTCTGTCTCAAAAAAAAAAAAAAAAAAAAAAAAAGGCACATTCACATAACATTTTTAACAGTATATTGTTATAATTATTCTATTTTATTATGTTATTGTTAATCTCTTATTCTGCCTAATGTATAAATTAAACTTTATCAAATATATATATATATATATAGAAAGAAACATAGCACATATAGGGTTCTTTGCTATCCGTGGTTTCCGGCATCCATGGGTGTCTTGGAAAGTATTACCTGCTGATAAGGGGGACTACAGTATTCAGTTTTTGAAAACTCATTGAGGTGTACTCTTATGTTATACAAACTTCTTTTTTTTTTTTGGAGATGGAGTTTTGCTCTTGTTGCCCAGGCTAGAGTGCAATGGTGCGATCTTGGCTCACCGCAACCTCTGCTTCCGAGGTTCAAGCGATTCTCCTGCCTCAGCCTCCCTAGTAGCTGGGATTACAGGCATGTGCCACCACGCCCAGCTAATTTTTTGTATTTTTAGTAGAGTCGGGGTTTCTCCATGTTGGTCAGGCTGGTCTCGAACTCCCAACCTCAGGTGATTTGCCTGCCTCGGCCTCCCAAAGTGCTGGGATTACAGGCATGAGCCACCGCGCCCGGCCCAATATATAAACTTCTATACATATACTTCCTCAGTGAAAAGCTTAACAAAATAAAAACAGAATGCTGTGTCAAATCACATTTTCCTTTTGACTTATAAAATAAGAACTTCCTCTTTTCTTTTTTTGGAAGATAAAATTTTGGCTTCAGGTTATAATAAAACCACAATTGAGATCACCTACTGTAAGCTTTGTTAAAATCCTATATATCAGAGACAGAGAGTAGATAAGTTGTTGCTTGGGGTTAGGGGTGGAGAGTGACTGCCTGTGAGTATGGGTTTTCTTTTTGGGATGATGAAAACATTCTGGAATTAGAAAGAGGTGATGATTACACAACTTTGTGAATATACTAAAATCTACACTTTAAAAGGGTAAATATTATGGTATGTGAATTATATTCAGTTCAAAAATCAAAAAATCACAGGAAGGAAAATAGGAAAATTATTTTAAAGAATTAATATTTCAAAGCAAACTAACAAAAGAAGACATGTAAAGAGGAAGAAAGAACATCTTGTGTTCCATAGCAAACTGAGGTCAGACTAGCAGAGCAGCGTCTCTGAATGCTTCACTTTCTTTCTTCTTCTTCTTTTTTTTTTTTTTTTTTTTGAGATAAGGTCTTGCTCTGTCACCCAGGCTGAAGTGCAGGAGTGCGATCATGGCTCACTGTAGCCTTGACCCCCTGGGCTCAGGTGGTCCTCCCACCTCAACCTCCCAACTAGCTGGGACCACAGGCACTGCACCACTACATCCAGCTAATTAAAAAAATTTTTTTGTAGAGATAGGATCTTCCCTATGTTACCCAGGCCGGTCTCAAACTCCTGCGCTCAAGTGATCCTCCCACCTCAGCCTTGCAAAGTGCTGAGATTACAGGTGTGAGCTACTGTGCCTGGCCTTCTGAATGCTTCTTGAATCCAATTCTGTTTAACAAATATTTCCTGAATTTCTGCTTTATATAAGATGCTGAAAGGCATAGAAAAGATCTATGAAACTTTATTATTGTCCACCAGGGCCTGATCTCTTGTTGGAGACAGGTATAAGCTATCTAAAAACGGCAAAGGGTGAGGAATGCCATATTATAACAGAGTATAAATGAAATTAATACAGGAGTTGGGGTGGCTCTGGGAGGGCATCTTAGAGGAAGTGAGGTTTGAGCAGGTCTTTAAAAGAAGGGTGGAAGTGTTTCAGAAAGGGATGTGGGCAAGAGCATTCCTGATAGTACAGGTAGTATGAGCAAAGGCATAGAGGTGGGAGAGACGTGGGGAGGAATGGGCAGTTTTTTGTAGCTGGACCATTGGATCTCTAACAATTAGATGAGGAGACTACCTAAAGCAACTCTCACTTCTAGGAAGTAGCATACAGTGTTGAAAGTGGTAGACCCAGTTGGCTTGTTGCCCACTCTATAGAACACCAAGTCTAAGGACACTGAGTTCAATCTTCAACTTTTATTTGACTTATAGTTTTTCCTATATCCCACCTTGGAAGATTCTTTAAAGTTGATTCCCAAGCTTCAGAGAATAGCTTTGGGAAGAGATGGAATTGCAATAGTTCCAACTCCTTGAAGACTGAGGAGCTCTGATTCTGCAGGATCAAAAAGAAGCAGTGTGAGCGGTAGCTATTAACACTGCTTTGGGGACCCATATGTGTCCAGGCTTCTCCTTGTGAAGGGGAGATAAATGAGGCAGTGGGCTGGAGGCCGGCCTCCTAGAGCCTGCTGCTGTAGCCAAGACAGCTTGTTTTCCTCCTGTCACTTCTTGAGCCTTCTTGAACTTTGCTGGGTAGCACTCGTTGCTTTGGCTTCTGCATGCTGACTGTGGCAGCAGTTCCTGACTCCATAGAGCCATACCTGACTGCATCCACATCAGGATACAGGGGAGAGTAGGGTTAGGATCTTTTTGTGGCTTTAGCTCCAGTCAACAGAAGTGGTCTTTGGGCAGCTCAGTAACATTTATCCAGTTATACTTTTACAAAATATTAGGTTGGCCTCTTGAATTCTTCCCTCTTTTTGCTACTTTTTTCTGTAAAGTAGGGCTGTGTTTTTTATTCTGAAATAATTGTATTCTAGTATAGGTTGAGTATCCCTAATCTGAAAATCCAAAATTTGAAATGCTCCAAAATTTGACACTTTTTGAGTGCTGAGATGATGCTCAAAGGAAATGCTTACTGGAGCATTTCAGGTTTTGGATTTTCGGATTTGGGATATTCAGTCAGTAAGCATATAATGCACATATTCCAAAGCCTGAAATCTGAAACACTTCTGTTCCCAAGCATTTGGGTAAGGGATACTCAGCTTGCATTATAAGCTGCTAGGATATTTTACCCTATTCTTGTTTTGGGAACTCCATCCCAAAGAAATAAGCTGACAGATTTCTCCAAAGTGAACTAGAATTGAATCTGCTAGCTGGTGTAACACAGAATATTACACCTCCTAGACTTCTAGAAAGACTGTGGAAACAGATAATGGTAGAATTTCACTGTTGGAAAGCACCTGGGAAATCATGTTTTCTGACCCTTGTTGCTTGTTTTATATTTAATCCTCACTAAAATGTCTCCTGCCTTGGCTATGTCCATGTACTCTCTCTCAGGGTGGGGGAAGTTAGCTAATGGATTTAATTCTTCCTAACCCTCGTTGCACATTAGAATCGCTTGGGGTGCTTTAAAGAGTATTGGTTCCACCCCCAGAGCAATTAAATCAGAATATCATTGAGGTTTTTGAAATTCAGAAGCTTCAGAATCTCTACTTTCTATCTGTGGACTTTGGTAAATTATTTAGCCTCTCTGTGTCTTAGTTTCTTTGTCTGTAAAAATGGATGAAATAACACGGCATAGGGTTGTTGTGAAGATTAAATGAGTTAATCCATGAAAAGCATTTAGAGTGGTGCTCAATAAATGTAGCTATTATTATTATTATTATTTTGAGACGGCGTCTCGTGCTGTTGCCCAGCCAGGCTAGAGTGCAGTGGTTAGATTCAGCTCACTGCACCCTCCATCTCCCAGGTTCAAGCAATTCTTCTGCCTCGGCCTTCCAAGTAGCTGGGACTAGAGGTGGGCACCAGTATGCCTGGCTAATTTTTGTACTTTTAGTAGAGACGGGGTTTCACCATATTGGTCAGGCTGGTCTTGAACTCCTCACCTCGTGATCTGCGTGCCTCTGCCTCCCAAAGTGCTGGGATTATAGGTGTGAGCCACTGCACCTGGCTGCTATTATTGTTTTATTTTTGTTTGTTTTGTTTTTTTCTGTGACAGAGTCTCGCTCCGTCACCCAGGCTGGAGTGCAATGGCGCGATCTTAGCTCATTGCAACCTCCGCCTCCTCAGTTCAAGTGATTCTCTTGCCTCAGCCTCCTGAGTAGCTGGGATTACAATCATGCGCCACCGTGCCTGGCTAATTTTTGTAGTTTTAGTAGGGAAGGGGTTTTGCCATGTTGGCCAAGCTGGTCTCGAACTCCTGACCTCAAGTGATCCACCACCTTGGCCTTCCAAAATGCTGGGATTACTGTCATGAGCCACCACATCTGGCAATTATTTTTGAGACAAAGCCTTGCTCTGTTGCCCAGGCTGGAGTGCAGTGGCGCCATCTTGGCTCACTGCAAGCTCTGCCTCCTGGGTTCAAGCGATTCTCCTGCCTCAGCCTCCCAAGTAGCTGGGATTACAGGCGAGTGCCACCAAGCTCAGCTAATTTTGTATGTTTAGTAGAGATGAGGTTTCACCATGTTGGCCAGGCTGGTCTCGAACTGACCTCAAGTGATCCTCCTGCCTTGGCCTCCCAAAGAGGCTGGGATTACATGCATTTCTAAATGAGATTTGCCAGTATTTTGTCCAGGACTTAAAATTGGCTCAAAAATTAATGTGTACTTTTTTGGGAACTATCTTTGTATGTTTGGTTTTGGTTTCATGATTTGTATTAGCCCCATAAAGTTACATTGGGGAGTATTCTTTCTTTTACTTTTCTTGGGGAGAGCTTGACAATTTTTTTGTGGATGTTTTGTAGAATGTGCTTGGAAGTTCAACTCCACCTGTGCCTTCTTTATGGAAAGATTTTTAACTAACATATAACATTTAACTAACATAGATCATAACATTTCATTTGAAGCTCTCTAGTGGCCTCTTTCTCATCTCGAATACAAGCCAGCGTTTGCCCTGTGTGCTGTGGGTTTTCCCCCGTGTAATGTGGCCTCCCATCACCTCACTGCCCTCGTGGTCTACTCCCTGCCTCACTTGTGCCACCCACATTGTCCTCCTTGTTGTTTCTTTTTTCCCCTTTTTCTGGAACACGCTAAGGTGTGCCTGCCTCAGGGCATTTGTACTTACCCTTTCACCTGAAATGGTTTTCTCCCGGAGAGATGCTTTGTTCCCTCCCTTCTTTCAGGTCTCTGTTCAAATGTTCTCTAATCAGAAAGACAAACACTTGTTTATATGTTCATTTGTTTGTTCATTTACTCATTTATTCGATGTCATTTCACCTTAGGGAGGAGTCAAATAGTTACCAAACACCTAATATGTGCCAGGCACTTTTCTAGATGTGTGGGGTATATCTGTGAATAAAACAGATGAAAGATCCCTGTCCTCGTGGAGTTTATCTTCTAGTAGTGGGGATATAGAGAAAGACAATAAGCATAACAAGTAAATTTTACTAAAAGATGATATGTACTTTGGAAAAGAGAAAAAAATTGAGTAGGATGAAGAGGAATCAGGAGTACAGATGGAGGAAAGGGCCAGTAGGTTGCATGATTAAATAAGGTGGTCAGGATAAACTTCATGGAGGCGAGATGTAAGGAGACTTGAGGGATGTGAGAGTGTCAAGTGGATATCTAGGAGAAAAATATTTCCGGCAGAGGGAACAGCTAGAGCAAAGACTGGGAGGTAGGAACATGCCTGGTGTTGTCAAGGGAGGGCGAGAGGGCCAGTGCAGCCTGAGTTTAGTAAGTGAGGAGGGCAGTAGGAAAGGAAACCTTGGGAACAGGAGGTCAAGCTGCTTTGGGCTGGGTAGGCTCTCATAAGGACTTTGGCATTTTTTCTACGTGAAATGGGGAGCCATTGGAGGCTTTTGAGGACATGATTTGGTTTAGTTTTTAACAGGATCACACTGGCTGCTATGTGGAGATGACTGTAGGAAGTGAAGAGAACCAGGGCATCTGGTCAGGAGGATATTGTAATGATTCAGATAAGAGATGGTGGCAGTGGAGGTGGTAAAAAGTGGGTAGATACTAGATGTCTTTTTTTTTTTTTTTTTGAGACAGAGTCTCGCCCTGTCGCCCAGGCTGGAGTGCAGTGGTGCGATCTTGGCTCACTGCAACCTCCGCCTCCTGGGTTCAAGTGATTCTCCTGCCTCACCCTCCTGAGTAGCTAGGATTATAGGTCCTTGCCACCATGCGTGGCTAAGTTTTGTAGTTTTAGTAGAGATGGGGTTTCGCCATGTTGGCCATGTTGGTCTTGAACTCCTGACTCAGGTGATTCACCTGCCTCGGCCTCCCAAGGTGCTGGGATTACAGGTGTGAGCCACTGCTTCTGGCCTGGATGTCTTTTTTAAAAAATTATTTTTGTATTAACAAAATTAAAAGTAAAAGTAGACCTGTATATACAAAGGGTAAAGTAAAATTGACCCTTTGTATATACAGTAAAATTGACCCTTTGTATATACAGGTCTATGAATTCTAACACATATATAGATTCATATAACCATTGCCAGAGTCAGAATGTAGAACAGTCTGGATGTCTTTTGAAGGCATAGCTAACATGATTTGTGGACGGATTGGATGAGGGGAGTAACCTGAGTAGCTAGAAAGTTGGAAAGTTATTAAAGGTATCTAGCATGTGAAACTCTTTTTTTTTTTTAAGGCAGAGTCTTACTTTGTCACCCAGGCTGGAGTGCAGTAGTGTGATCTCGGCTCACTGCAACCTCTACCTCCCAGGTTCAAGCGATTCTCCTGCCTCAGCCTCCTGAATAGCTGGGATTACAGGCTCCCACCACCGCACCTAGCTAATTTTTGTAGTTTTAGCAGAGATGGGGTTTCACCGCTTAGGACAGGCTTGTCTCGAACTCCTGACCTTAGGTGATCAGCCTGCCTCAGCCTCCCAAGTGTTGGGATTACAGGCGTGAGCCACCGCGCCTGGCCATAAAACCTGTTTTCTTAGAGGCAATCATTGCTATCACATTTATCAGATTTTTATGTATTTTTTTTCAGACATAAGCCTGCATATGTAAGGAATTATATATTTATATATTTTCTCTTTCTGCTACCCCCTTCCCAGTTTTGTTTTTTTTTTTTTGCACAGATGGTAGCATACCATAAACACTGTTCTGCACTTTGTTTTCCTCCCTTAGCAGCGTGTCTTGGAAATCATAGCACTTCATACCCACCTCAGAGCCTCTTCATTCTTTTTATGACTGCATAGAATTGCATTGTATGCATGTACCATAATTTATTTAACCAGTCCTAGGTTAATGGACATTTAAGTAATTTCCAAGTAGTCATTTGTACATTGTGAATATAATAAATCTGTAAGAAAATTTCTAGAACAGTTGTTGGGTCAAAGGTATGTGAATTAGTAATTTTGATAGATATCGCCAAATTGCTTCCCAGTAAAGTCCTATTGGTTTATGCAACTACCAACAGTAGCATAATAATGCCAGTTTCTCCATACCCCCCCACCAATACAGTGTATCACTGTTTTTGATTGTTATGTTTAAGACTTATTTTTGCTGTGCAGGAATTTTTAGTTTTTATTTAGTGAAATTCATCAATCTTTTTCTTTTTTTCTTTCTTTTTTTTTTTTTAGAGACAGGGTCTTGCTCTATCACCCAGGCTGGAGTGCAGTGGTGCAGTCATAGCTCATTGCAACCTCAATCTCCTGGGCTCAAGTGATCCTCCAGCCTCAGCCTCCTGAGTAGCTGGAACTACAGGCGTGCGCTACCACACTTGGCTAATATTTTTTGTAGAGATAAGGTCTTGCTATATTGCCGAGGCTTGTCTCTGGCCTCAAGTGATCCTCCCACCTTGGCCTCTCAAAATGTTGGGATTATAGGCATGAGCCACTGTGCCCAGCCTGTCAATTTTTTATTGTCATATTTGGAAGGGCTTTTTGACTTTATTTTTTAAAATATCCGTGTTTTCTTCTAGTGTTTTTATGGTTTCACTTTTTAAAAATGTTTAAATGTTTGATTCATCTAGAATTTGCTTTAGTATGTTTTCTTGACTTTAAACATCATAAAAAAAACTGTAGAGATTTGCTTTCACATTCTGGATTCTGGATTTTAAAGATCTAATGTAGGCCAGGTGTGGTGGCTCGTGCCTGTAGTCCCAGCACTTTGGGGGGCTGAGTTGGGGACATGGCTTGAGGCCAGAAGTTTGAGACTAGCCTGGGCAACATCGTGAGACTCCGTCTCTACAAAAAATAAAAAAAAAAATTAGCTGGGCATGGTGGCATTTGTCTTTAGTCCTAGCTACTCAGGAGACTGAGGTGGGAGGATTGCTTGAGCCTAGGAGTTCAACGCTGCAGTGAGCTATGATTGCACCATTGCATTCCAGCCCAGGCCATAGACTCTATGTCTTTAAAAAAAAAAAAAAAAGGGCCCAGTGGCTCACGCCTGTAATCCCAGCACTTTGGGAAGCTGAGGTGGGCAGATCACTTGAGGCCAGGAGTAGCCTGGCCAACATGGTGAAACCCCATCTCTACTAAAAATACAAGAATTTTCTGGTCGTGGTGGTGCATGCCTGTAATCCCAGCTACTTTGGAGGCTGAGGCATGAGAATCATTTGAACCTGGGAGGCAGAGGTTGCAGTGAGCTGAGATTGCGCCACTGCACTCCAGCCTGGGTGACAGACAGAGGCTCCTCAAAAAAAAAAAAAAGAAAAAGACAATTGAATCATGATGGCAACGTAGCCATATATACTTAAGATTTGAGGTTCATTTTTAACAATAGTGTATATAAGTCCTTATTTAAAATAGTCTTGCTAATTTCAAGTTTTGCAGACAACTTGTTAAATCTAATTAGGTATTTTTTTAACTTTGTGTTTTGGTTGATATACTAAAAGTAGAAGTGTCAGCTCCATTACTGTTTGCTTGTATTCATAGTCTTCAATCTGTGGTTTCTTTGCAAGAGTTTTGAGCCACTTGTCTATTCAATGAGGATTTAGCTTCATTAAACCGTATACTATAATCTGTAAATCCATGTAACTGTGCTCCTGTAAAGCACAGTGCTTTGCAATACCATTCTTTCTTAAGAGTGTCTCATAGTGTAGGTTATGTAGAGACTAGTGAGCGTACCAGTGCCAATCCATGTACCAAATATTAACAAAGCTCAATTTCTTATTTATTAGATAGATAGAAAATTAATATAAATCTTTGAAGACCGCCAATCAAGAATGACTGAATGGTCAACTCTAAGTATTTTTTTTTTTTTTTTTTGAGACGGAGTCTTGCTCTGTTGTCCAGGCTGGAGTGCAGTGGCACGATCTCAGCTCACTGCAACCTCCGCCTCCCAGGTTCAAGCAATTCTCCTGCCTCAGCCTCCCAAGTAGCTGGGATTACAGGTGTGTACCACTACACCTGGCTAATTTTTGTATTTTTAGTAGAGACAGTGTTTCACCATGTTGGTCAGGCTGGTCTTGAACTCCTGACCTCAAATGATTCACCTGCCTCAGCCTCTCAAAGTGCTGAGATTACAGGCATGAGCCACTGTGCCTGGCCTAACTCTACGTATTCTTTAGGCAGTCCCTTGATAAGTATAATACCTCTCAGCCAGGTTATTGAGTGTCAGTCAATTAGGGATTATTCTACCTGGAAATTACTTGAAGTTATGGGTATTCTATGATGCTGAATAAGAACAAGAGGGGCCATGAGTATAACTGGGGCTAGGATTGGCATTCTTCTGTAAACACTGAGCCTTCTAACCATACTTACTTCTTGGTTATGAGACACTATGCCATAAAGGATAACTAGAGTCATTTTATCCAGCTAAAATTTTGCATATTCACCTTGACCATAAAAAGTCTCAGTAAAGATGTATGATGTGTAAAACAAAATGAGGTATTATGTGGATTAAAAAAAAAATGGAATGATAAAGTTTTCAGTGAGTTTTGAACCCCCCAAAAATGATGTAGAGAGTGGGGGAGATGCCTTCTGCAGGCCAGGTCTAAGTGTCTGTAGGTGTCCAGAAATGGAGTTCTGTGTTTGAGTTGTGCTGAATGAAATCTCTTCTGTCTAGAGCATCTGCAGCAGTCTTTTGGTGGTTTAATTCTTTCTGCTTTTTTCTCTACTTCCTCGTTTACCCCCTCCAAATGGATAGAGCTTTCTGAAGTGTGTGTGTTGCATATCTTTGTGGCTATTGCACATGGTTGCTCAGAAAAAATAAGATGTTTGCCGGCGTGCATATTCTCATCTTATTGTCACAAAAGTAATACTTAACATGCATGAGTTTTGTTACTTACCAGGCTGTGCTCTAAATGAGGTGGTTGCTATTATTGTCTTCCTCTTACAGATGAAGAAACGAAGGGACAGAGACCTTAAATAACTTATTCAGGGTCTTATAGCTAGTGAGTAGCAGAGCTGGGATTTGAACCCTAGCAGTCAAGCTGGCAGCCCATTCTTAAAACCACAATGAAATATTGTTTCTCAGCTCTGTAGTTGCTAGTCACCTAAGAATCACAGATGCCTAGAGGAAGAAGGATCCCCTCCCAAGCATCTTTTTATGCTTATTAATTTGGGAATATTCCCAGACATCCCATCTTTTCTGATTTACTAAGGCTACAAGTTAGTTCTCCTAATTCATTTAGGTATTACTGTGCATAGGCTTTCCCACGCATTTTAGGTGTCATCCTGCAAGGATACTTACTGGTCCTTGTTTCCTTCATCAGCAGCATTAGAGCATTGCAGTAATCAATTATTTTCAAGATCCATTCCAGCTCTGAGTAGCTATAAGTTCTTTGACTTCTGTTTCTTCACATTCAATTTTTCTTGTTTCAGCCTAGCATTCTCTTCCTTTTTTTTTTTTTTTTGAGACGGAGTCTCGCTCTGTCTCCCAGGCTGGAGTGCAGTGGCGTGGTTATTGGCTCACTGCAACCTCCGCCTCCTGGGTTCAAGCGATTCTCCTGCCTCAGCCTCCAGAGTAGCTGGGACTACAGGTGCCCGCCACCACGCCCAGCTAATTTTTGTATTTTTAGTAGAGACGGGGTTTCACCATATTGGCCAGGCTGGTCTCGAACTCCTGACCTTGTGATCCACCTGCTTTGGCCTCCCAAAGTGCTGGGATTACAGCCATGAGCCACCGCACCCGGCTGCATTCCCTTCTTTTGAGATTTTGAATCTTGATTCTGCACTCACGTAGTAACAGCTGTCCCTGCCAGCATTGCACCTGCCAGCATTTGCACATTTCTTAAATATCCCTAAACTAAGTTGTTCATTAAAAAACTGAATAGAGGCTGGGCGCGGTGGCTCACGCCTGCAATCCCAGCACTTTGGGAGACCGAGGTGGGCGAATCACGAGGTCAGGAGTTCGAAATCAGCCTGGCCAACACGGTGAAACCCCATCTCTACTAAAAATACAAAAAAATTTAGCCAGGCATAGTGGTGCATGCCTGTTATCCTAGATACTCAGGAGGCTGAAGCAGGAGAATTGCTTGAACCTGGGAGGCGGAGGTTGCCATGAGGTGAGATTGCGCCTCTGCCCTCCAGTCTGAATGACAGAGTGAGACTCTGTCTCAGGAAACAAACAAACAAACAAACAAAAAAAAAAACTTGAGTAGAACAGAACCACTCCCTAAGTGTTCCGAGTATTGGTTTTTAGTTTTATTCTGTTTCAGCTATGCTTAACTAAGATTTTGTAGACTTACCCACAAAGATAAGATAAGTAACTATTATTTTACTTACCCACCACACCCAGCTAATTTTCGTTATTATACTTCTTTTAGACGAAGAAACTAAAGCGCAGCAAGGTTAAATAGCTTGTATAAGGTCACACAGCTAGTAAGAGGTAGATCCTGGATTTGAACCTAGCCAATTTGTTTTCAGAGCCTTTCTTAGGAAACAGGGCCAGAGAGACTGAATACCTTACACTGTTAATACCTTACTGAAATGGAACTATTCATGGTGATCCTAATTTATTGACTTAACTCTAACCTTTGCTATATTTTTACCTGTCTGGACCTTAATCCTCTATGCTGTTTATTTGTCTTCATTTGTTGTTACTGCAGGTTCACATTCATATGGCAGCCATGGAATTCATACTATTATCAGTATATTGTTTCATCAATAGAAGGTGAATGTACCAACATACAAACTTCAGTGTTTTCTACTTTTATTTATTTGAATGCACTAGTAGATCCTAGATTAATCCTTTGAGGGAGAGAGCTTACCTTAAAATAATAAAGAAGTATATCCTAATAGTATATGTGAGATTCAAGTTCTGATATTTTTGAAAAATCAAATATCTTTGCAGTGGGATGAATATGGTAGAAAATGTCTAATTCTTGTTCAGTGGAGATTTGGCCTTCCTAATTAATAGTATTTACTAATACTTGTATATTCTTTGTTTCTCCTACTCTGAATTTCATTTTTTAGTTTTTCATGTATTTGCAAGTTGAAAATTGATTCAAATTAGGACTTTTATGCATTATTGTGGAATTTAATTTCACACATTATAGATTTTGAAATTTATTGTAATCTTGGCTCAGAACTATTGTTCCGAGTCGCAGTGTAATACAGTCTGCTGGTTGAATCTAATTAAGGTGTCGTATCACTTGCATGCAGTATGTATCTTTGCCTAGAATGTTCTAAAATTCCTCACTTGGGAATAACACTTTCCTCAGTTCTTGGTTTGATTGAAAAACCCAGCAATATTTGACGCACCGTATGTAACTCTTGTTTAAAAGGCAGACTTCGTTTATCTTTTGCATTTGTTGACTATTTTAACCAAAATGCTCAACTGCACTTTCTAGCATGATTACTAATGGCTTGAGTATTAATCTTATTAATGTCACCTATATTCATTTGTCATCACTGCATTCAAAGACAAGCACGACTGTACTCCAGCTGTGGTATACAAATATTAGGGAAGTATAAATAATTTAGCAATTGAAAATTGAGTAGTTTGAAAATAAAATTGCTGCCTAACAATTACAATTTATAATTTTAAAGAAAATCAGCAAGTTGTCTCTTTTTGAAATTATATTTTTACAATTACGGAGTTTACTACAGCATTATGATTATGTATTGGTGAGATGGCCTGCCTCTCTTAGAACAGTGTGAAAAACAAACAATTTCAAGCCACTGGAATTCCCAGGATTATTTTGCTTAGTCCATAGATCTTTTCTCCCTCTCTTCACTTGGATTCTCCCACTGTTATCTGTTTCTTGCTCTCCTTTGCAAGGTAATTGTCCCTTAAATAAACAAACACAAATTCTTTAAAGAATAGCAGAAACAAGGGTCCTATCTCTGACCATTTTTTGCTCTGTAACAGTGTTTCTCAACATTAACACTATTGGCATTTGGACCACATAATTCTTTGTTGTAGGGGACTGTCATGCATTGTAGGATGTATAGCAGCATCCATTACCTTTACCCACTAATTGCTAGGGGTAATCTCCAAGTAGTGACAATTCAGAATGTTTCCATACACTACCAGATGTCCCCTTGTAGGACAAATCATCCCCAGTTGAGCACCAGTGCCCTACAATATTGAACAAGTACTTAATCTCCCTGGCTGAGAGTTGGTTTCTCCATTTGTATAATGTGGTTAATAGTCCCTGCCTACTACAGAGGGTAAAATATATGTACAAGTGTTTTGTGCATTTTAAAGCACGGTGTACAAATAAGAGACCTGGCAGCAGAGCTCATTTTTGGAGTCTATTTTGGCCAGTATTTCAGCACAGAGAATGAAGTTGAGAATGTCAGGACATGGTAATGAGTCACAGGCCTTATGACCCACTTGTGGATGATACTCTGCAGAGGTGTTCTGCCCAAATAGGGGAATTGGATGGGGACATTGCAGGAGGTGATGTGAACAGGGCTTGCCTAGACGATGTGTACCTTACCAGACAATCCTGAGATTCTGAGATAGCTGCAGTGGGGCAGTGCTTCATTGGGAAGGCCTATGACATTCCTCAGAATACCTTTAGCCTTTCTTGCTGCACTGAGTATTTAGCACTTTTGGATACACGGCTTTTGGCCAATGTGTCCATCTCTGGCCCTCAAAAAAGGAATACTACTTTTTGAATATTCCTATCTCCTGTTTATTTCAGATTCAATACATATTTATTGTCTCTTACATGCAAGGCAGTATGCCGAGTGCTTTCACATATATTCTGTTGGTTTATAATCCTGTAAGTGGCATTAGTTGTATTGCAGTTAATAATAATGGCAGTAATAGTATCAGCAGCAGCAGTCGAAGCTAACGTTTATCAAGCTCTTACTGTGTCCATGGTACTGTGCTAAGTGCTTTATGTATACTAAATCATTAAACCCTAGCAAAACTTCTATGCAGTAGGTGTCGTTATTATACTTCTTTTTTTTTTTTTTGAGATGGAGTCTCGCTCTGTCGCCCAGGCTGGAGTGCAGTGGCGTGATCTCGGCTCACTGTAACCTCCACCTTCCAGGTTCAAGTGATTCTTCTGCCTTAGCCTCCCAAGTAGCTGAGACTACAGGCACGTGCCACCACACCCAGCTAATTTTTGTTGTTATACTTCTTTTTTTAGATGAAGAAACTAAAGCACAGCAAGGCTAAATAGCTTGTATAAGGTCATACAGCTTGTAAGAGGTAGATCCTGGATTTGAACCTAGCCAATTTGTTTTCAGAGCCTTTCTTAGGAAACAGGGCCAGAGAGATTGAATAACTCTTACAAGCCCATGGAGCCAGTAAGAGGTGGAACTGGGATTCAAATATAATATATGACTCCAATCCATTGCTGTTCCAATGTGCCAAACACCACACTTCTCATTCACTTGTTTTCTCTGCTTCTTTCTGGATAGGATTGCTTCCATGGTGCCAGCTTATAGCAAAGCACAGGGGAATCTAGTAAAAGATACTTTAAGAATTCAAAATAGGTTGATAAAAAGGGGTGATAAAAAGGCAAAGAGGAATTTGGAATCAGTATGGTAGAGCTCTCTTTATTTAGTACTTTGGTCTGAGTATTTATTTTTACATTTGGTTTCTGTGGAGTATTCCTACTTTTAGTTAAGAGTACTTTTCAGAATTTAAAGGCATAATGTCTCCTATTATGATAGTTTCAGAATTTAAAGGCATAATGTCTTTTTTATTATGATAGATCTGGTTATGGGCCTGTTATTTGTGTGTTGGAGCAGACCAGAAAGGGCTGAAACCTGGAATCAGACTTGTCCTTGAGGTGGGCAGATGCTGGTATGGGGGAGGTGATGTGAAGCAGCTAAACCCTCATAGATAGTGTATGAGCTTCCTAGGGTTGTTGTAACAAAATCCTGGAGAGTGATGGGTTAAAACAACAGAAATCGATTCTTGCGCAGTTGGAGGGATACTGTTCAACCCAGTACAGATAGTGTCCAGAGAGTAAGCAGCAAACCGCTTTGCAAACAGCAGAGGGAAGACCACCCAGAGTACAGGGAGTGAAGCTGATAGAGGACACTCTAGGAGCAGGCTGTGATCAGAGACGCAGGCAGCTCACGGCCATTTGATCAGCACATAGGAAGCTCTTTGTTCCAAGCTGATCTCCACTCTCTATGGGACCCTGGCAAGAGCAAGCTGAAATATTTGAGACCGGGCAAATAAGCAGTTTGCCAAGAAAGAGAACAAGGCAAGTCCTCAGGACTGGGATCACGAAAAGCCTGGGTCTCAGGAATAAAGTAAAGCTCAGATACGAGAGTGGGGCCAAGTAGGTCAGGGCCAGTCATGCAGCAACTGTGACTCACTACTGCTGAGTCCCAGAGAGTTGGCTAGAGCATCTAAAACCCCTCCTTCCCAGGGATAGGCATGGAGCCCAGGCAGCAGTGAGCCTTCAGATTGGGGTCCAGTTGGCTGTAGATGAAGCGTGGTAGGGGAGAAATAAATTCAAGGCTTCATTGCTATAGTTCAAAAACAAACTTTGAGCCAGGCAAGATGGCTCATGCCTGTAATCTCAGCACTTTGGGAGGCTGAGGTGGGTGGATCACCTGAGGCCAGGAGTTCGAGACCAGCCTGGCCAACATGATGAGACCCTGTCTCTACTAAAAATGCAAAAATTAGCCAGGCATGGTGGTGCATGTCTGTAATCCCAGCTACTCAGTAGGCTGAGGCAGAAGAATGGCTTGAACCCTGGAGGCAGAGGTTGCCGTGAGCGAAGATTGTGCCATGAGACTTCATCTCAAAAAAAAAAAAAAAGAAAAAATTATGAAGGGTTACATTCATCGCAGAATTGTTTATGATATAATTAGGAATTGGTCTATGACAAACTCCAGAGGGCCTCCAAAATGAATGAAAGACAAAATGCACTGAATAAGGGTTCTAGGTTAGAAATATAAGTGCAAGTGTGGCAGGCCAGGTCTCACTAATGCAGGCCTCCATTACAACTGTCCCAGCACTGAGTGGCTAGGTTATATACTAAAAGCTGATTGAGCCAGTGCCCTTATACCAAGGCTGGAATGTAACAAAGAGCCCACCAAGAGTTTTGCCTAGGCTTTTCCAGGGCCTTGAAGCATGACAAGATAACGAAGGAATTCTTCTCAGGACCCTTTTAGTATGAAACAAATTTTACTGGGGGTCTGAAGAAAGCACAAACAATTTCTTTGGAGTCTAAAGGAACTCCCCAAACCTTTATGATTTAGCAGGATACAAGATAAGGGTAATCACCCCAGCCAGCACCTAGACCCATTTAGATTAAGTAAACTTACTGAGGCTCCAGAAGGTCTTCGGGACTCAGACCTTAGTTATAGCTTAAAAGAAGTTAGTCACTTATGTTTTTAGATAAATGCACACTTACACGTAGACATATAGCTTAGAAGGTATATAGGCTCTGGAAAACTTTGTAATTTTGAGTTGGTCTGGTGATAATTTCCAGGCCTTTTCCCTGTGGCTGGTTACAGAAATAAAAACTCTTCCTCCCCAGTTCATCTATATCTTGTTATTGGGCCGCAAGAAATAGCAGCCCAAGAGGCCGGGCATGGTGGCTTACGGCTGTAATCCCAGCACTTTGGGAGGCTGAGGCGGGCGGATCACCTGAGGTCAGGAGTTCGAGATCAGCCTGACCAACATGGCGAAACCCTATCTCTACTAAAAATACAAAAAATTAGCTGGGCGTGGTGGCAGGCACCCATAATCCCAGCTACTCTGGAGGCTGAGGCAGGAGAATTGCTTGAACCCGGGAGGCAGAGGCTGCAGTGAGCCGAGATCACTCATTGCATTCCAGCCTGGGCAACAAGAGCGAAACTCCATCTCAAGAAGAAAAAAAAAAAAAAGAAAAGAAGTAGCAGCCTGACCCTCAGTTTAGTCTGGGAACACAAAGAAGACAAGGACAAGGACAAGCGCAAACACACACACACACACACACACACACACATGCCAACTGTAAATGAATGCGGCCAGAAGGATGGAGGCAGATAGGTGAGGAAGCCATTGACTTGTACCAGCATTGGGGTTCTCTGTTCTTATGAACTGTCTAGGATATAATTCTTACAGAATCAGTCCACCTTAAAGGTGAAGGGGAAAACAGACAGGTATGGATCACTCAGAGTCCTAAGATGTTATGGCAGGCTGGCTTTCAATTATGTTAAAGAAGTAATAGAAGTCCCAGAGAAGCATTGTCAAACAATGAATCTAAAAAGAAAGGGTCAAAAATCAGCCTCTCTGATGAGAGTAGATGGACTGACCTACAAGTGTTTCCTAGGAAGAACAGTAGCTGTCATTTTACAAATGACTTTTAATGTTATTACATTTTTATTCCCTTTATCGAAAGCACTCAGTATTACCCAGAGAGCCTATTCTCTCTCTCTCTCTTTTTTTTTTTTTTGGAGACAAGAGTTTTGCTCTTGTTGCCCAGGCTGGAGTGCAATGGCGCAATCTCGGCTCACTGTAACCTCTGCCTCTTGGGTTCCAGCGATTCTCCTGCCTCAGCCTCCTGAGTAGCTGGGAATTATAAGTGCCCGCCACCACACCTGGCTAATTTTGTATTTTTAGTAGAGACAGGGTTTCTCCATGTTGGTCAGGCTGGTCTCAAACTTCCGACCTCAGGTGATCCGCCCACCTCAGCCTCCCAAAGTGCTGGGATATCCGCCCACCTCAGCCTCCCAAAGTGCTGGGATTACAGGCGTGAGCCACTGTGCCCAGCCTGAGAGCCCATTCTTATTTATCCCTTGCCAGGGCACCTTAACACTTGCCAGAGACAGAAACTGACAAAGTCTTTTTTGTTTGTTTTGTTTTTGAGACGGAGTTTCACTCTTGTTGCCCAGGCTGGAGTACAGTGGCACAATCTCGGCTCACTGCAACCTCCACCTCCCGGGTTCAAGTGATTTTTCTGCCTCAGCCTCCTGAGTAGGTGGGATTACAGACATGCGCCACCACGCCTGGCTAATATTTTGTATTTAGTAGAGACGGGGTTTCACCATGTTGGTCAGGCTGGTCTCAAACTCCTGACCTCGGCCTTCCAAAGTGCTGGGATTACAGGCATGAGCCACTGTGCCCGGCTCAGAGTTTGTTTTTGAATTGTAGCAATGAAGCCTTGAATTTATTTCTCCCTACCAAGCCTCATGTATGGCCAACTGGACCCCAACCTGAAGGCTCACTGCTGCCTGGGCTCCATGCCTATCCCTGGGAAGGAGGGGTTTTGGATACTCTAGCCAGCTCTCTGGGAGTCAGCAGTAGTCAGTGACAGTTGCCTGTGACCTTTGGAAAAGGCTTTTTCTCAATTTGTTGTTAACTTTATTAATGAATTTTTTTTTTTTTTTTTGAGACGGAATCTTGCTGTATTGGCAGGCTGGAGTGCGGTGGCGTAATCTCAGCTCACTGCGACCTCCACCTCCCGGATTCAAGCAATTCTCCTGCCTCAGCCTCCTGAGTAGCTGGGACTACAGGTGCGCACCACCATGCCCGGCTAATTTTTGTATTTTTAGTAGAGACGGGGTTTCACCATGTTGGCCAGGATGGTCTTGATCTCTTGACCTCGTGATCCACCTGTCTTGGCCTCCCAAAGTGCTGGGATTACAGGCGTGAGCCACCACATCCGGCCAATGATATTTTGTTATACAGAAATATCAAACGTTAATTTTGTCATATATTACTCTTTATAGTTGTTGGCTTTGCTGTCATGTCTAGAAAGATTCTAAAAATAATCACTCATGCTTTCTTTAAGTACTCTTATGGTTTTGTATTTTCTTTTTTTTTTTTTTTTTTTTTTTGAGACGGAGTCTCGTTCTATCGCCCAGGCTAGGGTGCTGCAGTGGCTGCAGTGACACGATCTGGGCTCACCGCAACCTCCACCTCCTGAGTTCAAGCAATTCTCCTGCCTCAGCCTCCCTAGTAGGTGGGACTACAGGCGCCCGCCACCACGCCCAGCTAATTTTTGTATTTTTTGTAGAGACAAGGTTTCCCTGTGTCAGCCAGGATGGTCTTGAACTCCTGACCTCGTGATCCACCTGCCTTGGCCTCCCAAAGTGCTGGGATTACAGGTGTGAGCCACCACGCCCAGCCTGGTTTTGTATTTTCATTTAATCTGGGTGGAATTAATTTTGGTATGTTCTATGAATTACAGTTCAATCAATTTCTCTCAAATAATTAACCTGTTATCTTAGCATCATTAAACAATGTGATTTCTGCTGTGAGAAACTGTTGTATTGCTTCCTCTGAATTGGGAAAGAGGATGTGTGTGGTAAGTTTGTAAGAGATATTCTATCATGTATTAGTATTTAGCCAAGTCCCTGATCTTATCTTTGATGACTTGGTGGCCATAATTTCTGAGTATACTAGGTTGTATACATTTGCCTTCTTAGGCTCTTTTAGTCCTAAAAGAGGTATTTACCTTAGAAAGTGGCTTTCACTAGTTTTCCTCAAAGATTGTGAATTCTGTTTTGTGGATGACCTGTTTTTAACCATAGCCTATGTACTGTCACCAAATATGCTTTTCTGCTGCTTCATTTTGTCAACTGATAATTGCTCTGAAATTATAAACTAATAATTGTTTCAGCAGTACAAAAATAGACTACAGTGTATACTTACTGTCCATTTAATACTACAGATTCCAAAGCCGTATGACATTTTTGTTTCCTACTGTTATGTTCTTTGTGCTCTAGCCCTTCTCTGATACGTGGATAATTTAGAGGCAATGATAGTATTTAATATGCCCGATTTTGTTCTTTAAGGCAAGAAATTGATTTTTTTTTTTTTTTGAGATGGAGTCTCGCTCTGTCACCCAGGTTGGAGTGCAGTGGCACGATCTCGGCTCACTGCAACCTCCGTCTCCTGGGTTCAAGCGATTCTCCTGCCTCAGCCTCCTGAGTAGCTGGGATTACAGGTGCCTGCCACCACGACTGACTAATTTTTGTATTTTTAGTAGAGACAGTGTTTCACCACGTTGGCCAGGCTGGTCTTGAACTCCTGATCTCAGGTGATCTGCCCGCTTCGACCTCCCAAAGTGCTGGGACTTCAGGTGTGAGCCACCACGCCCAGCCAAGAAATTGATTTTTTTTAGTTAATAATGTTTACCAAGTATTGTAGTTGGGTGAAGTCTTCAAGCTTAAAAGTAAACCTCCAGCATGTTATTACCTAAGGAATTTGTGTCAAGGCTGATTGAACCTGAATCTCTTAAATGTTTTGTTTTTGTAGAGAGGAAAATATGATGTTCCCAAGTGGCTCTCTCCCAGTAGCATTCTGCTTCTTCAACAAATGCTGCAGGTAAACTTTATTTTTAAATAATAGAAGTCTATTGTAATTGTTTCGTTCAACTTTTAAGATATCTGTGGCGCTACATCATTTCCTGTTAGCTTGAAAAAAATCCCACTCATATCTACCTTGAAAATATCCTCTATTAGATCCTTTCTTAATTATGTTGTAAACCCAGTTTATTTTAGACACCTACCATATGTCATAGCTGGTGTGGTTTTTCTTACTTTGCGAATTTTCTGTTTTCTCTAACTAGTTCTTGTTCTACTCTCTTTTATTCCCAAATTATTGATTGATTGATTGATTGATGGAGATAGTCTCACTCCTTAGAAGACCCCCAGGTTGGAGTGCAGTGGCGTGATCTTGACTCACTGCAACCTTCGCCTTCTGGGTTCAAGTGCTTTTTCTGCTTCTGCCTTCCGAGTAGGTGGGATTACAGGTGTGAACCACCATGCCAGGCTAATTTTTGTATTTTTAGTAGAGACAGAGTTTTCCCATGTTGGCCAGGCTGGTCTCGAACTCCTGACCTCAAGGTATGTGCCTGCCTCAGCCTTCCAAAGTGCTGGGATTATAGGCGTGAGCCTCTACACCCGGCCCCAGCTCTTTTTTTTTTTTTTTTATTTAAATGGAGTCTCCCTCTGTTGCCCAGGCTGGAGTGCAGTGGCGTGACCTTGGCTCACTGCAACCTTTGCCTCCCAGGTTCAAGTAATTCTCCTGCCTCAGCCTCCTGAGTAGCTAGTACTACAGGCGTGCGCCACCATGCCTGGCTAGTTTTTGTATTTTTAGTAGAGACGAGGTTTCACTGTGTTAGCCAGGCTGGTCTCGAACTCCTGACCTCACGTTTTCTGCCTGCCTCGGCCTCTCAAAATCCAAAGTGCTGGAATTACAGGTGTGAGCCACTGGCTTTTTTTTTTTTTTTTTTTGAGACAGAGTTTTGCTTTGTTGCTCAGGCTGGAGTGCAATGGTGCAATCTCGGCTCACCACAGCCTCCGCTTCCAGGGTTCCCAGGTTCAAGTGGTTCTCGTGCCTCAGCCTCCCAAGTAGCTGGGATTACAGGCATGTGCCACCATGCCTGGCCAATTTTTGTACTTTTAGTAGAGATGGGGTTTCACCATGTTGTCCAGGCTGGTCTTGAACTTCTGACCTCAGGTGATCCACCCGCCTTGGCCTCCCAAAGTACTGGGATTACAGGTGTGAGCCACCGCGCCCAGCCTGGCCTCTTTTTTTAAAAAAAATTTTATAGACAGGGTTTTACTCTGTCGCCCAGGCTGGAGTGCAGTCGTATGATCTTGGCCCACTACAGCCTTGACCCCCAGGCTCAAGTGATGGTTCTACTTCAGCCTCCCAAGTAACTGGGACCGCTGGTATACACCACCACACCTGACTAATTTTTTGTGTTCTTTCTTTAGTTTTCTTTTTTTTTTTTGGTTGTTTTTAAATTTTATTTATCATTTCATTCCTTTTAATTACTTTCAGCAAACTGTATTTTTTGTAGAGATGGGGTTTCGCTATGTTGCCCAGGCTGGTTTCGAACTCCTGAGCTCAAGCGTTCTGCCTGTCTCGGTCTCCCAAAGTGCTGGGATTACAGGTATGAGCCACGGCATCCCGCCTTTTCCCAACTCTTGCTCATTAAGTATGTTAGTAGATACTGAATAAATACTTGAATGAGTTGATGTACTATTGAATGGGCCCTGTTACCTAGTTTGAGTGGTTCTCAAACTTCAGCAGATATCAAAATTACCCCAGGCTTGTTAAAATACAGATTGCTGGGCTCCAGCCCCAGAGTGTGTAATTCAATAGATCTGAGGCAGGACTGAAATTTTGCATTTCTAACAAGCTCCTAGAAGATGCTGATGCTGCAGGTCTTGGGGCCACACTTTGAGAACCACAGATTTATTGGAATGAGCCTCTGAGGGTGAAAGATAGGAGTGCTGAAGCCTAGGTAAGCACTCTACCAATTAATCAATGTATCACCTAATCTGATCTATAAAATGGGGGTTCTGAGCCTGGCCTCACTGCTATGTAGTGTTATAAGGACAAAATGAGATTGATAGGAAACACTTTGAAAATATGAGTATCTTCTTAGTGCAATTTTTTTTTCATTATGTATTCAGAATATCTTCTGGTTTTTTCATCTATTAAGTCATCTCCATCTTTTATTCAAAATTTACCTCAGGCTCACTCACCTTGATTAAGTAGGGCCAGACCACCAAATCTCCGTAATGAGATTGAAAATGCCTTACTCTTTCTTCTAGACTCCAAAATAACCTTAATCTTTGTTGATTAATTTTTCTCTCCTTACATTTGAAAATTACAAATGGAAAGGTGTGCTTTTCAACTTGTTCTGTGTGATTGTAAGCTCATTGGAGGTAGAGATTGCATATTCAGTATGAATGCCCTGCATTGTGGCTGCTTGAATGTTAAATTGGTGAATATTTCCCGTGAATAGGTTTTCCAGCAAAAGACTATTACATCATACAATAGATTGACTGAACTTCATGAATAATGTCCATAACAATGAAGTTCATGTTTGTTAAACATTTATCTTCTAAGCCTGTGTTGGTTGCTATAGTTTTCTTGCCTCTGTTGCCTTTTTAAAAGAATTTCTTCCAAGGCCATTTTAAAGTCTTTGACAGCATTTTTGTGATGATAAAGTTTACATCTGTTCTGATGCATTTTTAGTTTTCAGGAGGAAAGGTGTTCTATGTTCTCTATTTGAAATGTTAATCTCTAGCTACTTTTTAATGGCCACTAGGTGGACCCAAAGAAACGGATTTCTATGAAAAATCTATTGAACCATCCCTGGATCATGCAAGATTACAACTATCCTGTTGAGTGGCAAAGCAAGAATCCTGTAAGTAAAATGAAATCCAGTAGAATTTTTTTTTTTTTTGACTTTGTGTGGTCTTTGGGTGAATTCAGAACCTACAATGATGTGGTCTAAATATACAAGAAAATATATTAATCAGATTGGTGTTTGGGAGACTTGTAACCTAATGGACAGTGGTTCCTTAACCCCATCTGCAAATGAGAATTACCTGGGACCTTAAAAAGAAATGCCTGCTCCCCATCCCAGAACACTTAATGGGAGTTTTTAAAAGCTCCCAGGTGTTTCTCATGTGCAGTCAGTCACGGTGCTCTGGGAATCTTGGACAAGTTACTTAACTTTGCAGAACCTATTTATTCATCTGTAAAAAGTAGGTTAAACCAGTTCTACTTCCCAGAGAAGTTATGAGGGTACAGTAGTTCTCAAACTTTTTAGTTTGAGGATCCCTTTATACTCTTAATATTTATTTATTCATTAAAAACTAACGTGATAAAACTATTGCATATTAACACAAATATTTTTATGAAGAATAACCATTTACAAAATAAATTTAGCAAAAAGAATGACATTGTTTTACAACTTTGCAAATTTCTTTAAAGTCTGGCTTAATAGAAGACACCTGTATAGACACCTGCTTCTGTGTTCAGTCTGTTTTGATAGGTTGTTTTGATTGAAGCCAAGGAATAAAATGCAGCCTCACACAGATATGTAATAGGAAAAGGAAGAAAAATTTTAATAGCCTTTCAGACAGTTTCTGATAGCCCATTAAAACTTGAAAAATGGTAGTTTCTTAAAGGGTAATTGCATGTGGAATCTGAAGCCATATCAATGAAATTTTGTACTGTATTCCATAAAATCCATTGTTCTGTCCATTGGATCTTTTCCCCACATAACATGATGCATTGGTTATTTGGAAAACACTGGTTTGCTGAGTTATGCAAATCTTCCAAACGTTAACACATTTTGTTATACAACATTAAATCACATTCCTTAAAATCACTACTGATCTCAGTAGAAAAGTCTTTAACTATTGGAAAGCACTCAAGATCATGGTGGCAAATAAAAGTTTTCTAAATTCTAATTTTTCTTAAAAGCTAAAATTCTATCATTGACAACAAATATGTCATTTTCCTTGAACTGACAAGTTCCCTTGGTTCATTTTTGAGAAAATGTCTGCTGAACATTTAAGTCTAAATAACTATAGTTAGTCCGTGTCCTTTCTCATCAAAATGGTGTTCTTTGAAAAAAATGGCTAATTAGGCCAGGCACGGTAGCTCACACCTGTAATCCCAGCACTTTGGGCGGCTGAGGCAGGCGTATTACTTGAGGTCAGGAGTTCCAGACCAGCCTGGCCAACATGGTAAAACCCCGTCTTTACTAAAAATGCAAAAAATTAGCTGGCATGGTAGTGCCTATAATCCCAGGTTCTCAGGAGGCTGAGGCAGAAGAATTGCTTGAACTCGGGAGGCAGAGGTTGCAGTGAGCTAAGAGCGCCACCACACTCCAGCCTTGGGTGACAGAGCGAGACTCTGTTTCAAAAAGAAAAGTAAAGAGGCTGGGTGCGGTGGCTCACATCTGTAATCCCAGCACTTTGGGATCCCAGGCGGGTGGATTATGAGGTCAGGAGTTCGAGACCAGCCTGACCAATATGGTGAAACTCTGTCTCTACTAAAAATACAAAAATTAGCTGGGCGTGGTGGCACACACCTGTAATCCGAGCTACTCAGGAGGCTGAGGCAGGAGAATAGCTTGAACCTGGGAGGAGAGTGAGACTCCATCTCAAAAGAAAAAGAAAAAAAAAAGGCTAATTGAGCTCATAATTCAGTCATACAGGTGCTTTTCCTCGAGACAGCTATCCAACTTTGGTATTGTAGAAGTACATTATGCTACTTCCTATTTAGTCACACAGAGTATTAAAAACATGTACTCAAAGTAAAAATGTAATAAAATTAATATCTTTTACTGGTTTATCAGGGAAATTCTTAATTGAAACTGGCTTCTTTTCGAACTATGGGTATATGACAAAGAATACAATATTTTAGTACAGTTTGGTGCCACTGCATTGATTCATACTAAGGTGCCAGCAATTTATTTATTTAATTTTAATTTTTTATTTTTTTGAGAGGGAATCTCGCTATAATCGCCCAGACGGGAGTGCAATGGCACGATCTTGGCTGACTACAACCTCCGCCTCCCAGTTTCAAGCAATTCTCCTGCTTCAGCCACCCGATTAGTTGGGATTACAGCTGCCTGCTACAACGTTTGGCTAATTTTTGTATTTTTAGTAGAGATGGGAGTTCACCATGTTGGCCAGGCTGGTCTTGAACTCCTGACCTCAGATGGTCCGCCTGCCTTGGCCTCCCAAAATGCTGAGATTACAGGCATGAGCCACTGCACCCAGCTGCCAGCAATTTTATCACTGCATTCGTACCATCCATACAAATGTCAACACTTTGAAAAGTGAAAAATAATATTATTATAAAAATAGTTTGACCTTGGAGACTCTCAGGCATCTGCAGACCGTGCTTTGAGAACTGGTCTAATATGCGTATATGTAAAAAACATAAACAACACCAAGTGTTATTTAAGTTTAAACAATTTAAAAAATACTATTTCTACATTGTTTTTAAAAAATGCTTTTTTTTTTTTTTTTTGAGATGGAGTCTCGCTCTGATGCCCAGGCTGGAGTGCAATGGCGCAGTCTCGGCTCACCACAACCTCCGCCTCCTGGGTTCAAGTGATTCTCTTGCCTCAGACTCCCGAGTAGCTGGGACTACAGGCATGTGCCACCATGCCTGGCTAATTTTTATATTTTTAGTAGAGATGGGGTTTCACTGTGTTGGCCAGGCTGGTCTTGAACTCCTGACCCGCCTGCCCCGGCCTCTCAAAGTGCTGGGATTACAGGCATGAGCCACTGTGCCTGGCCTTAAAAATGCTTTTTTTCAAACAAATGGCCACTTGGTAAAAATGTGGATATTACTATAGGACTTGGATATTTTGTGTATTAGTTATTGCTGCATTAAAAACTACCCTGAAATTTAGTGGCTTAAAACAATAATTTGGCTGGGCGCGGTGGCTCACGCCTGTAATCCTAGCACTTTGGGAGGCCGAGGCAGGTGGATCACCTGAGGTTGGGAGTTTGAGACCAGCCTGACCAACATGGAGAAACCCCGTTTCAGCTAAAAATACAAAATCAGCTGGGCGTGGTGGTGCATGCCTGTAATCCCAACTACTCGGGAGGCTGAGGCAGGAGAATCACTTGAACCTGGGAGGCGGAGGTTGCAGTGAGCCAAGATTGCGCCATTGCACTCCAGCCTGGGCAACATGAGTGAAACTCTGCCTCAAAAAATAAATTAATTAAAAAAAACAGTAATAATTTACAGTTCTGTGGACCAGATATTTGGGCTGGGTTCAGCTGGGCCGTTCTTATGTAGGCCTTACCTGGGGTTGTGGCTACAGTCATCTTGTAACTGGGCTGAATGGTCCAAGCCTCACTAGAAAGACTGGCTGTTTCCTGGGCCACATGTGTCCATCAGGCTAACCTGGACTTTTTTATGTAGCAACTGGATTTCTTTCTTTCTTTCTTTCTTTCTTTCTTTCTTTCTTTCTTTCTTTCTTTCTTTCTTTCTTTCTTTCCTTCTTTCTTTCTTTCTTTCCTTCTTTCTTTCCTTCCTTCCTCCTTCCTTCCTTCCTTCCTTCCTTCCTTCCTTCCTTCCTTCCTTCCTTCCTTCCTTCCTTCCTTCCTTCCTTCCTTCCTTCCTTCCTTCCTTCCTTCCTTCCTTCCTTCCTTCCTTCCTTCCTTCCTTCCTTCCTTCCTTCCTTCCTTCCTTCCTTCCTTCCTTCCTTCCTTCCTTCCTTCCTTCCTTCCTTCCTTCCTTCCTTCCTTCCTTCCTTCCTTCCTTCCTTCCTTCCTTCCTTCCTTCCTTCCTTCCTTCCTTCCTTCCTTCCTTCCTTCCTTCCTTCCTTCCTTCCTTCCTTCCTTCCTTCCTTCCTTCCTTCCTTCCTTCCTTCCTTCCTTCCTTCCTTCCTTCCTTCCTTCCTTCCTTCCTTCCTTCCTTCCTTCCTTCCTTCCTTCCTTCCTTCCTTCCTTCCTTCCTTCCTTCCTTCCTTCCTTCCTTCCTTCCTTCCTTCCTTCCTTCCTTCCTTCCTTCCTTCCTTCCTTCCTTCCTTCCTTCCTTCCTTCCTTTCTTTCTTTCTTTCTTTCTTTCTTTCTTTCTTGTCTCACTCTGTCACCCAGGCTGGAGCAGTGGCACGATCTCTGCTTACTGCAAGCTCTGCCTCCCGGGTTCATGCCATTCTCCTCCCTCAGCCTCCCGAGTAGCTGGGACTACAGGTGCCTGCCACCACCCGGCTAATTTTTTGTGTTTTTGGTAGAGATGGGGTTTCACCATGGTAGCCGGTATGGTCTCGATCTCCTGACCTTGTTATCCGCCTGCCTTGGCCTCCCAAAGTGCTGGGATTACAGGCATGAGCCACTGCACCCGGCCAGCAACTAGATTTCAAAAGAAGAAAGAGGATAAGCCCTAATGCTCTAGCATTTTTCAAGCTTCTGCTAGCATTGTACTTACTAATGTCCCACTGGCCAAAGCAAGCCATGTGACAAAGCCCAGAGCCACTATGGAAGGTGTATCTTTCAAGGTTGTACAATTCTTATTCCCTATTTATAGATAAGGGAACGGAAAAATGAAAAGCAACTATTTAAGATATAAATTTAGTGAGAAGAGTGGCATTGCTTTACATCTTTGCCAATTTCTTTGAAGTCTGTCTTATTAGAAGACAACTCATGTGCTTCTGCATTCAGCCTGTTTTGATAACGTCATTTTGATTGAAACAAATGAAGAAAATACAGCCTCACACAGATATGTAATTAGAAAAAATAGAAGTATTTTAATAGTGTTTCCAGATAATTGGGGATATTCTCTGATATCTCACCAAAACTTTTGCAGTGGACTAGGACATGTGCAGGAATCAACAGAATAGCTTAGAGGTGTGTCTCAGATATGCCACAGCATAGAATTGGTAGAGCTGTGGGGTATTTGCTTTCTGGAATAATCACACCAATGTAAATATCCTTCCCAGTAGCCAGCTCGTCTTGGAAAGATAGACTATACTTGCTCCAAGCCCTTTCTCACTGTTCTGCCCACTATTAATGGGCCATGTGGCCTGAGCTGAAATCACTCCTGATTCTCTTATGACTGTCAACTCCTAAAACTTCTGTTATCTAAATTCCCCCAGCCCTACATGACATCTTTAATATCTATTGAGCAAATACAACATAATTCTAACAGCAACCACACCAAGATCCTAAGAAAAGCAGAATGTGCAAGCGTCTGAGCAGTGTAGCAACAGAACCAGGGAAGCTGTGATGTGCCCCTTGTGAGGTGGAGAGAGTGGGTGGTGCAAATGCCTGTGTTCAGCCATTGGGGGTCATCATTTCTCCATGTGCGGAGGGCTTTGCACATCTTCTCAGCCATGATCCTAATAGGATAGAATACATTACTGTTTGTGTTAGATGCCAAAATGAAGAAAGTCTCTGCTTTCTACAACCCCAAGAGTTTTTTTTTATTTGGGACACAGTATAAAGTAAAATATATAAAGTTATGAGTGTTCCAAAAGAGTATACAGTTTCCCTTACATCTTTTTTTTGTTTGTTTTTTTGAAATGGAGTTTCGTTCTTGTTGCCCAGGCTGGAGTGCAGTGGCGTGATCTCGGCTCACCGCAGCCTCTTCGTCCTGGGTTCAAGCGATTTTCCTGCCTTAGCCTTCCGAGTAGCTGAGATTACAGGCATGCGCCACCACGCCCGGCTAATTTTGTATTTTTAGTAGAGATGGGGTTTATCCATGTTGGTCAGGCTGGTCTTTAACTCCCGACCTCAGGTGATCCGCCGACCTCAGCCTCCAAAATTCTGGGGTTACAGATGTGAGCCACCATGCCCAGCCTCCCTTACATCTTAATTTAATAATTGCTACTATTTATTGAGCACGTAGAGTAGAATAGTGTACTATTATAATAAGGGCTCTCTGTATATTATACTGTGGTAAAGTATAGGTAGAACTGTTAGGATAGTACCTTTAAGAGTCAGGCACTATCCTATGGGCTTTATGTTGTTTTAACTCCTTTAATCCATTTAATCTGTACACCAATCCTCCGAAGAAGGTACTATTATTGCCCCCTTTTGCAGATGAGGCAACTGAGACACAGAATCATTAAGTAACTTGCCCATGGTCAAACAACGAGTAAGTGTAGAACCGGGATTTAAACCCACACCGAAGGGTTCTGGAATGGAATGGATCTGATAGGCTTGCTGATTCAAGCTCAGGGCCCACATCCTGTGTATTTGCAGCCTTTGTGGCAAGCATTGCTTATCTGGTGTCTATTGAAGTAGCTACTGGATCAGAGTGATGGAGAGGTGGCATTGTGTTATGGTAGGAAAACCTGGGGCTAGGAATGAAAAATGCCAGTCTTAGGCAGATCACAGGAACTTTTCTGAGTCTTCATTTTATCACCTCTAATATGGGTATTCTAATGTCAATCTGTGTATGTTTGGGTCATGTTTTGCCATTTATAGAGTACCTTTACATATTGTATCATTAATCTCTTGCCTGCCTTGCAGAGCTGTTACAGGATCAAATGAATTATATACAGGAGAGGCATAATGGATTGTTGTTGCTTTTTGAAGGATTTGCTTTTCTCTTTCAGTGTTGTGTTTCATCAAGAGTGAACTATTAAAAAAAATTCAGATTTCCTTGAATATTTAAGGTATAGATGCTGTCTGTTCTGTAACTCTATGCATGATCTCCTCCTACCATTTTCATACATAGTTCTGGTACCCAAGTATTGTATCAAATAGAAATTACAGTCAGTTTCATTTTCTGCCCTGGCGAACAGGAAATGTAGTAGGCACGGATAATCCAAAATAATTGGCTAGCTTTTGGTATGCAGTTTTGTACTTAATTTGAGTATGTGTGGCTGAGGATTCAGAGCGCTTTAAGTATTGATCCTCTTTGGAAGACACAGCTTGAGATTAATCATGTTTTTTAGACCGTTGGTATATTTTCTACCGCACTCATTTCATTGCTTCCAGTTCAGGAGCCCAGCAGAGATAGTAGAACCTCCTTCTTCCATCTCCTGCCTTTCTCACACATATGCCTTGTGGTAAAGGTATAGGCAGGAGGCTGCGGGAGAGAGGGGTTCTTTTACAGTTAAAAAAACATTTTTTTTTTACACTTAAGATGATGGAGGGAACCTCAAAAATTTATTTTCTTGCTTGAGCAGTGTTGACATCAACAAGAGGATACCAGGTATTAAGGTGTCTAGGCTTCTGAGGTTGAGACCATCTTGAGGGGAAATCTACAGTTCTAGGAGCGGTCATAGTCAAAGCAGCACAATGAAAACTTATTCTTAGCACTTTGGACTTTCACAGTACCACTAGTATAAACCTTTGTGGTCTCTACTTTGTAACACATGAGGTTGTGCTTATACCAGTCAATAATGCAAGGCTGTCTCAGTCTGTTTGAGCTGCTGTGACAAAATACCATAAATTGAGTGGCTTAGAGAGAACAGAAATTTATTTCTTGCATTTCTGGAGGTTGGGAAGTTCAAGATCAAGGAATCATAGAGCTAGAGTTCTGGAGAGTAAAAATAAAAAAAAAAAAGATCAAGGCACCAGCAGATTTGGTGTTTGATGAGGGCCCACTTTCTGGTTCATAGAATGGCTCTTTCTTGCTGTGTCCTCACATGGTGGAAGGGGAGAAAGGGGAAAGGCCTCTGGAGCCTCTTTTCTTTCTTTTCTTTTCTGTTTCTTTTTCTTTTTTAAAGAGTTAGGGTCTCATTCTTTTACCTGGGCTGGAGTGCAGTGGCTTGATCATACCTCACTGTAACCTTGAACTCCTGGGCTCAAGTGATCCTCCCACCTCAGCCTCCTGAGTAGCTAGGACTACGCATGTGAGCCATTGCACCTGGCTAATTTTTGAATATTTTTTTGTAGTAATGGAGTCTTGCTGTATTGCCCAGGCCAGTCTCCAACTCCTGGCTTCAAGTGATCCTCCCACCTTAGCTTCCCAAAGCCCTGGGATTACAGGCATGAGCCATTGTACTTTGGCCTGGGGCCTCTTTTATAAGTGTAATAACCCCATTTATGAGGGCAGAGCCCACTCGTGACCTACTCACCTCCCAAAGGCCCAACCTCCTAATACTATTACACTAGTGATTAGGTTTCAGCGTATGAATTGAGGGGAAAAATTTGTCTTTACTGTTTCCTTTCATGATGGCAGCCTGACTTTCTCTTGAGCTTGTTGTTACAACTGTGATGTTCAAAACAAGGGAAGCTCATGATATTGCCCTGCCTTGTGCTGGGCAGACCTCTCTTTCATGTTATGTTTGGTTCTGAATACCTCACTTTGATGTGTAGTATCAACCTGGAGTGTGATCTAAAGAAAGGGCCAGAATAGTAAGGGGAGTTAATCATTAAAGTGGAGGTTGGCGGAACTAGAAAACGGAAGACTTGCAGAGGAAAGGTTGCTTATAATAGGAATACGCAAATTTCTGAAAGGCTCTTTTATCACAGAGGAAATAGAATTATGACTGTTGGTGAAAATAACCAGTTTTTGAGGGCCTACTCTGTTGAGATGTTGTACTAGGCGCTTGCTCTATGTTGCATATATTGCAGGGCACGTACCATCTCTCTCTAGCAGATGATGAAACTGAGACTCAGAGGTGTGGTCGTGTTCAAGGCCACATGGTTATTAAGTCCTGTTGCAATTAAAACTAAGATCTGTCTAATTCCCAAGCCTGTTAGCCATCAGGTTGTACCAATTCCCAGTGGACAGAGATCACAGGGAGACAGACCTCCGGCAGCAGGAGGGAGATGCTAACCATTCCAGCTGTTCTGTGTACCCTGGAGAGGAGGCCTTTAAGCAGAACATAAAGCATCCCTCACTCGGGCTGCCATAAAGAGAGATTTTTTTTTTTTTTTTTTGGAGATGGAGTTTCACTGTTGTTGCCCAGGCTGGAGTGCAATGGCTTGATCTCAGCTCCCCACAACCTCCGCCTCCTGTGTTCAAGCGATTCTCCTGCCTCAGCCTCCTGAGTAGCTGGGATTACAGGCATGCGCCACCACGCCTGGCTAATTTTGTATTTTTAGTAGAGACGGGGTTTCTCCATGTTGATCAGGCTGGTCTCGAACTCCTGACCTGAGATGATCCACCCACCTCGGCCTCCCAAAGTGCTGGGATTACAGGCGTGAGCCACCGCACCTGGCCTAAGAGAGTTATGTTGGAAAGATGAACTTTAAAGTTGTATTCCTCTGCTTCTCTTCCTGTGTAATCTTCTGAGCTCCCTTCCAGGTCCAGGCCAGGCTATTCCTGATTCCTGCCTTTTTGTTCTCAGTGATCCTTGCTTGGTTCTGAGAACCCATTTCCAGCCCTACCTTTAGTGAGGTACCGTCATGTAGGGATTATTTGGATAATTTCTGTCCTTAAGCAAAATGAATTTTGTGTAGAGGCTCTTACTTATATTCTTTTTTAAAGTTGTGGTTCAGCAAAATAACGATCGTTTGGCATCTATGGCACCATCGTAAAGGCTCCTTGAATTGTGCTAAACATAAACATAACCTGAGGTACCCTGTGCTCTACAAGTTTGAATCACTCTTTTACCAGTCTGTTGTATAGCCACTGATTTTAGATGCCTAGGTGGCTGCTCTTTGATGAAAATACCAATGCAGGTCTTGTGGTAGGGAAGGGGAGTATACAGTCCCTGGGCTGTACAACAGAACTTTTTTTTTTTTTTTTTTTGAGACAGAGTCTCGCTCTGTTGCCCAGGCTGGAGTGCAGTGGCACAGTGTCAGCTCACTGCAGCCTCCGCCTCCTGGGTTCAAGTGATTCTTGTGCCACAGCCTCCCAAGTGGCTGGGATTACAGATGCTCGCCACCACACCTGGCTAAGTTTTGTATTTTTAGTAGAGATGGGGTTTCACCATGCTGGCCAGGCCAGTCTCAAACTCCTGACCTCAGGTGATCTGCCCGCCCCAGCCTCCGAAAATGCTAGAATTACAGGTGTGAACTATTGTGCCCGGCATTGTACAACCGAACTTTAACAACAGTTGCTCAGATGATGATGATGGGGATAAAGAGTTGGGAAAGAGCACATCTTCTTGAAATGCTTGCTGGAATATGCTTACTTCTTAAAAGATTATAGAGAATATTGATTCTTCCCCAAGAAATTGACAGATTCATGTTTTACATAATGATATTTGATTGTATAAAGTAATTATACTGATTTTAAAATGTGAAAACAATGAATATATTTGTAATTTTTTGTTAATAAAGTGCATAATTTTTTTTTGTAGTTTATTCACCTCGATGATGATTGCGTAACAGAACTTTCTGTACATCACAGAAACAACAGGCAAACGATGGAGGATTTAATTTCACTGGTAAGAAATACAGCATGGGCTGGGCGCAGTGGCTCACGCCTGTAATCCAAGCACTTTGGGAGGCCGAGGTGGGAGGATCACTTGAGGTCAGGAGTTTGAGACCAGCCTGGCCAATGTGGTGAAACCCCATCTCTACTGAAAATACAAAAATTAGCCGGGTGTGGTGGCACATGCCTGTAATCCCAGCTACTTGGGAGGCTGAGGCACGAGAATCACTTGAACCCGGGAGGCAGAGGTTGCAGTGAGCTGAGATCACACCACTGCACTCCAGCCTGGGCGACAAGAGCTAAACTCCATCTCAAAAAAAGAAAAAGAAAAAAAATACAGCACCAATTTGAGAGTGGTATCTTTTGTTTCATTGTTCTTTATTTTATCAGTACATGAAAAATAGTATAGCATTTTCAGACCTGTGATTTTATTATGGGTACAAATATTGCATTTAAAAAATATTTACATATGATTTCCACACAGTCCTGATGTGTGCTAGATATCTTCTTTAAAAATGAACACTCCATACTTAAAACATTGATGAAGAAGAATTACAGTGAAAAAATAATTAAGAAACAACTGGCCGGGCACGGTGGCTCACGCCTGTGATCCCAGCACTTTCGGAGGCTGAGGTGGGCAGATCACGAGGTCAGGAGATCGAGACCATCCTGGCTAACACAGTGAAACCCCGTCTCTACTAAAAATACAAAAAATTAGCCAGGCGTTGTAGCGGATGCCTGTAGTCTCAGCTACTTGGGAGGCTGAGGCAGGAGAATGGTGTGAACCTGGGAGGCGGAGTTTGCAGTGAGCCAAGATCACGCCACTGCACTCCAGCCTGGGCGACAGAGTGAGACTCCATCTCAAAAAGAAAAGAAAAGAAAAGAAAAGAAACAACAAACTAGTGCACAAAGAATGGACAGAGTTCTAATTTTGACTACTTTAAAGTTCTCTAACATGCAACTGGGTTTCTGCTGTGGAAATGAGGTAAACACAAAGCAATTTTCTTCTCACCTGAAAGCAACAGCAGCGTCACGTCACCCCTAAGTGGACAAACCAAATACCATGAAAGCATTATCATGATTTCTGGTGTTGGATTATTTTGGCTCTTTCAGATGCTCAGTCTCTAGATCATACCTGTGTTTTTAGTGTGTGTGTGTGTGTGTGTGTGTTTTAAGAGATCAAGGCAGTCACAGCTGTCTCTAATGTGAAGGGTGACTTGTACCTCGCTTTGTTCCTGGCCCAGTAATATGTCTTCTATCACCTGTGATTTATGTTTGCTTTATCTGTTCTTTAACTTGCAAGGTGGAGTCCTTAAGCAATTTTTAAAAAAAATTAAACAAAGCTTTGCTAAGGCACAATTCTTTTCAGTAAGGAGAAAATATAAAGGAATTCTTCTGAATGATGTAATAAGTAAAGACACACAGAATGTATCTGGAAATGGTAGTATAATTTACTTTTTCATGGATAATGCCATTAGGGAAATAGTAAGACTTGGGAATTGCTGTAAGATTTGTGTGGTCCTCAGTCTTTCATTAGTGAAAATTTGAAGTTTCCATTTAAACAACCTGAAAAAATAAATTGTAGGACATTTTCTTTGGGATAATCTTTAATGGAAGACTATACTTTAGATACTGAAATTTTAAAAAATGTTATTATAGAAAAATTTACCCACCAAAGTAGAGAGAATAGTATAACAACACTGAGTTTACATGTTCTCATCATTCAGTTCCAATAGTTAATAACATTTTGCCAATTTAATCTATATCCTACCACTTTCTCCCTTCTTCCCTTTCCAGCTGGGATATTTCCAAGTAAATCCCAGATAGCATGTCAGTTTATCCAGGACAAATTGGTATGAGATCCACAAACTTTAAAAATCTGAATCTTAAAAGTAACATACTTAACCCGGGCGCGGTGGCTCATGCCTGTAATGTCAGCACTTTGGGAGTCCGAGGCGGGCGGATCATGAGGTCAGGAGATTGAGGCCAACATGGTGAAACCCCGTTTCTACTAAAAATACAAAAATTAGCCGGGTGTGGTGGCACGTGCCTGTAATCCCAGCTACTCGGGAAGCTGAGGCAGGAGAATGGCTTGAACCTGGGAGGCAGAGGTTGCAGTGAGCCAAGATCACGCCACTGCACTCCAGCCTGGTGACAGAGTGAGACTCCGTCTCAAAAAAAAAAAAAAAAAGTAACATACTTAGAGTTTCAATAATCATTGAAAAAAAGTCTTTAAAATGGTATCTTTTATGACGTCTCTACCTATAATTTTCAGACTTAAAAGTGAAATGGAAATACAAATTATTTGCTTTCCTTCTGGTGCATAAAACATAACAAAGTATAGTAGAGGTTGTTTCCTGGTGTTACAGTTCTCTGAAGATCTTCTCAGTTATTCTGAAAGTTAAGCATGACCAACATCAAGAATGTAGTGAGGAAAGTAATAGTTTTTCTTCCTTTGTACTCTTTTCTCATTCTTAAATCCCTGTTCATACTTCGTTGAGTCCCAGGGATGAGCAGGATATAGGCTACTCACTCTAGATCAGAGATTCTCACCTTGGCTGTATAGTGGCATATCTTGGGAACTTTAATTCTGATGTTTAGGTCTCAACCCCACAGATGATGATTCAGTTGGTCTAGGGTATGGCCGAGGCATGAGAATTTTTAGAAATCTTCCCAGCTGACTGTGGTACGCAGCCAGAGTCGAAAAGCAGTGCTCTAGATTCTTGCTGTTCAAAGTGTGGTCTGGGACCAGCAGCAGCAGCATCCAGGTGCTTTTTAGCCACGAAGACTCTCAGGCCTCACCTCAGACCTACTGAATCGGAATCTGTGTCAAATCTCCAAGTGGTTCATATGGTTAGTAAAGCTTCAGAAGCATTGGTCTAGGTCAGTTCTCAACCAGGAGTGATTTTGGCACTCAGGGGGCATTTGGCAGTGACTAGAGACATTTTTGGTTGTCGTAACTGGGGTTTGTGTATGTGTACTAATGCCATCTAGCGGGTAGAGGCCAGGGATGCTGCCAAACATCCTTCAATGCACAGAAGAGCCCCTCACAACAAACAGTTAGCCAGGTCAGATGTCAGTAGTGCCAAGGTTGAGAAACCCTTGTCTGGGTAGCTCAGAGAATTCATACTGGCTCTACATACTTTCCAATTTGAAGAGCCTCAGGAAAACCAGGTTTGAGACTAGCCAGGGTCTGTTATGTTTTTCTGTGACATCCTGAGAGCTCTGCCTTCACTTTTGGGGCTAATTAGACAGGACAGAGAGAGATTAGTTCTGTGTGATCCATATGCTGGTATGGTGCTGCTGATCTTTGTGCAGAGAGAGAGAGAAACAATATTACTCTCAAACATTCAACTTATAAGAACTCCCACTTTTATATTATATACAGGAGCACTCTGAAACTGCTTTTTCTATGCAGCGGTGAGCCTCCTATGTCTCATGATTTTGAGTGATCTCATTGTATTCCTTTTGAGATTTCCCAGCAGTGCTTTCCTTACTGTCTTCCTGTTCCTCCAGCCCTGAGTGGCTCTGGATTGTGGCAGCAGCCAGTCCTCTGCTAGGGGACCTTCACTAAGGGTCACATGCGTGTTCGAGAACCTATTCAGTCCAGGACAGATCCATTTTCCCCATCCCTGTGATGTAAACACCCATGTGTGTAAAGACTGAAGGCCTCAGGAGGAGGGTCAGAAGAAGGGTAGGGGCCACTCCTCCGTGTCTGTGCCCCTCTGCACTAGTAGCTGCCTCTCCTCACCCCAGGTGCCAGGACACTTCTTTAACATTTAACTGGGGATTTAAGAATGTTTTTAGTTTTCTAGAAATGGAACTTTCTCATAGGTAACCCTATCACTTTACTTTCAGACATTTGACTTTCAAAAGAGGGAATTGCCTAAAAGATAAGGGAAACCTTTGTCTTAGACTTGTGGATTGACATCACCTGAAAGCATAACTAATGTGTTGATTTATCTGTTATTGAACACAGAACTCTCCTGTGCATCTTATAATGAGAAGTATACAGTGACACTGGCCAGAAAGTTATGAAAAAGATGCTTTTTTTGCCTAGGGAAAAGGAGGGTTTAGAGGATGGTTGTAGAAATCCTAGGCATGTTTAGGAAACTCCATCTAAAACTCTTAGCACTATCCAGGAATTGTTTACAATGCCTGGGTTATGCCATGCCATCATTGATAAGAAAGTGGCAACTTGTTTCTTAGCTATTATCTCTAGTCAGTTTATGACATCTCTTTCAAAAAGGTGGCTATCGTACATGGGGCTATCATAGATGTGGGGTGGGAAAAAGTCTTTAATGTAGTTTTTGGAAAGTGGAGAGTGATTATAAGTATATATTTTCCACCCCACCATAGTTTCCCAGCCACCTTCTCCATGAAGCCTCTTCTTTTCTTTTCTTTTCTTTTCTTTTCTTTTCCTTCCTTCCCTTCCCTTCCCTTCTCCTTCCTTCCTTCCTTCCTTCCTTCCTTCCTTCCTTCCTTCCTTCCTTCCTTCCTTCTTTCTTTCTTTCTCTCTCTCTTTCTCTTTCTCTTTCTTTTCTTTTCTTTTCTTTTCTTTTCTTTTCTTTTCTTTTCTTTTCTTTTCTTTCTTTCTTGAGATGGAGTCTCCCTCTGTCGCCAGGCTGCAGTGCAGCGGCAGAATCTCTGCTCCCTGCAACCTCTGCCTCCCGAGTTCAAGCGATTCTCCTGCCTCAGCCTCCCATATAGCTGGGATTACAGGCGCCTGCCACCACACCCCGCTAATTTTTGTATGTTTTGTAGAGACAGGGTTTCACCATGTTGGCTGGGCTGGTCTCGATCTCCTAACTTCAAGTGACCCACCCGCCTCAGCCTCCCAAAGTGCTAGGATTAAAACATATATGAGCCACTGCGCCCGGCCATGAAGCCTTACTGTCCTTTCTTTGCCTCACCCTGTTTGGATTAAAGGTAACATTTCATAATTTATGACAGTATTTTATGCTTCCCCTACTAGATTGATTGGGCCATTTATGCAAATTTCAAAGCATATACTATGATCGTGGCCATCTAAGTTATTAACTAATAAAATTCATTACTAAAAACAGAGTTGGTAGTTGACTTTTGAGTCATGTACTTTGTGAGGGGGCTACATAGCATGAAAGACTATTCCGTACTGTTAAAAGTTAACACTTTTGTAGGGCAGATAGCCCCATAGTTTTCTCAGTACATTATTTAGAAACTTTCCATTAAACATAGTGGATTGAACAGCTAAGTTTACGTCGAACACTTCCTAAAACCTTAACAAAAAGGGATAAAAAGGCAAAACATTTACAAACAGAATAAAAGGGGAGACAAAGGGATGTCATTAGAAGTTTGGAAGATATAGGTTAGTGGTATAAGTGGTAGTTGTCAGAGCATTTTGGAGAAAGCTGAAAGCTAAGTGCTTGCAGTGAGAAAGGCATCAAGCAAACTGATGAGAGCTCCAGAAAGGCTCAGGAATCAGAGGTACCAGGAGCCTCTGAAGTCAGGGAAGTGAAGAGGAAAAACAGGAAGATGGGTGAAAGCCTGTATTAGAAGCAGTTAGAACCCTAGATTCCTTTCTCTAATTGTGCTGCATAACAGCCTCCTCTTCCCCATCCTGGCAGAAGACTGGAGGTCACAAGGCATTCTTGTACCAAATACAGCTCAGATGCGGATGATGAACCATTCTGAAATGGATGCACAAAGTCTTCATATTGAACAGTGCACCACCATCTCGAATTCCCTTCCCTATTCAACTTTGAGAATGCTGAAACCAGGATTTGTATCCTAATTGCAGTGATGGTGGGGAAAATATTGGAAGATTTATCTCCAGGGAAAAGCTAAGATAAATGTCCTACTATATTAGTGGTTGGGAGTTCAAGTTCCTGTCCGTTCATCTTAGAGAGGAGCCTTCAAGGTATTGAGCAGCCCCATCATACACATAGAACCTCTCATCAGCTGTGTAACGTAATTCTTCACTTTTAAGTAGAAACAGACAACCAAAAATCACTAGAAATTTGAGGAAAACTTCTAACATGAAAGTCGGAGATCAAAACAAATGGAGTAAGGTAGGGAGAGGAAAGAAGAAAAAGTAGATACTGAGAAAAAAAAAACCCCAGATATGCAGGGAGCGGGAGAAAATGGCTAAAAACTGCTAATTAACATTCTCAGATAAGTGATTTTCATTCTTGACATAGGAATAAGATGAATAAAAATGAACATTCCAAGAGATAGCTCTTGAAAATCTAAAATGTGACCACAGAAATTAAAAGCTCAGTAAAAGTGTTTGAAAATGAAATTCATTTGAAATCTTTTAAAAGTAGAACCTGGTGAGCCAGGTGCGGTGGCTCACACCTGTAATCCCAGCACTTTGGGAGGCCAACGCGGGCAGATCATGAGGTCAGGAGATTGAGACCATCCTGGCTAGCACGGTGAAACCCTGTCTCTACTAAAAATACAAAAAAAATAGCCGGGTGTGGTGGCGGGCGCCTGTAGTCCCAGCTACTCGGGAGTCTGAGGCAGGAGAAGGGCGTGAACTTGGGAGGCGGAGCTTGCAGTGACCTGAGATCACGCCACTGCACTCCAGCCTGGGCGACAGAGCAAAGTAGAACAGCTGGGCACGGTGGCTTACGCCTGTAAACCCAGCACTTTGGGAGGCTGAGGCGGCAGGTGGATCACTTGAGACCAGGAGTTCGAGACCAGCCTGGCCAACATGGTGAAACCTCATCTCTACTAAAAATACAAAAATTAGCCGGGCGTGGTGGCATGCGCCTGTAATCCCGAGTACTCGGGACCCTGAGGCGAGAGGATCGCTTGAACCCAGGAGGCAGAGGTTGTAGTGAGCCGAGATTGCGCCATTGCACTCCAGCCTGGGCGATAGAGCGAGACTCTATCTCAAAAAAAGGGAAAATAATGCAAGAAGAAATATTCCAGGCTGGGCACTATGGCTCACGCCTATAATTCTAAAACTGAGAGGCCAAGATGGGAGGATTGGTTGAGGCCAGGAGTTCAAGATCAGCCTGGGCAACATAGTGAGATCCTATCTCTATTTTATTTTATTTTATTTATTTATTTATTTTTGAGACAGAATCTTGCTCTGTCGCCCAGGCTGGAGTGCAGTGGCACGATCTCTGCTCACTGCAAGCTCTGTCTCCCAGATTCACGTCATTCTCCTGCCTCAGCCTCCTGAGTAGCTGGGACTACAGGCGCCCACTACCACGCCCGGCTAATTTTTTGTATTTTTAGTAGAGATGGGTTTTCACCGTGTTAGCCAGGATGGTCTCAATCTCCTGACCTCGTGATCCACCTGCCTCGGCCTCCCAAAGTGCTGGGATTACAGGGGTGAGCCACCGCGCCCGGCCTCTATTTTATTGAAAGTTAAAAAAAAATTAAGATTAAAAACAAAAAAGAGAAATATTCCAGAACTGAAGAATATGAGTTTTCAAGAATGAAGAGGCCTAACCTGGGATGAAACAGTAGATGAAAACAGATTCACACCAAGGCCTGTTCTAGTGGAATTTCAGGAAACTGGAGGAAAATAATAAGATTCAGGAAGTTTTCAAAGATAAAAATGAAAGTTCATACAAAAAGGCTGGAGAATCAAAACCTAAATGACTATAGGTTTTTCAGTAGCCGTACTAGAATCAAGAAGAGTATACTACCATCAAAACTGCGAAGATTATTATCAACCCAGAATTCTCTGCTTAACCAAATCAGAATCAATTGTGAGGATAGAATGTAGTCACTTATCAGACATGCGAGATCTCAAAAAATTTACCTCCCATGCATGCGCCCTCAGGAAGTCACTGGAGGATGTGTTCCACAAAAATGAGAGATTAAACCAAGAAAGAAGAATACTTAGGATCTTGGAAACTGGGGCTACATTGTAAGATAGAGGCGAAAGGAATCCCTAGACTGACAATTGAGTAGCTGGCTGAGAAGCCGGTCCAGAGTGGAGCAGAGGATGCAGACATCAGGTGGAATCTAAGTGGGGAAGCAGTTAGCAGATGTGTGTGAACATGTTGAGAGGAGGTAAAGTGTTGGAAAGGGTGGAGTTCAATTTGTAAGGAATAACTGACTTTTATTTTTATCTTCAGGAAAAACAAAGGTATAAAAAAATGGAAATGCAAGAATAGCACCCTGTGTGGTTTAGCTGCAGAGCTGATATTCGGCCAGCATGACCACATTGGTTGTTAAAATATTAGTGTATTTATATACTGACTGGTAAATAACCACTATCTTCAGTGCCCTCCATGTTGCCCTGTTACTTCCCTGGACACTACTCCCTCCCCTCTTCTCACAATTAAAAGATTAATAATTGGAAAGGCAGGCGTCTCCCAGGACCCTACTGACCTCTTGGCCTCTATTTTGATGGTTGATGTCAGGGTAACAATTAAATATTTTGAACATTATCCCTACTTAGTTGTGAATGCTATTTACATAATCATAATAATGCAAATATTAACTTAGCTAAACATTGTGATAAAATTATAGTAGGAGGATACAGGGAGGAGATGTGTGGGAAAGGGAGGGAGTTGCAGTAGAGCTAAATTCATATTTCTCATACTAGGAAATTTATACATATTATCTGAAGCTGAGAAAAATTTTAAGCTATGTAAGCATTTAGTTTGGAAATACAGAATTAATAGCAGAAGAAATAGCTAAAAGTGTGTAAGAGTTGTTCCTTAGGGGGAGTGGAAATTGTATATGTGTGGAGGTGTGGTGCACTGGTTGCTGTTTTTCATCATATGTCGTGTAAACCTATTGGCTTTTAAAGTTCTGAATGTTACACTGAAGAAAAAAATTAATTGAAGATAGAACATCATTTCCACAAACAAGTAATCTTCTAACCAACTTGATTTTCTTTTCCTTTAGTGGCAGTATGATCACCTCACGGCTACCTATCTTCTGCTTCTAGCCAAGAAGGCTCGGGGAAAACCAGTTCGTTTAAGGCTTTCTTCTTTCTCCTGTGGACAAGCCAGTGCTACCCCATTCACAGACATCAAGGTAAGTGTTACTGCCTGTTGTGTCTTGCCACGTGCCCTCCCTGTTCCTGAGTGTGTATACCACTGGGAAGGTAAACTTTCTGGTGTCAAGGAGTCAGAGGCAAGATGTTTTATGATTTCAATATTTTTGATGAGAAAAATGGGAAGTTCTGAAGTTGAACTCTAATTTTTTTTTTTTTTTTTGAGACAGAGTCTCACTCTGTCATCCAGGCTGGAGTGCAGTGGCATGACCTCAGCTCACTGCAACCTCTGCCTCCTGGATTCAAGCGATTCTTGTGCCTCAGCCTCCCGAGTAGCTGGAATTGCAGGTGTGCATCACTACGCCTGGCCAATTTTTGTATTTTTAGTAGAGACGGGGTTTCGCCATGTTGGCCAGGCTGGTCTCAAACTCCTGACCTCAAGTGATCAGCCTGCCTCGGCCTCCCAAAGTGCTGGGATTATAGGCATGAGCCACCGTGCCCGGCCTCTAAAATTCTGAATGTTAACATGGCATTTTACAAACCTCCTCCCCTGACTCCTTTTTTCTCATAATAGCAATTCCTGATGGCTATAGAAAATGTTTAAGCCAGGCCGGGTGTGGTGGCTCACGCCTGTAATCCCAGCACTTTGGGAGGCCAAGGCAGGTGGATCACAAGGTCAGGAGTTCGACACCAGCCTGGCCAATATGGTGAAACCCCGTCTGTACTAAAAATACAAAAATTAGCCAGGCGTGGTGGTGAGTGCCTGTAGTCCCAGCTACTTGGGAGGATGAGGCAGGAGAATCGCTTGAACCCGAGAGGCGGAGGTTGCAGTGAGCTGAGATTGCGCCATTGCACTCCAGCCTGGGCGACAGAGCAAGACTCTGTCTCAAAAAAAAAAAAAAAAAAAAAAAAAGAAAATGTTTAAGCCACAGATGAGCTAAAAGGAAAATAGAATTTACCTATAAACCAACTACCTGTGGAGGATGTAGTTAATATTTATTGTGTCTTTCCAGTCTTTTTTTTAAAGCGTACTTTTACATGCATTCAAGTACTTTTAAAGGACACATTATTGAATTGCAGAGAACAAAAAAATTGTTGGGAATAAGATCTGTGATATGGAATGTATAATACTTTATATGACATGAAACATTTTGATAAATATTTTGATATTTATGTTAAGGGTTTAGGTTTTTGTTTCTTTTAAAATTTGCATACTGAAATGGAGCATGTTGATTAGTGTTTGTTATAACCAAATTATTTTTCTCTACTTTGCTGTCTTTGTCTCAGTTTTGTCATGGACTTTAAAACATTTTTTTGTTTTATTTTTTGAAACAAAGTCTTGCTTTGTTGTCCTGGCTGGAGTACAGTGGTGTGATCATGGCTCACTGCAGCCTTAACCTTCCAGGCTCAAGCGATCCTCCTGCCTCAGCCTCCCTAGTAGCTGGGATTACAGGTGTGTGCCACCACACCTGGCTAATTTTTAATTTTCTATAGAAATGGAGTCCAGCTATGTTGCCCAGGCTGGTCTTGAACACCTGGGCTCAAGCAGTCCTCCCTCCTTTGGCTCCCAAAGTGCTGGGATTATTGGCGTGAGTGACTGCACCTGGCCTGTCATGGACATTTAAAATGGTGAAGAAGCTTACATACATAGAGGCACCATGTCATTCCTAAATGCTTGTGTTAGTCCTTGTTTCATGTGATTCTTTGTATTTCCCATGGCTTAAAATTCAGCTATCCAAATACTTTGCCAGATGGGTATGGAACTTTGTAATGTCATCTTCCCTCAGATTAATTCAGGTTGCAATGTAAATAATCTTAGCACTAGGAAATTGTACCTCATCCTCAGAGAAAGGTAGTTGGTTGGCCCTGTTTATGAAATCCAAAATAACACAATTGACTGTGTGGATGAAAGTTTGTTTTTTTCCCCCTTTATAGGCCTCAAAACTGTAAAAAAAAAACAAAAAATGTTAAAATGCCACCTCTTTTATGATCTTTTGTTGAATTCCCCCTCCCTCAAATTCCTTTAATATCTCATTTAGATCTCCTTTTGGTACTCATCAGTCATGTGCTACGGGTATAGTGGGTCTTATGTCACTGCCAGACCTAACCTGCCCCTCTTTTTCCCTCCCTAGTTGGTCAGTACACTGGCTGTTGTGTAAAGAAATCTCTGAAGGGAGATAATCTTATGCCTGCATGGTTTTCTAGTCTGTTGTTGGAGAGTTTTAATGGCTGGTAAATATTCTGTGCCTAGGCAGCTCTTTTGCACATGGGCTCCTTGAATCAGCCAGTCCCTCATCCCATCCACACTGCCAAACCCTTTAAACTTTCAGGTGCAAGTAACACATCTGGGTCCAGGAAAATGCAAAACCCTGAATTTTGCATCTGCTCAAGGTAATTGGAGAAAGCTATTAGATACCTATACCTCTATGCTTAGAAAAATCACTTTCACTAAATTTTAAAATTTACGACACCTCAGTTAAGGGGCCTGAGACATTTTCCTGAGACACTGGATTGTCTTTTTTTTTTTTTTTTTTTGAGACAGAGTCTTGCTTTGTTGCCCAGGCTGGAGTGCAGTAGTGTGGTCTTGGCTCGCTGCAACCTCCGCCTCCTGGGTTCAAGTGATTCTCCTGCCTCATTGTCCCGAGTAGCTGGGATTACAGGTGCGTGCCACCACACCCGTCTAATTTTTGTATTTTTAGTAGAGATGGGATTTCACCATGTTGGTCAGGCTGGTCTCGAACTCCAGACCTCAGATGATCCACCTGCCTCAGCCTCCCAAAGTGCTGGGAACACAAGCGTGAACCACCACGCCCGGCCTGGATTTTCTTATATCTGAATTGGCCTGGTCTCAATTGATCTGCTTATATGAGTTGTAAGTGGAAAAGACCTGGAAAGATATTTACTCTTATCTTCCATCTACTACCTAATGAACATTTAACTAATAATTTAATTATTTGCAAAGTCATATTATTGAATCAATTTTATGGCAGATCAAGAGACATTTTAGTAACAAGAAGTGAAATAGAAATCAAATGTTGGGTTCGCTTCTAATCTTTATGCAAATTATTGAGACATGAAGCAAGTCACATAGTCTGGTTGTACTGTTCTTCCCCTTGATAGAATTATCCCTTTTCTCTGGGGTGTTGTTTATAAGAAAGTAAGTAATCATGATCGATCAATCAATCAATAGGTGGCCCTTTCAGTGAAACAGCAGTACAGACTGATCCAAGAATCACAAATAACCACGTCATCATCATCAGTGTCATTAGCATTTTCAGGCCCCATGCTGGGCTGCTGGGAAACATATCTGTGTAAAGTATGATACTTGTTCTCTAAGAGTCAAGTTGAGGCAAGACATATATATACATAGATAATACTGCATCATAGTAGATGATGGGGGCCAGAGAAGTGGCCAGAGGTGTCCTGGGGAGCTTTAGAGGACAGGAATGATCACCATGGGATCCAAACTGGACCAACAGTCGAGGTTAGAAAGATGGAAAAGAAGTGGCACAACATTCAGGGCAAGATAAATGGAATCAGCAAAAGCAGGGGCACCTAATTTTGCTTGATGTATTCTGTTGACAGTGGCTGGACTTGTGTTAAAAAAGAAGAGTTCAAGTAGGGGGAGAGAGAGAGAGAGGGAGGGAGGGGGAGAGAGAGAGAGAGGGAGGGAGGGAGAGAGAGAGAGAGAGAGAGAGAGAGAACGCAAGTGAGCTGGAAGGGTGGACAAGAGCCAGATAGTAGAGAACCTGAAAATGCACATCAGAATTTTAGACTTTGTTCAATAGTTAATGAGGAGCCATTGATTTGTGAGCAAGAGAGAGAGAAATGAACATGATTTTGAAAAATTAATCCAGTGGTGTATACAATTGTTCAGTCAGGGGTGATATGTGTGCTATTAGTCCCTACTGGAGTACCCATGACAGCCGTCATTCGTACAGCACTGTACTTCTCCCCACCAAGCCTAGACTTAGCTTTAGGATTTTTCTCAGCCTAACTCTCCATGCATCCAGTTCCAAATGACAGTAATTGGTAATCCTGGAGAACTCTGTCATCCTTGGTTGAGACAGTGGAAAGATTAGTGGTAGAGACAATATTGTCTGTTTGAATAGTCTAGGTATGAGAAGATTTGTCCTTGATCTAGGATAGTGGCAGTGAGACTTTGGGAAAAAAAGGATGAGATATAAGAAATTCAAGTAAAATTGCTTGGCTAGATTAACAATATATTGAGGGAAAAGGAAGGAAGGAGAAATAAAAACTCCAAGTACACCCACAGTCTTGAATTCAGGGTATAATTAGTATACCCTTAGTTTATAGAGGAGGAAGAATGAAAGAACAGAAGTTATTTTGGTGGCGTTGTTAGCGCAAGACCCCAAATGTCCTATCCCTAGGAGATCCTTCATAAGGCTAATTTTCTTCCTGGTAGAAATTATTCACTACCCTGTATATTCTTACAAAGAAGAAACCTATATTTCGAAGTTGTTTCCCCTCCATCTTCTACTTTGTCAGATCTTTTTATTTGTAAATTTGCAGTAGAGTTGTCTGGTATTATAGTGATTATGTGATAATGAAAAGTAGCATGCCATATAACATAAGAATGTTGCAAGACATATTATTTGAGAGTCGGAGGTTTTCCTTTCTGATAATTTGAACTGAAATTTTCTGACTTCCTTTTTCTGTACCGGATGGTCAGCTCCTTCAGTATAGTGTCTCCTATTCATTTTTGTTTCCAGGGCCTTGCCCTATGCCTGGAATACAGTTTTGTGCTGCATAAAGACAACGTTGGACTGCATTTATGATGGTGGTCCCATAAAATTATAATACCATGTTTTTACTCTACCTTTTCTTTTTTTTTCTTTTTTTTTTAGACAGAGTCTCGCTGTATTACCCAGGCTGGAGTGCAGTGGCACAATTTCTGCTTGTTGTAACCTCCACCTGGTGGACTCAAGTGATCCTCCCACCTAAGCCTCCCAAGTACCTGGGCCTACAGGCACATGCCTGGCTAATTTCTATTTTTTGTAGAGATGGGGTTTCACCATGTTGCCCAGACTGGTCTCCAACGCCTGAGCTTAAGTGATCCACCTGTGTCAGCCTTCCAAAGTGCTGGGATTACAGGCATGAGCCACCAGGGGACGGCCTTTTTCTGTTTAGATTCGTTTAGATACATAAATACTTATTGTTGTGTTAAAGCCACCTACCGTATTCAGTACAGTAACGTGCTACACAGGTTTGTAGTGTAGGAGCAACAGGCTATAACGTACAGCCTAGGTGTGGCCTAGGTGTGTAGTAGGCTCTGACGTCTCAGTTTCTGTAAGTACCTTTTATGATGTTCACACAGTGATAAAATTGCCTAATACATTTCTCAGAATGTGTCTCTGTCGTTAAGTGACGCGTGACTGTATTTTAAATATTGAATCATAGTACTGTCATCTTTAAGTTCTTCTGTCTTTCATTGAGTAGTCAAATAACTGGAGTCTGGAAGATGTGACCGCAAGTGATAAAAATTATGTGGCGGGATTAATAGACTGTGATTGGTGTGAAGATGATTTATCAACAGGTGCTGCTACTCCCCGAACATCACAGGTTCGTCATTCTTATTACTATTTAAGGCAGAATCTATTGTTTCAATTATAAAAACAAGCAGACTAATGTGAAACCAAGGTGTGCTTGCAAATTTAATGAATGCTTAAGCCACTGAAAATGTTTATGAGCGATAACTGGAATACGAATGAAAGGGAAGTCAATTATATCCAAGTTGAAGAAAGCCAAGATTCTATTTTAGAGCTCTTTACTGCTCCTTTATTTCCTGTTTATTATTATTATTTTTTGAGACTGAGTCTTGCTCTGTTGGCCAGGCTGGAGTGCAGTGGCACGATCTCGGCTCACTGCAACCTCTGCCTCCCAGGTTCAAGTGATTCTCGTGCCTCCCAAGTAGCTGGGATTACAGGTGCCTGCTGCCTCTCCTGGCTAATTTTTGTATTTTTAGTAGAAATGGGGTTTCACCATGTTGGCAGCTGGTCTCGAACTCCTGACCTCAGGTGATCCACCCACCTCAGCCTTCCAAAGTGCTGGGATTACAGGCGTGAGCCACTGTACCCGGCCTTCTTTTTTGTTTAAAATGAGGTATAATGAGGTATACTTTACATGTAGTTAAATAGGTAAAGTCACCTTTTTTAGTGTGCAATTCTATGTGTTTTGACAAACGCATACAGTTGTATAACCACCACCAAAATTAAGATATAAAACAGTTCCGTTACTCCTCAAAATTCCCTCATTCCCCTTGTGGCTAACTTCCCCTCCCAACTCTCGGTGGCAATTGATCTGTTTTTCTTTCCTTTTGATAATCTTTTCATTGTGACTTTAAGTTTGTTGAGCTTTTTAGATTAATGAAGATTATAGATTAATGTTTTTTATCAAATTTGGGAAGTTTTCAATATTTTATTTGCCCCACTCTCTTTATTTTATCTTCTGGTACTCCCCTTCCATGTATATTGGCACACTTGATGGTGCCCTACAGTACACTGAGGCCCTGTTCATTTTTCTTTATCTATTTTCATTCTGTTTCTCAGACTAATTTCAGTTAACCTGTTTCAAAGTTTCAGATTCTTTCTTCTGCTTACTGAAAGTTCTGTTTAATCCCTCTAGTGAATTTTTTGTTATGGTTATTGTACTCTTGAACTCCAGAATTTGTTTTGTTCTTTTAAATAATTTTATCTTTATTTATACTCTCTATTTATTGTGACATTGCTCTTACACTTTCCCTTGGTTCTTTAGATGTTTCCTTTTGTTCTTTGAACATATTTAAAAACTGATTTTCAGTCTTTGCTAGGTAAGGCCCATGTCTGGACTTCTTCAAGGACAATTTCCATTGACTGTTTTTGTTTTTCTCATGTATATGGGCCATCCTTTTTGTTTGTTTGTTTGTTTTTTGTTTGAGACAGAGGCTCGCTGTATCGCCCAGGCTGGAGCGCGTTGTTGGGCCTCTGCTCACTGCAACCTCTGCCTCCCGGGTTCAAGCAATTCTCCTGCCTCAGCCTCCTGAGTAGCTGGGATTACAGGCACCCGCCATCATGCCTGGCTAATTTTTTTTTTTCCTTTTCTTTTTTTTTTTTTTGAGACAGAGTCTCGCTCTGTCGCCCAGGCTGGACTGCAGTGGTGCTATCTTGGCTCACTGCAAGCTCCGCCTCCTGGGTTCATGCCATTCTCCTGCCTCAGCCTCCCGAATAGCTGGGACTACAGGTGCCCGCCACCACGCCTGGCTAATTTTTTGTATTTTTAGTAGAGATGGGGTTTCACCATGTTAGCCAGGATGGTCTCGATCTCCTGACCTTGTGATCCGCCCGCCTCAGCCTCCCAAAGTGCTGGGATTACAGGCTTGAGCCACTGCACCTGGCCTTTTTTTGTGTGTTTTTGTAAAGATGGGGTTTCACCATATTGGCCAGGCTGGTCTTAAACTCCTGACCTCAGGTGATCTGCCTGCCTTAGCCTCCCAAAGTGCTGGGATTACAGGCATGAGCCACCGTGCCCGGCCATACTTTTTTATTTCTTTGCATGTATATGTCTTGTAATTGTTGAAAACTAGACATTTTAAATAATATAATGTGGCAGCTCTGGTAATCAGATTTATCCCCTCCTGAGGATTTGGTATTAATTGCTGTTTGTTGTTGTTGGTTAGTGACTTTTCTGAACTAATTCTGTAAAGTCGTTAAGTCGTTTAGGTCAGTGTTGGGCTGCATTTATGATGGTGGTCCATGAGATTATAATATCATATTTTTACTATACCTTTTCTCTGCTCAATTAGCATAGTGATCAGCTAATGCTTGGCGAGGTTTCCTTAGATGCCTGGAATCAATTCGTCTCTCAGTCTTTGTGCCGGCTCTGTGTACATCTGGGGTATGCCTTCAAATTTCAGCCAGGCAGCTGACAACTCTGCATTAGATTTCACTTCCTATTTGTATAGAACCTCAAGGTCAGCTTGAGGTGAGATCTTAGATCCTTCTAAAGTGTTTTTTGTTTTTTATTTTTATTTTTTTGAGATGGAGTTTTGCTCTTGTTGCCCAGGCTGGAGTGCAATGGCACGATCTCAGTTCACTGCGATTTTCGCCTCCTGGGTTCAAGCAATTCTCCTGCCTCAGCCTCCCAAGGAGCTGGGATTACAGGCATGCGCCACCACACCTGGCTAATTTTGTATTTTTAGTAGAGACGAGGTTTCACCATGTTGGTCAGGCTCGTCTCGAACTCCTGACCTCAAGTGATCCACCTGCCTCAGCCTCCCAAAGTGCTGGGATTACAGGCATGAGCCACCATGCCCAGCCCCTTCTAAAGTCTTTCCTGAGCAAATGCACAGCCCTGGGTATGAGCACATCCTATACATGTACATTGGGCTTGTAGATACCCTGGTGTATTTTGGAGCTTTTCCAATTCACTGTGGACATCTTATTCTCTAACTTTTTTTTCAGCATTTTTGTTAGTTTATTGTGGTCACCAGCTATTACTTACTGCTTCGGCAGCCACAATGTGCAACAATTGCCTGTAAATTTTTTTTTGTTTTTGAGATAGGATCTCATTCCGTCAACCAGGCTGGAGTCCAGTGGTGTGATCATGGCTCACTGCAGCCTCGACCTCCTGGGCTTAAGCAATTCTCTTGCCTCAGCCTCCCGAGTAGCGGGGACTATAGGCGTGCACCACCATGCCCAGCTAATTTTTACAAAATTATTTTTTAGAGACAGGGTCTCAATATTTTGCCCAGGCTGGTCTCAAACTCCTGGACTCAAGAGATCCACCTGCGTTGGCCTCCCAAAGTGCTGGGATTACAGGCGTGAGCCACTGCGCCTGGCACCTCTAAATCTTTTTAACAGATGCTGCTGGGGAAAAGGCTGTTCATACTGGGCAGGCTCTGAGTAAGGTCAAATAAACACAGCTTTCAGGCTGGGTGCGGTGGCTCATGCCTGTAATCCCAGCACTTTGGGAGGCTGAGGCGGGTGGATCACCTGAGGTCGGGAGTTCAAGACCTACCTGACCAACATGGAGAAACCCCGTCTCTACTAAAAATACAAAATTAGCTGCCTGTGGTGGCACATGCCTGTAATCCCAGCTACTCGGAAGGCTGAGGCAGGAGAATTGCTTGAACCCGGGAGGTGGAGTTTGCAGTGAGCTGAGTTCACGCCATTACACTCCAGCCTGGGCAACAAGAGCAAAACTCCGTCTCAAATAAAAAACAAACAAAGAATAAAAAAAGACAGCTTTCATAGTAGGGTCTTCTAGGGAACTACTGGCCAGGCTAAATAATGACAGTTTTCTGAGCATGAAGCTTTGAAGGAGCTCCAACCTGTTCTGCCCCCTCCAGTGGCTCCTAGGTTGCTGGTCTTCATCGTGATTGTGGGCTGTGGGTTTCTAAGACTATCATAGAGCTGGAGAGAGAAGAATGGGGATAGGTAGGGCAAATTCAAACACCTCAAACTCACTGTTTCTACTTAGCTGTTTTCTATGAATAAATGCTGTGATCTTTGGCTAATACACAGAGTTCTGAAACAAAAGAGGTATACTTTGTTTATGGATAGGGAGATTTGAAGGTATAGATTTCAGTTTTTCCCAAAATGAATTTTAAATTTAATGTAATCTCAACTTTTCAGTGGATGTAAAATAAGTCAAAATGATTCTAAAATGTATGTGGAAATACAAAGGGGCAAGAATAACTAAATCATTCCTAAAGAATAAGAAGATGGGAGGAAACTGGTCAACCTGATACAAGAACTATTATAAAATTAAAGAAAGTAAGATTTCCTTAATAAATAAAACAATGAAACAAATAAAACAATGAAACCTTTCATACCTTATATTTAGGTATGTCTCTTTAAAAATAACATAGCTAGGCCGGGCGTGGTGGCTCACGCCTGTAATCCCAGCACTTTGGGAGGCCAAGGTGGGTGGATCATGAGGTCAGGAGATTGAGACCATCCTGGCTAACACAGTGAAACTCCATCTCTACTAAAAAATACAAAAAATTAGCTGGGCATGGTGGCGGGCACCTCTAGTCCCAGTTACTTGGGAGGCTGAGGCAGGAGAATGGCATGAACCCGGGAGGCGGAGCTTGCAGTGAGCCGAGATTGCACCACTGCACTCCAGCCTGGGTGACAGAGCGAGACTCCGTCTCAAAAAAAAAAACAAAAAACAAAACAAACAAAGAAAAAAACATAGCTAGATTTGGTATGCAAACTGAAAATCTTGTCTTTTGAATTGAGCGCTTACCCAACTTATTTTTATTATGGATTTATTTATTATATATCTTTCTTTTTTTATGTTTCCTATGTGTCTTTTTCTGTATTTCCCCTTTATTTCTTGATTTTTTATGTTAATTTTCCCCCACATTTTATTGGTTTCTATTTGATTTCTATTCTTTTAATATTTACTCTAAATTTTTAACATTTAATTTAACGAAATATAAAGTGAATCTGTATCTTTTTTTTTTTTTTTTTTAAGATGGAATCTTGCTCTGTTGCCCAGGCTTGAGTGCAATGGCGTGATCTCAGGCTCACTGCAACCTCTTCCTCCTGGGTTCAAGTGATTCTCCTGCCTCAGCCTCCCAAGTAGCCGGGTTTACAGGCACCCGCCACCATGTCTGGCTAATTTTTGTATTTTTAGTAGAGACAGGGTTTCACCATGTTGGCCAGGCTGGTCTCAAACTCCTGACCTCAGGTGATCCACCTGCCTCGGCCTCCCAAGTGCTAGAATTACAGGCGTGAGCCACTGCACCCTGCTGTGAATCTGTATGTTTAATTTCCTTCTAAACAATATGAAGGCCTTAGAACACTTAATCTCTGATTACCCCTCCTGGATTCCATGCTATTGATGTGTCCAGTGTATTAGCTCTTGAATGTTTTTAACTTTTTATTTTGAAATATTTACGGATTCACAGGATGTTATTGAAGATATTATTCCACTTTCTTCTTGCTTCTATTGTTGCTATTGAAAAACCAACCTCAGTCTAGTGCCTTTTTAGTCTTTTCTCTCTGGCTCCTTTTAGGACCTTCTCTTTGCTTTTGGTGTTCTGCAGTTTCACTGTTAGGGCTACTGCATTGCACACCTCCAGGGAACACACCATCTGTGTGGTGTCTCTGTGGATAGTGTCCTCTGGAGTTGTATAATCTGGTAAGTAGAGATGTGGATTTCTTTTATGTGTCCAGTTTATGATTCATCATGCTTTCTATGTATGGGGATTTGTGTTTTTAATCAATTTTTGAAAATTTCTTGAATAATATACTGCTTTTTCTTTTTCTCTTTTTCCTTGTTTCTTTTTTTCTTTTTTTTTTTTTTTGAGACAGAGTTTCTCTCTTCTTGCCCAGGCTGGAGTGCAATGGCACGATCTCGGCTTACTGCAACCTGTGCTTCCCAGGTTCAAGCGATTTTCCTACCTCAGCCTCCCGAGTAGCTGGGATTACAGGTGCCTGTCCCCATGCCCAGCTAATTTTTGTATTATTAGTAGAGACAGAGTTTCACCATGTTGGCCAGGCTGGTCTTATACTCCTGACCTCAGGTGATCACATGACTTGGCCTCCCAAAGTGCTGGGATTACAGGTGCGAGCCAGCGCACCCAGCCTGCTTTTTCTTTAAAACAATATTTATATAAATTTATAGAGTACAAGTACAATTTTCTTAGATGCATAGTGGTCAAGTGAGAGGTTTTAAGGTGTCACCTGAATAATGTACATCGGACCCCTTAAGTAATTTCTCATCACCAACCCCCTTCCATCTCCTCACCCTTCCAAGTCTACATTTTCTATCATTCCACTCTCTACATCCACGTGTACACCCTTTTTAAGCACCCACTTATGAGTGAGAACATGCAATATTTGTCATTCTGTGTCTGGCTTGTTTCACTTAAGGTAACCTCCACTTCCATCCACCTTGTTGCAAAAGATAGGATTTCATTCTTTTTTATGGTTGAATAGTATTCTATCTGTGTGTCTGTCTGTCTATCTATCTCACATTTCCTTTATGCAGTCATCTGTTGATGGACACTTGGGTTGATTTTGTATCTTTGCTATTGTGAATAAGTACTGAGATAAATATACAAGTGCAGGTATGTTTTTGATGTATTGATTTCTTTTCCTTTGGGAAAAGAAGTAGAGGGAATTGCTGCTTTTGCATTGTCCATACTCTGTATATCTGGAACTTAGAATAGCCTTATGTTAGACATTTTATTTCATTTTCTGTTTCCTTCAACCATCTTTCATGTATCGTATATCTTTTTCTGTCTTGGCTACATTCAGAGTTATTTCGGATTTATATTTCTATTCAAATATCTCTATTTCTTTTATTCTGTTATTTGACATGTGCATTGCACTTTTCATTTTTATCATGTTTTTATTTCTAGAAGTTTTTATTCTTTTTCAAATCTATTTGAACAGTTTTGGTAGTCTTTTGTTCTTTACTCATGTTTTTGTTTCACTATTTTAAACATGCAAACATATTTATGTTCTGTATTTGATAATTTTAATATCTGAAATCTTTATGCTCATAGTGCTTGTGTCTTTTGGAATTTTTTATGTAGGTTTATTTTTCTTTGAACTCTATGGGAATTATCTGAGGCTTGGGTTAAGGGCTTGAGTTGGGTTGGAGTGAAGCTTTTCTTTCAGGTAGGAGTTGTGCGTGCTTCTACCAGGTTCCTGGGGCACAACTTAGCCTAGGACTACTTTAAGTTAAATTTAGGCTTGAGGTTTCTGGGACCATGCAGGTTGTATTAATTTGGACCTTTATTTATCTGAAGACTGGCCTGTGTTTACTTACAAATTATTAAAAGAAACTTCATTTTTCTCCTCCCTCAGAACCAAGACCAAGACACCCTTTTTCTTGCCTATTCCCTTTGAAGAGCAGATTTATATTTAACTCAGCCTTTAATTTTAGTTATAGCCCTTCCTGGCTTTACATGGGAGCTTTGGGTCTAACTCACCACCTTGCAGAGGCCCAAGGCTTCTGTGGCTGTAGAAACACATGCTATAGGTTATCAGAGGCAGAAGATAGCTGCCCTTAGGGCAGCAGAGAGTTTCAGCCTTGGTTACTCCTTTGGATTCATTCTCATGTTTTTAGTTTGGCCTCTCAGGATTTTACTTACTCTCTTGCAAGCTCAACCATAAATTTAAAAGGATTAAAAAGTATTTTTTATCCAATATTTCTGTTAGAGTAGTTTAACATGTTTTTTCTGCCCTAATTGCTGACTAAACTTTTTTTTTGGTACATGTCAGAGGCAAGCCGTGACTATCTAGGTATGGAAAGCATTTCTTAGTGATTGATTTGTGGCCATTCACAATATTGCCTAGGATCTGAGTATGTGTATACACTCAGCCTGTATCATGTTGAAAATTACTGTCAATAGAACAGACTAAAGTGATCTACATGTATTAAAGAAAACTATATATTTTCAAATTTCCTAATGTCAATAATATCCTTTTGATAATTCATTTTAATAAAAATAGTACAAGGTAGTTTGCAAATGATCAAGGAATGTTGTAAAGAAATTGACTTTTCTTCTTCAGTGTGCTTTATCTAGTAACTTTTTTTTTCCAGTTTACCAAGTACTGGACAGAATCAAATGGGGTAGAATCTAAATCATTAACTCCAGCCTTATGCAGAACACCTGCAAATAAATTAAAGAACAAAGAAAATGTATATACTCCTAAGTCTGCTGTAAAGAATGAAGAGTACTTTATGTTTCCTGAGCCAAAGACTCCAGTTAATAAGAACCAGCATAAGAGAGAAATACTCACTACGCCAAATCGTTACACTACACCCTCAAAAGGTATTTGCTAAGTGAATTAAGCAGTAAGAAGTTTCATTTTTCTTACCATGTTAAGTAAACATATAGCAGGTCAGAAATGACTAGCATTGCTTTCAGGAATTTCTAGGAGAAGTGAAGCTGTTTTTTATCATGTCATTTGCATTAGTTAAAATGAAAGCATATTTGTCAATTTCAATTTCTTCTCAAATGATACCAAGTTTTTCCTCTTTTTCATGTTTATAAAATTGAATCATAGCATCGTAGGATATCAAAGCTGAAAGGCAAGTTAGAGCTCATTTAATCCAACTCCCTTTTTCACAGCTAAGAAACCTGAGACTCAGAAGGAGTGAAGTGATTTGCCCAAGGTCATATACCCAGGTTTAGACCTTTCATGCCCATTTACCCCAACTTATGACTCAAGCTGACGCCTCCGCTGAGCCTTTACTTATCTGGATCTCCAGTTGTGGTGTCTGGTCCTGTTCTGCCCTATGGTATTACTGCCTGTCCTCAGCAGACAGGGTGAATCCATGATGCCCTTCCAGATATCTGTCTTTGTCCAGTTATCACAACTTCCTCATTTCCCTTGGTTTCCTCTTCAATTTAGTCATGAGCAGTTATTTAAACCATTTCCTTTATGATACTTCACTGTTTTGGTTGCTGGCCTCATCTGGACACATTCTATTTGATCAGACTGCCTCTTAGAATACAGTGCCTAGAACTAAACTGAGTTTTCTAGACTAGGTCTCACTAGGGTAGAGTGGTAAGTGTCATGACAGTAGAGACTCTCTGCCTTGTTTATTGCAGCATGGCATGGTCTGTAGTAGGGGCCATACCTGTCTGGTACATAGTACACAGTACTAGACCTGATGCCTAGTACATAATAGGGGCCATATTTATGTAATGAAGTAATAAATTAGAGCCCAAAGGAATTTTATTTACAGTGATCCTGTTTATGTCACTTTAAAAAATGTTACCTAAACTTTATTAGCCTTTTTCCCCCCACCAATTGTGACCTTCTCTAGTTTTAAGATTCTAACAAACCTAAACTCTGGAGCATTGCCATGTGAACTGCTGGGAAACCACATCCTGCCATTGTGCTTCTAGTGTACTAGTGGAGCTCATAGCCAGTTTGAGGGGTTAACTTCTTGTCTATAAAGATATTATGGAAGACTTTGCCAGAATATTTGCTAGAAGTCCCATTTTTATGTTAATGTCATTTTCCATTTCATCACCTCAAATAACACTTTCCGCCAAAATGTGAGGCCAGTTTGGTGTCCTGATGATGTCTGTGTGTGTGTGTGTGTGTGTGTGTGTGTGTGTGTGTGTGTGTGTGTGTGTGTGTGTGATGGTGTGTGTGTGGGGGGGTGCGGTGGTGCTGCCTGTGGTTGTTATGAGACTTCAGTGAGATAGCCTCTACCCTGCAATGGTAGCTGCTATTGCATTCTTTCCCAATGAAAGGGTCTCTTTCTGTTCTGTTGTTTCTCTTACTGTAAATACAGTACCCTTTGTGACTCATGAGATTGGACAGGGAGATAAAACGGACCTCAGCTCACCTTAGCTCATTCAACGATCTTTTTTTTCCCCTTTTTTTCTTTTTTTTTTTATTTCTTTGAGTTGGAGTCGTGCTCTGTTGCCCAGGCTGGAGTGCAGTGGTGCGATCTCGGCTCACTGCAACCTCTGCCTCCTGGGTTCAAGCGATTCTCCTGCCTCAGCCTCCCTAGTAGCTGGGATTATAGGCGCCTGCTACCACGCTCAGCTAATTTTCGTATTTTTAGTGAAGACAGGGTTCACCATATTGGTCAGGCTGGTCTCAAACTCCTGACCTCAGGTGATCCGCCCTCTTCAGCCTCCCAAATTTCTGGGATTATAGGCGTGGGCCATTGTGCCCGGCCCAGGGCTTTTTTATTTAAAAAAAATTTTAATGCCATAATCCCTTCCATTATTGACATTTTTTACTTTTTGTGTAACTCTGAAGGTTTTGCAATATGGGTAGTTTGGAATTTATTTTATAATCTTGAAATATTATCAGTTGACATATGTTGTCATGACGAGAAAGATTGTGTTGGTCAAAACTATTATTGGTTGTTTCTTTTTAAACACGAGCCACTTAAGGAAGCAAGTGGCTGAAGCCATGATTGTTAGCTTCCACTGGCACTTTGCATTTTTCTTTCTTTTCTTTTTTCTCCTCTCTCCTCTTCTCTTCTCTTTTCTTCTTTTTTTTGAGACAGAGTTTCACTCTTGTTGCCCAGGCTGAAGTGCAGTGGCATGATCTCGGCTCACTGCAACCTTCGCCTCCCAGGTTCAAGAGATTCTCCTGCCTCAGCCTCCTGAGTAGCTGGGATTACAGGTGCGCACCACCATGCCCGGTTAATTTTTTGTATTTTTAGTAGAGATGGGGTTTCAACATGTTGGTCAGCCTGCTCTCGAAACTCTTGACCTCAGGTGATCCACCCGCCTCGGCCTCCCAAAGTGCTGGGATTACGGGGGTGAGCCCACCATGCCCAGACCTGCATTTTACTTTCATTGTGAGTTATTTTTGACATAAACATAAATTTCATTTTCGTCACTCCTACACAATGCAGGCATTGGCAGTTTGTTGAAGGTCAGTTCTGTATGGTGATAGATACTGTCTGTATACAAAGATGAAAACTGTTTTTATAAATATTTCTGATTGCTCTTATTTTCTTGTTCTTGTGGAAAGTGAGAATGTAGCCAAATAGTCATAAACAAAACCAAGCCCCTAATCTCTTTTAAAATTTTGATATTATATCTTTGTTTTTATAGTGTGAATATTATCTCTAAAGGGTATAAAACTTTTAGATCATGAGCTAATCAGTATAACCAGATTCGTTAGTACAAATTTGTCATAAACTATCTGGAATGCAAATACCCTACTTAGAATAAAACACAAAATTCTGGAACAGGGAATATAAAAAATAATCAAAGCTTACATCTCTTTTTTTTTTCGAGATGAAGTCTTGCTCTGTCTCCCAGGCTGGAGTGCAATGGCGTGATCTCGGCTCACTGCAACATCTGCCTACTGGGTTCAAGGGATTCTTCTGCCTCAGCCTCCCAAGTGGCTGGGATTACAGGCGTGCGCCACCACGCCCAGCTAATTTTTTTGTATCTTTAGTAGAGATGGCATTTGACCATGTTGGCCAGGCTGGTCTCGAACTCCTGACCTCATGATCCGCCCTCCTCGGCCTCCCAAGGTGCTGGGATTACAGGCGTGAGCCACTGTGCCTGGCCAAAGCTTACATCTCTTTAATAACTTATGTCAAGCTTTCACAGGTCTGTTCTTTTTGCCTAACATGAGTTGAATCGGGCTATGAATTCAGTTAACACCTTTTAATACTAGATCAATTAAAAGCATAAATTGGGCCCTTGTATAAATACAGATTGACTTTTATTTTTAGAAAAAGAATCAGTAATTATGAGATTTGTATTTATATGATCTGTTTAGATTTATCATATGATGTTTATAATAAAATTAAAAGCATGGCCTCAATTTGCAGTGAAGAAAAAAAAGAAGAGCCACACATACAAAGCAAAATGATTTTGTTTTTATTATAAATCACATGGAAACATTTCTTGAAAGAATTAGAGCCTTCGACATCACAGGTCAAGTGATTATACTGTTTCTGAGTCAATGAATAATGTGATACATGCATTATTATTAATATAGAAATTTCAGAACCATAGTATGTGCTGCATATGGATTGTGTTTGTTCTGTTTCTAATAGCTAGAAACCAGTGCCTGAAAGAAACTCCAATTAAAATACCAGTAAATTCAACAGGAACAGACAAGTTAATGACAGGTGTCATTAGCCCTGAGAGGCGGTAAGTGTTTGGTTTTTTTAGACTCTAATCTTTAGTATATGTAACCAGATTTCCTTTTTCATGTATTAATAGACCTGATTAAGGTAAATCATCACATAGATTCTGTTGGAGAGTAGGAATATCTGTTTATATGTGGATGACCTGTGGCCATTCCTGGACCTATAGCCACTGCCTTCCTCATGGGGTAGAATCATGAAACTGATCAGCAGTAGGACGGCACCTTAAGTACAACAGGCTGGGAAGACAGTGGTCCTCACCCCAGCCAACTAGTTACCTCTCTGAGGCCCATCTTACCCTTCTCTTCTGCCAGTAAAATACAGATATCCTCTAACAGATTGTAGTCCTCCCAAATCGTAAAGATACTGTCGTTTCAAAGAAAATCCTCTGTATGAAAAGTTCTGCAGCATAGGTAACCCTTCAAGTTGCTATTCTTTTATAGCAATTTCTTAAAGGCATTGTCTATTTTCAAGACAATTGGGAGAATTAGAATGTGGACAGGGTATTAGATGATATTATGGAATTATTATTAATTTATTGATGAAGAAACTGAGAAGATCAGGAATAAAATGATTTATCAAAGCTATATAGTACAAAGCTGGAGCCAGAACCCAGGTCTTCTCATTCCTAATCTTATGGTTTTTCTCCCACAGTCTGGAAGTACTGGAGAACTACCTAGAAAGCCAACTAACACCACAGTAGTTTCTATTGAAAAATGCATTCAGGTTCCAAAATATTTACATAAGTGACCATTTTTAGAACATTATCCGTTAGTATTTGGTAACTGCTTAGCTTCTCAATAATGTGTATATATGTGGTTGAACTAGTTTCCTTAATTTTATTTAACATTTTTCAGTGCAATGGTACTATGGTTTTTTTAAACCTCAGTGTCAGTGCTTGAAATACTTAACTATCTCCAACCAGAGAAATTTCAGAACAAAAGGATAAAATATGCCTCATAAACAGCCATATGTAACGTAAACTTCTCAGCACACTTTATAGTGTTGTCTTTATGGAAGACAACATCCTTATTCATTGGAGATGTATACTGAAGTGTTTCAGAGTAAAGTGTCATGATATGTTCAGATGAGTTACTTTCAGATGGCTTAGCAAATAAGTAAATTTAATGTATTATCTACATACATTAAATTTATGTGTATATATAGATATATACATTGATATATATCAGTATATATCTATATACATATGTACATTAATATATTATCTATATCCAAATAGAAAGCAAATGTGGCAAAATATGAACAATTGTTGAATCTAGGAGGATATACCGGTGTTCATTGTACTCTTCTTTGAACTTTTCTATATATATGAAAAAAGGATATATATATCCTTTTTTAAAAAGGAAGGGGATAAATAGTTTTGCTGAGTGGCAGTTGCCTGGTGGAAGTGTGACAGCTCCTGTCCAGGGGGAGATGGCTTTGGTGCTTCCTGAGGAAGAGAGAGGTGATCTGGCCCTGGCATACCTGAATGAGGCATCCTAATGTGTATGAAGGGACAAAAGTTCACCCTTGTGGACCCCACAGGCCGGAGGCCCAGCTCTACTTGTGCCTTGTTTTATGTTTTGTTTCAGGTGCCGCTCAGTGGAATTGGATCTCAACCAAGCACATGTGGAGGAGACTCCAAAAAGAAAGGGAGCCAAAGTGTTTGGGAGCCTTGAAAGGGGGTTGGATAAGGTTATCACTGTGCTCACCAGGAGCAAAAGGAAGGGTTCTGCCAGAGATGGGCCCAGAAGACTAAAGGTAAGCAGGCTGGAATTCTTTCATATGGAGCAGAAGCTGACTGCTAATGGACTGCCTTTTTTTTTTAAGGTGCTGAATGAATTGATTAGTGTTTTTTATTTGAGTATTTATTCACTTAGTTAATATATGTTTTTTGAGCAACTAAAATCTGCATGTTACTGTGCAGTCAGTAAATAGATACAGTCACTCCCTTCAAGGAGCAAACAGCTATCATTCAAATATTCAAGAACAGGTGGAGGGATTAGTCACAGGGGCAACATGGAGGTGAGGAAGCAGGGGGCACAGATGGAGAGCTGAGAGCTGCCTTAAGGAGGGGGACTTGAGCTCAGTTGTGTCCCTGATTCATGGATACTTTGTAGGCCCTCATGAAATATTTGAATGCATGGGAAAATAATTGGAACTTTGAGTGTGGTGTGTGTCAGGAAAATAGTGAGTGATAAGCAGGGAAGGTAGGCCGGAAGGGCCTCAAGGCCTGGCTAAGAAGGTGTGGATCTTATTTAATAGACCCAGTATGCTTTAAAAGGGTTAATGTGTCACTGGTGTGGACAATATATTTAGTCAAGGAAGGAAAGGAAAAATAAGCTGTTAGTTGATATAAAGTACTTTTTATTCTCTTGGATTCTCTCTGAGCATTCATTCAAACATCTGATGAATACATGTTTGTTTGGTGGAAGGGGAGTAATTAAGAGGTAAAGGGACGAATGAGACACAGCCCATTCCTTGAGGAACTCTTAGGCTGGCTGTGAAAACAGGCTGGGATGTTGTTCTGAAACACTGGGCTCAGTGCTATAGTAAAAACACATTCCAAGAGGTGTGGGCCCAAGCAGGGGAGAAGATGGTAGTGTGCCCATCATTTGGGGACTGGGTCTGTGTTTAGTTTTTGCACTGAGACTCTCGTAATGAGCAAATCTGGGCGGTTTGAGGGAAGGAAAATGCTGAGCTTTTGGGCAGAAGGGTGTTTTAGAGGAGAATGTTCTGTGATCTCATTTCTGTTCTGTCTTAAAGTGGAAGAAGATAGGAGTTATCCACTAGCAGTCATTGCCTTAAACTTATGTAGTGTGCTGAGACGTTACATATGGCTGTGTATTAGGCATATTTTATCTTTTTGTTCTGAAATTTCTCTGGTTGGAGATAGTTAAGTATTTCAAGCACCGACACTGAGGTTTAAAAAAACCATAGTACCATTGCACTGAAAAATGTTAAATAAAATTAAGGAAACTAGTTCAACCACATATATATACATTATTGAGAAGCTAAGCAGTTACCAAATACTAACGGATAATGTTCTAAAAATGGTCACTTATGTAAATATTTTGGAACCTGAATGCATTTTTCAATAGAAACTACTGTGGTGTTAGTTGGCTTTCTAGGTAGTTCTCCAGTACTTCCAGAATGTAGGAGAAAAACCACAGGATTGGGAATGAGAAGACCTGGGTTCTGGCTCCAGCTTTGTGCTGTATAGCTTTGATAAATCATTTTATTCCTGATCTCCTCAGTGTCTTCATTTGTAAAATCTGGAAACAATGCCTACCCTGGCAACCTCACAGGGCTGAGATGTAGAAACAAGACTCTACATATGGGATGCTACATGGCATATTAAATGCTTTATGAGTATAAAGTGGTGTTTCCAATGTCAAGGATTACTATCAGTGTTGAGCATTTTACAACCCATGTATAGACCCATGGTCCTAATTAGCACAGTCCTAAGATTGAAAACTTTAACTTTAGATCATTAACACTTTTTAATGCTTTTAAGTTTTTGCAAAACTGAAGGACTTTCTTTGGGAAATTAACCTTATTTTTTTTCACCTACTTCAAATACTGTACTAAAAACTATACACTTACCGGAAGAGTTGCAAGGATAGTAGAAATAATACCTTAGTTTTTTAAGATAGCAAATCATATGTAGTTATGTCCTCTTTTAGGAAGCAGTCTATAAAAAATCCAAAATTTAAGCAGATAAATTAGGATTCATTCTTTATTTTACCAAAGCAGTAATATATTGTGATTTGAAGGTGTTCAGTTTATTATTAATATCATCTTAACAGAGCCAATTTAGTTTGGTGAAAAGAGTGCTGGATCAGGAACCAAGAAAGAGAGGGTCCCTTCGTTAACACTCAGTTTCACGACATTTGCTCTATGGGTGTATTGGGTGCACTATTATTTATCTGGTATTTTCATTATGTTGACTCTCCTTTAACAAATGGATTTATAGAGATATAACTGACATATAATAAACTTGCACATATTTTATTTTATTTTATTTTATTTTATTTTATTTGTTGTTAATTTTTTGAGGCAGAGTCTTGCTCTGCTGCCCAGGCTGCGGTGCAATGGCATGATCATAGCTCACTGCAGCCTCAACCTTCTGGGCTCAAGTCATCCTCCTGTCTCAGCTTCCTGAGTAGCTGGGATGCGTGCTACCACACTTGGCTAATTCTTAATTTTTTTTGCAGAGACAGGGTCTCACTATGTTACCCAGGCTGATCTTGAACTCCTGAGCTCAAGTAATCCTCCTGCCTTGGCTTCCCAAAGTGCTGGGATTACAGTCATGAGCCACTACCCCCGGCCAACTGTGCATATTTTAAAGTACAATTAATATGCTTTGGCATTGTATATAACATCTGTGAAACCATTACCACAATCAAGATAATTTTTTAAAACTCAAATTTATTTAAAAGGAAACCTTTATATCATTAGGGTTTTTTTGTTGTTGTTGTTAATTATGTTTTCGAAATCAGTTGGGAACAAATACATATTTAAAAATATTTATCCATGTGCCACCCAGAATTACCTTGTCTATCTTGTATCACACTATGAGAAGCACTACCTTAAGAAATTTGTATCTCTTCTTTGGGCCATAGGTTCTTATTTTGAAAAGTAAGATAGTTGGATACTTTTCTTCCTAGGCATTTTGTTATTTATACAATGAACTCAAACCTGAAAGATATAGAAACTACGGTTTTGTTTGACAGTGAAGGTACTTACCAGGAAGGGAGGGATTTTTGTGTGTCCAGGACCCACTAAAACAGTGCCTACCACATAGTAAACATTCAAAAATAGTTGTTGAATGAATGAAGGATAAATATCAATTAGGAATGAAATTATCTCTGAGAATTAGGCTCTCAGTCAATGAGAAAAAATAATATGACATCACTTTTTTAAAGGAATATCTGTTACATTTATTTCCTCATAGAACTGTCATAAAATCAGCTCCTGGAACTCTATAATATTCTTTAAATAATCCAGAAAGAGTTAAGGAAACGTATCCAACTAGGTACAAAGCAAACTTTGTATGGTGTTTGTTTATCTTTCCGTGGTATGCATTTCAGGACTATTAATGTCTCTTAAAATAGTGTGGGAAGGGGAAAATAGGCAAAGCTCAAACAGTTAGATGGATGCTCTTTAATATTTATTTCTTTAAAAGGATTGGTAGGAGAGGAAGATGAAAGTATGAAAAGGAAGCTATGGGTGTGTTTACTAATAACCATAACTTCTCCAAGCTTTCCCAGTGGGCCATTAACTCACTAAGAGTTGACTGTAAATTCCTTTGATATTTTTTAGGAAATAGTTCCATTTGAAACAGTACTATATTGAGGAGTTTTGGAACTCTTGATCTGGTGTGATGGTCTTTGTGTTGATGTAAAAATTTACTTCTCATCTCTTCTTTTTCTCTTTTAAGCTTCACTATAATGTGACTACAACTAGATTAGTGAATCCAGATCAACTGTTGAATGAAATAATGTCTATTCTTCCAAAGAAGCATGTTGACTTTGTACAAAAGGGGTAAGAAGCACATTTACAAGCTGTTGCATTTATTAGTATCTTTTGGACTTTGAGAAAATAGGAGTTGGTTGGGCGCGGTGGCTCACGCCTGTAATCCCAGCACTTTGGGAGGCTGAGGTGGGCAGATCACTTGAGGCCAAGAGTTCAAGTTCAGCCTGGCCAACATGGAGAAACCCCGTCTCTACTGAAAATACAAACAATTAGCTGGGCATGGTGGCGCATGCCTGTAGTTCCAGCTACGTGGGAGGCTGAGGCATGAGAATCACTTGAACCTGGGTGGAGGCTGCAATGAGCTGAGATCACACCACTGCACTCCAGCATAGGTAACAGAGCGAGACTCTGTCTCAAAAAAAAGAGAAAATAGAAGTTGATCTCCTCACCCCTGTGCTTTAGAAAAAATGTATTTCTCCCACCTCATTCCCAAAAGCTTTTGAGGTAGTGTTATTGCTTATAATTTATTCTCTTTTGTTTGGTTCAAGCTATAAAAGTTTTAGAAGGACAGATATTGTCCCACTTTATTTCAAAATAGGAAAATTCAAAATTCTTCTGGCTTTCTTGTAGATCCTCTATTTTCCTTTGATTGTCTGCTTTACAATAGTATTTATAAATTATAATCTAAATTTGTGAGACATTTCAAACGAATCAGGGATTTATACAGAATCCTTCTCTTCATGACTGGCTGTTTTACAGGGCTGGGTTTTCAGTGCTTTAGGAAGTTTTTTCACCTTACCTCTCTCCCGCTGTTGAAGGAACTGCCGTCAAAGCCTCCTTGGTTATGATCTCCTGGTCTCAATAGCCAGGCCTCTTCTGGTCACCCAAGATGGCCATATTTCTAAGCATTTCCATTCAATTATTTCCCTTTAAAATTTCTTTATTAAAGCAACCAGAAGAGACATGCATGGATTTAAACATGTAAGTAGAATAGTCAATATAGAGTAAGATTTGAAGAAACAATCTTGTGCAGATATAATTTTTAGTTTTTAGTTATCTGTAAATGTTGGCAAGCATTCCTTCTGTGAACCCTGGCATTCCTCTCAGGCTTCATTAGAACACATCTCTCCCACTCTGATCTCTTCTTCATGCTTGGGGCTATGAGCCTCTGGGCATACCTCTGTCACAGGTCTCTCAATGATCTATTATCTAACATGTGACTAAATTGTTCTATGCCTCATCTTCCTGTCAAGAATCTTAACTGCAGGGTGCTCCTTTTGGCATTTTTGATGTTGACTGCTTATTTTTGAGAGATCAAGCCTCTTTCCCAAAACACATGACTAAGTTAGTAAGAAAAAGAATATTTTGGTACATAACAGTATGAAACAGAAAAAAGTACATAACTGAAACAATGTAACTTCTCCACACATCTGTGGAACAGCACTTAATCAGGAACCCTTAAGTATTTAGGGAATTGAAACTTAAAATCAGTCCTATTTATTGAAGATTGGTAAGACAAACAAAACTCTAAAATAGAATGTAAACTAATTAAATATTATTACATGAATTAAATTTATACAGCTTTGCAGGATCATACGTATGTCTTAAGATGTGTTTCAGGCTTCATTTTGACTGGGCCTTTCCATTCTCAGAGTAGATAATGCGGCAGTTCTATCTATAAATGCCGTACGTTTCAGTTATGGGAATATACCATTTCCTTGGGCTTTTTCTTCTGCTTTTCTTTCTGCCATAAATTGATGTGATGATCGTCATAAGAGGTTATCTCTTATTACTAATTAGAAAAACCTCAAAAACACACGTGCCTTTCTGACAGGTTACTGGCTTCAGCTTTATTTATATGAAAGACAAGTTTCTGACAAGGCTCACACACATGAAATATTATCTTTCTTGCGCTTTCCTTTGTTGTGAATGTTGTGGAAATGCCCAATGTTTGCGGATTACACGTTGAAAGGATTGCATAAAGAATGCCAGATTTCTTGAGCATGAATGGCATGTATAGCTATGAAACAGGGGCTTTTCTTTGGAGCAAGGGAGACTTCTAATAAAGCCTTTTCATGCTTATTCTTAGGATCCTAGTTCAGTTTCTGGGAAAACACCAGTCATACTCTATTACTAAAGCATAGCTAGGTCATTTGGAAACTGTAAACAGTAATACATTGCTTAATATGAAATAATGGTTCATTTCCTCCACTGGCCTCCTAGAGGCTTAGAAAACTCTTATACAGAATATGGTTCTCCTACTAACTAGCTTCTTATCTTGTTTTTCACAGTTATACACTGAAGTGTCAAACACAGTCAGATTTTGGGAAAGTGACAATGCAATTTGAATTAGAAGTGTGCCAGCTTCAAAAACCCGATGTGGTGGGTATCAGGAGGCAGCGGCTTAAGGGCGATGCCTGGGTTTACAAAAGATTAGTGGAAGACATCCTATCTAGCTGCAAGGTATAATTGATGGATTCTTCCATCCTGCCTGATGAGTGTGGGTGTGATACAGCCTACATAAAGACTGTTATGATCGCTTTGATTTTAAAGTTCATTGGAACTACCAACTTGTTTCTAAAGAGCTATCTTAAGACCAATATCTCTTTGTTTTTAAACAAAAGATATTATTTTGTGTATGAATCTAAATCAAGCCCATCTGTCATTATCTGTTACTGTCTTTTTTAATCATGTGGTTTTGTATATTAATAATTGTTGACTTTCTTAGATTCACTTCCATATGTGAATGTAAGCTCTTAACTATGTCTCTTTGTAATGTGTAATTTCTTTCTGAAATAAAACCATTTGTGAATATAGCAGGCTTCTCTTCTTTGTATTTGATTTTGATCCAAATAAAACCTCAAATGGCTTCCTGACTATTAAATAGAGACTATTTGGAGTATGTTTTATCTGTTATCAAATATGCCTTGGGCAGAAAAACAGATAAGAATTCATTTGCATAATTTTTTCCTGTCTGATTTAAGTAGGATTTATTGAGATCGTTAACTAAGTCACAGCTGTGGTTACCAGAGTTAAACAACACATTTAATATGTTGAATAAAAGAGTATTGACTTTAAGTATGTTTGGTCAACAAATGATAAGTATCCGAACTATGAACCCCCCCTGAAATGTTACTTTATGGTAATTTCCCTAAGTCTCAATGTTGGCCCCAAATTTGTATTTTTATTTCATTTTATTGGTCTCCAAAGGCTAGAACTCAAGTTATATTGGTATGGGTTTCACCAATTAAACTAGTTGGAGAAAAAATAGCACTCCTTCTGGTCAGTAGTGAAGGGAATGTTTTGTCATTCATTTATTCAATAAATGTTTACTAAGTGCTTACAAGCATTAGGTCCTCAGGCTGAAGCTGCTACTGTCTAGTAAACCCAAGGATTTACTAACTATTTGTAGCATGGCGGGACCCACCCACTTTGCATGGAATTAGAAATGAATTCTTGGAAGAAACAGCATTTGTCGTTGAAGGATATATAGGAGTTCAGCAGAAAGAGAAGAGTGAGGAGTATGACTTTTTTTTTTTTCTTTTTTCTTTTTTTTTGAGACGCAGTCTCACTCTGTCACCCAGGCTGGAGTGCAGTAGCGTGATCTCAGCTCACTGCAGCCTCGACCTCCTGGGCTCAAGCAGTCTTCCCGGTTCAGCCTCCCAAGTAGCTGGTACTACAAGCGTGCGCCACCACACCCAGCAAATTTTTTTACTTTTTGTACAGACAGGGTCTCACTATGCTGCCCAGGCTGATCTCAAAACTCTTGATCTCAAGCAGTCCTCCCACTTCAGCCCTCCAGAGTGCTGGGATTACAGGCATGAGCCACCACCCCAGCTTGGGACATGACATTTTTGAGAGAACAATCTGTGCAAAGACAGGGAATTATAAAATGTCATTATGTGTTTGGGGTAGAAGCAGAAGGTAGTGGAAGCGGGAAATGACAGTAGATGAGGATTGAAAGTTTAGATGGAAATAAGTCATGAAAGTACTTGAATGCCCCATTAAAATAAGTGTTTTGGCAAAGGAGAGCTGTCAAAGGGTTTTTAATATTTTAACAACAGCTTTGTTACGATGTAATTCATATATCATAAGATTTACCCCTTTAAAGTGTGTACAATTCAGTGGGGTTTTAAGAGTGTATTCAGGTGGGGCGCCATGGCTTATCCCTGTAATCTCAGCACTTTGAGAGGCCGAGGTGGGTGGATCACCTGAGGTCAGGAGTTTGAGACCAGCCTGGCCAACATGGTGAAACCCCGTCTCTACTAAGAACACAAAAAAGTAGCTGGGTATGGTGGCATGTGGCTGTAATCCCACCTACTTGGGAGGCAGAGACAGGAGAATCACTTGAACCTGAGAGGTGGAGGTTGCAGTGAGCCGAGATTGTGCCACTGCACTCCAGCCTGGGTGACAGAGTGAAACTCCATCTCAAAAAAATAAATAAAAGTATATTCATAGTTGTGCAACCATCACCACAATGTAATTTTAGAACATTTTTATCATGTCAAAAAGAAGCCCCATACCTGTTACCGGTCACTCCCCATACCCCACCCCCCAGCCCCTGGCCACCACTTACCTACTTTCTGTTTCTATGAATTTGACTGGTGTGAGCATGTCATATAAATGGAATCATGCAATATAAGACCTTTGGGATTTAGTTATTTTTACATAGCATAACATTTTCAAGATTTATAATGTAGCATATATCAGTACTTCATTTGATAACTGAATAATATTCCATTGTATGGATATGTGACATTTTATTTATCACTTGATAGACATTTGGATTGCTTCCACTTGGCTATTATGAATGCTGCTGTGAATGCTTATATACAAGTTTTGTGTGGACATGTTTTCATTTCTCTTGTATATATACCTAGGAGCGGAATTGCTGGGTCATTTAACATTTTGAGGAACTATCAAACTGTTTTTCCAAAGCCACTGCACCATTTTATGATCCTGCCAGTGATGTACGAGGGTTCTAACTTTTCCGCATTCTGTCAAACACTTGTTATCTGTTTTTTTAATTTTAGTCATCCTAGTGGGTGTAAAGTGATATGGCACTGTGGTTTTGATTGTCTTTTCCGTGATGATTAATGATATAGAGCAGTTTTTAATATGCTTTTGGCCATTTGTATATCTTTCTTGGAGAAATGTCTGTTCAGATCCTTTGCACATTTTAAATTGGGTTATGTTTTTATTGTTGAATTGTAAGAGTTCTTTATATATTCTAGGTATGTCTGTTACCAGCTATATGATAATATATATAATATATGATATGCAAATGTTTTTTCCATTATGTGGGCTTTTTAACTTTCTTGATAGTGTATTTTGAAGAACAAAAGTTTTCAATTTTCTGAAGTCCAATTTACCTATTTTTATAAAATATAGAGGTATGATTAATCTTCTATCCCTATGGGAAGTGGCGTGGTTTGAAACAATGATTCTCAAAAGTTTTTGACCACTAGCCACAGCAAGAAACAAGTACACATGATGGAAGCACTTGTAGTGCGTTAGTAGTATCTATCTCATTTGCTTTTAATTTACGTTTCCCTAATGACTTTGGGATCCATCACATATAAACATATATGAAGCACTGCTTAGCCTTACTGTAAGTGACAACATATTCTGTTTTCTCTTATAAATATCTAGTCTGACAATTGTAATCTTTAAATTAGAGTTCTTTAGCACATTTACTTTAAAATTAAAATCCTTTTGGGGGATCAGGTTTATTGAAATATAATTTACATACGGTGGAATTTACCCTTTTTAGGTGTACACTTTGATGAGTTTTGATGAATATATGTAGTTGTGTAACTACCACCATAGTTGAGATTAGAATGTTTCCATCACCCTAAAAAGTTTCATCTTGCTCTTTTATATTATAGGCAATCCTTTCTTCTCCCAGGCCCTTGCAATCACTGATAGGACTTCCATCTCTATAGTTTTGTTTTTTTTCCAGAGTATTATATAGGTGGAATCGTTTACTACATGGGAGTTGGGTATAACTTCTTTTCATTTAGCATGATGATTTTGAGACTTATCCATGTGGTTGTCTATATTAGTAGCTCATTTTTTATTGTTGAATAATTGTTTGAATAATATTGTTGACAGTAGTCAATTGGATATACCAAAATGTGTTTATTGACCAATTGAAGGACTTTTGAGTTTTTACTTTTGGGCTTTTATGCTGCTGTAATCATCCGTGTGCAGGTTTTGATGTATGCATGTGTTTTCTTTTTTTTTTTTTTTGAGACGGAGTCTCGCTCTGTCGCCCATACTGGAGTGCAGTGGCGCAATCTCGGCTCACTGCAAGCTCCGCCTCCTGGGTTCACGCCATTCTCCTGCCTCAGCCTCCCAAGTAGCTGGGACTACAGGCGCCTGCCACCACGCCCAGCTAATTTTTTTGTATTTTTAGTAGAGACGGGGTTTCACTGTGTTAGCCAGGATGGTCTCGATCTCCTGACCTCGTGATCCACCCGCCTCGGCCTCCCAAAGTGCTGGGATTACAGGCGTGAGCCACTGCGCCTGGCCATGTGTTTTCATTTCACTTAGGTAACTATCCAGGAATGGAATTAATGGATCCTGTGGTCAGTGTGTTTGTAGAAGGAACTACCAACAGTTATTAGCACATATGAGAGGTTTTTTTGTTTGTTTTGTTTTCTTTTTGAGACGGATTCTCCCTCTGTTGCCCAGGCTGCAGTTCAGTGGCGCGATCTTGGCTCACTGCAACCTTCGCCTCCTGGGTTCAAGTGATTCTCCTCCCTCAGCATCCCTAGTAGCTGGGACTACAGACACGTGCCACCACACCCAGCTAATTTTTGCATTTTTAGTAGAGGCAGGGTTTCATCATGTTGGCCAGGCTGGTCTCAAACTCCTGATCTCAAGTAATCTGCCCACTTTGGCCTCCCAAAGTGCTGGCATTACAGGAATGGAGCCACCGCGCCCAGCCTGATTTCTTTTTTTAGGTCATGTCAGGAAAGATATTGATTCTTTTGATTCGTGAACATGGTTTTTGGTCGTCTTTAATTTGTCTCATCAGTGCCTCCATGTGTTTTTGATGCCTTTGAACTGGTATTTTTAAAATTTCAATTTCTAATTGTTCATTATAGAAACACAATTGGGTTTTATATATTGGCATTGTATTTTGCAACTTTCCTAAACTCACTAGTAATTCTAGTAGCTTTTTTTGGTAGATTCTTAAGGATTTTCTGTGTAAATAGTCACGTCATTGGTGAATAAGGCCATTTTTTTTCCTTTTCAAATTTTGTGCCTTTTATTTCTTATTCTTACCATATCACATTGGCAAAGACCTCCAGTATGATATTTAATGAAAGTGGTGAGAGAAAACATTCCTGCCTTGTTCGTGATCTTATGGGGAAAGAATAATTCTTTTACCATTAGGTATGATGTTAACTGGGTTTTTCATAGATGTTTGCCATCAGTTCAATGAAGAGCCCTTCTATTCCTAGTTTGTTTAGATTTTTGTTCATGAACGAATGCTGAATTTTGTCATATCCTTTTTCTGTATCAAGACGATTACATGGGTTTTCTCTTAAATTTGTTTATATAGTGAATTACAACCAATTTATTTTTAATATAATTATATAGTTGAATTTACAGCTACCATTTTACTATTTGTTTTTCTTTTAATCCACCCATTTTATACTCATCTTTCTCTCCTTGCCTTCCTTTAGTTCAAATACTTTATATTATTTTATTATTTGCCATCTATTAACATGTTATACATTTGTTTGCTCCCTTGTTAGTGGTCATACTAGATTTTAATATGCATGTTAGTTTATTATAGTCTACCATAGCATTTTCCAAACAAAGCAAACATTTTCCAATAGTTTAAATACATTACTCCTTTCTGCAATTTGCATTATTGTTGTCTGCATTTTAAATTTCAAAAGACATTGCAGTTACTGTGTTTTACAATTAGTATTCATTTAGATTTACCCACTTCATTGCCCTTGATTTCTCCCTGCATTTCTATGTTTTTATCTTGGGTCTTTTTTTTGCTAAACTTGACATAAAGAACCCCCTTTTATATGCGTTTTAGTGCAGGTCTGCTGGTGGTAAATTCTCATTTTGTTTGAAGACATTTTTATTTTACTTTCATGTTAAAAAGATTTTCCCCCTAGGAATAGAATTCCAGATGGGCAAGTTTGCTTTCCTGCCTGTTCTTTCAGCATTTTAAAGATGTCATTGCATTGTCTTCTGGTTTCAATCATTTCTTTTGAGAAATCAGCTGTCAGTTTCATTGTTGCTTCTTTGAAGGTAATGTTTCTTTTCCTCTGGCTGCTTAAAAAATTATTTTTATTTGTTTTTGATTTTGACTTTGATTTTGATGGACTTTTTTTGTTTGTTTTGTTTTCTGGAATTTATGCTGGTTGGAGTTTGTTGAGAGACTTGAATCTTTATGTTGATGTCTTACCAGTTTTGAAAAATTCTATACTGTTATCTCTTCAAATACTGCTTCTGCTCTAGTCTTTCCTTCTGAGGCTCCACTTACCTGTAAGTTAAACCTTTTCCTTGTGTCTCACATACTTTTATTCCCTTTTGTATGTTTTCCACTCTTTGTGTGCTTCAGTTTACTTACTAACATGTCTTCTAGCTCATTAACTTTGTCTTCTTGTTGTGTCTAATCTGCAGTCATACTTATGTATTGATTGTTTTTATTTTTTTAATGGAGTCTTTCTAGACACTGAAAAAGATTATTTCGTTTTTAAAATTGTAAACATTTTGATTTTTAAAATGTTTTTAAGAGATGGATTTTCACTATGTTGCCCAGGCTGGTCTTTAATCCTGGGCTCAATGAGTTAAATCCAGCTAACCATTTTTGGCCGCAGGGCTCAAGTGATCCTCCTGCTTCAGCCTCCTAAGTAGCTGGGATTGCAGGTGTGCACCACTGCACCTGGCTTATATTGATTCGTCAGTGTGGCTATTGTATTTTTAACTTCAAAGTTTTTATTTGATTAAAACATATTTCAATTCTCCAGTGCAATTTTTCTTCTTTTCATCTCTTCATTTTGTCTTGTTTTCTTGGACATAAATCTCAGCAATTTTTAAAATGTCCTTGTCTAATAAAACTCTAGTTTCAGAATCACCTGTGGGTAAATTTTTATTGTATATTTTTTCCCTTTGTTTTTCAACACGTTTCTTAGAATGTCTAGTAATTTTTATTGAATGCTAGATACTGTGTATTAAAAACTGTTAAAGCTTCAGATGATATCTTCCTCAAGGAGAATTCAGTGTTTCTCTGTCATGCAGAGAGGGTCAAGGGTGATCAAATTAATTCCATCAGTACTGAACTGATGTTTTCAGTTGAACCAGGGCTTTCAACTGAGAGCCTGCTGTATTTACCAAGATCCATGCTCCCAACAGGTCCTGAAAGATATCTAAGTTTTGCCTCCTCAACACTACAAGATTGTGGAAAACTGCTTTGGTTAGTTTTTGGTTTAATCTTTTACTTCCAGCTTTGCACAGCTTCGGAATGTCTTGGGGAGACTGACTATGTGTTTGAGGCTCCCCAAGTCTCCAGTTTTGTTACTGTAGCCCTGTACAAACATACAAAGCTCTGCTGTTTCTCTGATCCTTGGCAGTGCCCCTCTGTCTGGATAAAGCCTGGGGTCAGCTCTCTGCAGGTCTCTCCTCTCCAGATTTTGGTTATTAATCCTCATTGCTTCAGCAGCTCCCTGATGCTTTTGAACAAACACTTTTTAATTTTTTATTTCTTTAATAATTTTTATTTCAGTAGTTTTTGGGGTACAGGTGGTTTTTGGTTACATGGATATGTTCTCTAGTGGTGATTTCTGAGATTTTGGTGCACCTGTTACCCAAGCAGTGTATACTGCACCAAATGTGTAGTTTCTTATCCCTCACCTACCTCCCACCCTGCCCCCTGAGTCCCCAAAGTTCATTATATCATTCTGGTGCTTTTGCATCTTCATATCTTAGCTCCCACTTACAAGTGAGAACATATATTTGGTTTTCCATTCCTGAGTTACTTTATTTAGAATAATGGTCTCCAGCTCCATCCAGGTTGCTGCAAAAGACATTTCATTCCTTTTTGTGGCTGAGTAGTATTCCATGGTGTATATATACCACATTTTCTTTATCCACTGGTTGGTTGATGGGCACTTATGTTGGTTCCATATCTTTGCAATTGCAAATTGTGCTACTATAAACGTGTGTGCATGTGTCTTTTTCATATGACTTCTTTTCCTTTAGGTAGATGCCCGGTGGGATTGCCGAATCAAATGGTAGTTCCACTTTTAGTTCTTCAATGAATGTCCATACTGTTTTCCATAGTAGTTTGAACAAACATATTTTAATCCTTTTTTTTCTAGGTCTTTGCAGGAGTGTTAATCTGCCACAAACTATTCTATCCTACTTTGAGGGAGAAGTCTATATTATTCTTAAATATGCAGATTAAAGCTTACTCGGTTTATTTCATGACACATTGATTAGTTGCAACCTGCAGTTTATGAAATGCATAAAGGATAAATGTGTGAGACAAATCCAGGAGATGGGTAGAATTATCAGATTTTAGGAAGTGTTTAGTTGTCAAAGGGGAAGGAGATGGTGGAATGAAGAATGCGCTGATTTTTCTGACTCAGACATCCAGGTGGATAGGCAAGCCATTTACCAAGATGGAGTGATAAAACAGGAGAAAGATCTATTTTAGAGACTTGAGATTAAGTTTACTTTTGTACACATTGAGTTTGAGATACCTATATGACATCCAAGTGGAAATTTCTGATATGCAGAAAGAATCACTTATTTGGAACCCAAGAGAGAGATGGGAGCTGGAGCTGTGACTTCGTTGCTCATTAGTAGATAGGTAGAAGTTTTCACACCAATTTTGTACATTTTTTAGTTAATCACATCAATTCAGCTGACAAATGCTATTCTACTACCCATCAGGCTGGATCAAGTAAAAACAGGTACTCTGCTAGTTAGGCTAAATATTTTCTTTCTTTCTTTTTTTTTTTTCTTTTCCTTAGACAGAGTCTCTGTCACCCAGGCTGGAGTGTAGTGGTGCGATCTCGGCTCACTGCAACCTCCACCTCCCAGATTCAAGCAATTCTCATGCCTCAGCCTCCAGAGTAGCTGGGATTACAGGTGCACACCACCATGTCTGGCTAATTTTTGTATTTTTTTTTTTTAGTAGAGATGGGGTTTCACCATGTTGGCCAGGCTGGTCTCGAACTGACCTCAGGTGATCCCCCTGCCTCGGCCTCCCAAAGTGCTGGGATTATAGGTGTGAGCCACCACATCCGGCCTAAATCTTTTCTTTAAGGAAAATAAAACATCAGTGGTTGCCATATCATCTAAAAGCTATCATTTAGTTCTAATTCTATAGAACCACTTGGAAAATTAAAGGAATGTAGACATGAGTTAGGCAAATGAGGCCGGACTAGTTCCTAAGAGGCAAATATGATCAGGTTGCTGGCACTAAACTAAATCTGCAGAGTGGTAAGTCTGCCTCATCATCCACTGGCCAGCCACACCTCGGCTTCTTTGTAGGGCATTTAGGAATCTTACATCCAGAGGAAGGCAGTATGAAGAGATGATAAGGGAACTTACGGTTGAAGAAATTAAGTGTTTGGAACCTGAGAAAACTCAGGGCATTACCCTCAAATATCTAAATGACTGTCACGTGTGGGAGATTATGAGACTTGTTTTAGCAGGCTGTATTGGGGTTCTCTAGAGGGACAGAACTAGTACGAGAGAGATATATATATCTCCTATTTATTAAGTATTAAGTTTATTATTTATTAAGTATTTAAGTTTATTAAGTATTAACTTTATTAATTATTAACTTAATTAACTCAATTAAGTATTGAGTTTATTAAGCATTAACTCACACAATCACAAGGTCCCACAATAGGCTGTCTGCAGGCTGAGGAGCAAGGACAGTCAGTCTGAGTCCCCAAACTGAAGAACTTGGGAGTCTGATGTTCAAGGGCAGGAAGCATCCAGCACGGGAGAAAGAGGTACGCTGGGAGGCTAGGCCAGTGTAGTCTTTTCATGTTTTTCTGCCTGCTTTATATTCCAGCCACGCTGGCAGCTGATTAGATGGTGCCCACCCAGATTAAGTGTGGGTCTGCCTTTCCTAACCCACTGTCTCAAATGTTAATATCCTTTGGCAACACCCTCACAGACACACCCAGGATCAATACTTTGTGTCTGTCAATCCAATCAAGCTGACACTCAGTATTAACCATCACACAGGCTAAGTAAGTCCAGTGAGAAGTTGGAGGTAGAGGTTGCATCTTACTCATCTTTGTGTTTCCAGCATGTAGTAGAGTCTGGAACACATCAGAGGCTCAGCAGATGCTCATAAAGTTGAATCACATTGAACTTGAGCTAACACTAAAAAGCTTTCAGAGACACTCAAAACTACCTGACAAGAGACAGGGCTGCTTATACAGTGGTTTCATTGTCGTTGGAGTTGTTCAGACGTTGGACAACCATTCATGGGATGTTGTCATAGAAGGGATTTAAGTATTGAACTAAATCCCATTGTCTTAAAAGCTTCCTTTAACCTTAGCATCTGTGATCCAGTAACAATATGGAAGATAATGGATCAATTATTTGGGTGTTTGTTGGCCGTAATAGGGAGCAATGAAATAATGATCACAGCAGCGATCATATATTGAGCACCCACTATGTGCCAGACACTATGCTGAAAAATTTATATCAAGGATCGGCAAACTTGGCCTGTGGGCCAGCCTGTGGCTTCTTTTTGTGATGTTTTATTGGAACATAGTCTTACTCACATTGTCTGTGGCTGCTTTGGTGCTACAGTGGCAGAATTGAGTAGTTTTGACAGAGACTGATGACCTGCAAAGTATAAAGTATTTTACTATTTGAACCTTTACAGAAAAAGTTTGCTGACCCCTGATTTAGGTAAATATAACAACTCTGCATATTACACATATTAACTCATTAATCTTTACGTTAACTCTGTAAGGTAGGTGGTGTCCCTTTTTACAGAAGAGGAAGCTCAAGCTCAGAGAGGCAAAGTAATAACTCTCAAGGTCAAATAACTTATAAGTGGTTTGGATTGGAACCAGGTGTGGCAGGCTCCAAAGTCCATGTTCTTTCTTATACTAGAAATAGAAGGTCTACCTCTCTCCTGAAATTGTACCATATATGAAAGCATGATTATATATGATATTTATTAAGACATTGCCTTTTTATAGCAGCAATCTTACACAAACTGTTGAAGTATAGGAAAACTTCACCAATTCAGACCAGATTACTGTGTATTTACTGCAGTTGAGAGTTATGTGATTCTTATTTGTTAAAGTAACAAGTTCAGAGTGTTTTCCTCTGAATAAGAATAGAGTCTACTAAGAAAATAATCAAAAGACTTTCAGCTTCTAGGTTCCTCTGTAATTTCATGCATTTTGAAGAACTTTCTGTTGTTTTGTAATATAGGGCCTACAGCATTATATAATTTTAAAAAATCCTATTCTTTGCAATGATTTATAATGCAAATATTTATTAATAATTGTGAGACTAATCTCTTTACAAACTAGTGAGATTTTGTGATAGTCTTAAAAAATGATGTAATTTAAGTTTATCTGAATTAATTTATTTAGGTTGTCCCATAAGCTTCCTGAAAAAAAAAATTTTTCCAATTCTTTCCATCTTCTCCAAAGAGGATTACAGGTGTGAGCTACTGAGTCCATCCCTGATGATTTATTAATAATTATCATTGACTTTGAGATATGTATACATACATTTGAATAAAGATATATCCTGGGACCCTTCTTCAAACAAATAGTGAAGCCGCACTGAAGAGCAGATTTAGCAGAGAGTAGCAGAAAGCACCGCACAAGGAGTCTGAAGACTTAGCTTCTGGTTCTGACTCCCACTTACTATCTATAAAATCTCAGATATCTACAATCTCTTTAGTAGAGCTTACCTCTTTCTTAACCATCTATTTTCTCATCTTCATAATGAAATAATAATAATATTTATCCTGTCAAATAAGATAGTAGATACAATGATCTTTTAGAAACCACGAAGATAAAAATGATCAAGACATCTGGATATCAGGTGGTGGTATTAATAGTTTTGTTGTTGTTGTGAGTTTATTTGTGTTACACAACAGATCTGGGGTGCCTGTTGCCAAGTGTGGGGGCAGCGCCAACTGCAATAAATGTGGAGTGTGCCTCTCTAGACTGTGGTACAGATACAGATGCGACTTCACTGCTCTTTTCCTAGGTAGATGGACTCTAGCTGGGGCTTTTTCTGGCTAGCCCAATACTCATCCACCAGGCTCTACATCAGGATTTGGGGTGAACCTTGGCAGAGATTTAGCTTGTTTCTGAGTTAAAGGAACTGAAAGAAGCTGTGGGAAAGGTATGGGAGACTCTGGAAAAGGGATTGAAATGAAGGTACTATGATATTAAGTCCTATGTTCATTGGTATTCCAAGAGTGTTGGGTATTGTTTTGAACTGTAAGGTGTTGTGAGGCAGCTTTCTTTGGAGAGTAAGTTTATTGTAAGAACTATCTTTCACAGAATTCCTGTTCATTACCATGGCAAAATCTCCTGCCCCCACTGCCACGTCTAATAGTATTTGGAGTAATCAAAGAGTAAGCAAGAGCCTGAAGGTTAATGTATTAAAATGATGTGATTCAGTGCCTTTGATGTTTGACTTTGTAATGCGGCATCTGGAGCACATACTATAAGCAGGAGGGTGAGGTGATGGCGACGGTTAACATGCAAGTGTGAACTGCTGAACCCTGAGAAGGTCTGTCTATTCTGGCATCAGTGGAGATACAGATCCTCAGAACCCAGGCGACTTGATGATGTTGTTGGAAAAATGGTAAGAAGCTAAGGAAACTTCGAATAAAACGGATTAGACAGGAAAATGAGACTGGAACACAGAGAATCTAGGATAGTGGAGATTGGAAGGGCCTCAGAATAAGGACCTGGAAGAAAGAGCGCAAGCCTGCTCTAGGAAAACCTCGTGGCCAGGTGGTGGCTACACAGACATCTGGTTCAACCAGAAGTCAAAAGGCAGAGTATCTCGTATTCAAACAGAGGATCCAGCACCATCAACTGTTCAGAGTGCTTCTTTATCAGTCTTGGATCTTCAGATAAACTACAGCGAGAAGCCTTACCCCTATGCAGGAGGGCCTAGGGGAAGAGTTCATGCCCCTGACGGGTGAATGGTTTGAGGTATCTGGAAGGTCTGGTCTGGGCTTTAACCTGGTGCTTGCTAAAGGTGGGGTCCATACCTCAAAACTGTCATCTCTAGAAATGGGTTTGATTATAAGGGTCTGGAGGGAGGAGAGGAGCATGTTGAGAGGTGAAAGAATTCAACAGTTACCTGGATGCCGTCCTCAACCCTTGGATGATCAGCTATTACCTGAAAGCGTTAAAGTAACAGGAGGATCACTTGACTGTAGGTGAATCTTTCCCTTAGTCCTGTACTTTTTGTGCCTTGGGAGCTGTCTGCCCTGGGACTGATGTTTGAGGAGTATGGAGACACAGAGTGGCAGGGTAAGGAGAACAAAATGTCAAAATTGGGTGTAATGCTGGTTTCTCACTTATCAGACACATGACCCGGAGGAAGTTGCTTTATCCCTCTAATTGCTTTAGTTTCATCTATATGAAACTAATGCCTGTGAGACAGTAGTTTTATAAAGAAGAAATTAGAATGTCTAGAAATGTCCTGTAAATGACCTGAATTAATGTATATGAGTCATAGAACTTTGCACAAAATGGATGTTTTTAAAAATGCCCTGGGAGTTGGCTTAACATCTAAAAATAAGTTAATGTAATGCACCACTTTAAGAGAATAAGAGACAAAAAACCCTACATGATCATTTCAATAGATGCGGAAAAGAATGGACAGAATCCAACACCCTTCTGTAATAAAAATAATTAACAAACTAGGAATAGGAGGGAACTTCCTCAGCCTGAAAACCCAAAGTTAGGACCATACTTCACGGTGAAAGATTGGATGCTTTCACTCTATGATCAAGTACAATGCAAGGATGTCTGCTCCTGCCACTTCTCTTCAACATTGTACTAGAAGATCTAGCCAGGGCAATTAAGCTAGAAAAAGAAATGAAAGTCATCCATATTGGAAAGAAGAAGTAAAACTATCTCTGTTTGCAGATGACATGATCTTGTATATATAAAACACTAAGGAATACACACATACAAAAACAAACTATTAGAACTAATAAGTTCAGCAAAGTTGTGGGATACAAGGTCAATATATAAAAATGAATTTTGTTTCTATACACTAACACTGAAGAATCTGAAAATGAAATTTAAAAAACAACAATTAAGAAAGAAAAATACTTAGGAAAAAAGTGTAACACATGTACACTGAAAACTACAAAACATCATTGAAAGAAATAAGACCTAAATGGAAAGACATCCCATGTTCATGGATTGGAAAACATAATGTTGTTAAGATGGCAGTGCTATCCAACCTGATCCAACAGATTCAATGCAATCCCTATCACAATTTCAGCTGTGTGTTGTTGTTGTTTTTACATAAATTGACAAGCTGATTCTAAAATTTAATATGAAAATGCAAAGACCCACAATAACCAAAACAATCTTGAAAAGGAACAAAGTTGGAGGCCTTACACTTCTCAATTTCAAAATTTACTACAAAGCTACAGTAATCAAGATGGTGTGGTACTGGCATGAGGATATACATATAAGATCAAGAGAATAAAATTGAGAGTCCAAAAATAAACACATTATAATTGTATTATTTTTCTAGTTCTCTCATAATAACCAGAAATTTAGTGGCTGGAGACACAGATTTATTATCTTACAGTTCTGTAGGTCAGAGGTCTATCACAAGTCCCACCAGGCCAAAATTAAGGCACTGACAGGGCTGCATTCATTTCTGTAGACTCTGGGTAGAATACATTTTCTTGCCTTTTTCAACTTCTAGAAGCAGCCTACATTCTTTGACTCATTGTTCCCTTCCTCTATTTTCAAAGTTAAGAGAGGCAAGTCAAGTCGTTCTCACATCACATCACTCTGACTTTTTCTGTAGTCACATTCCCTCTGACTCTGAATTCTTCTGTCTCTCTGTTTCAATTTTAGTGATGCTTATGATTACATTGGGCTTATCCAGATACTGCAGGATTATTTTCCTATATTAAGGTGGGCTAAATGGCAACCTTGATTCCATCTGCAACCTTAATTCTCCTTTGACATGTAACATATTACATCTGTAGATTCCATGAATTAGGATGTTGTGTGTGTGTAGGGGGTCACATTGTTCTGATTATTACAATGGCCAGTTGCATTTTGACAAAGATGCAAGGACAAGTCAATAGGGAAAGAATAGTCTTTTCAATAAATGGTGCTAGAACGACTAGATATACACATGTAAAAAAAATGAAGTTGGATTCCCTACCTCATACCACATATAAAAACTCAAAATGGATCAGGGACCTAAATGTAAGAACTAAAATGATAAAAATTCTTAGAAGAAAATGTAGGAGTAAATGTGACCTTGGGTTAGGCAATAGTTCCTTAGATATGCTACCAAAAGCACAAGCAACAAAAGAAAAAAGTTACACATTGGACTTCACCAAAATTAAAAAGACTTTTTGCTTCAAAGGACACCATCAAGAAAGTGAAAAGACAACCTACAGAATGGGAGAAAATATTTGCGAGAACTTGTATCCATTTGCAAAAAGACTTGTATCCAAAATATAAAAGAATTCTTAAAACTCAACAATAAGAAAGCCCAATTTAAAAATGGGCAAAAGGTCTGAACAGAAAAAAATAATAAAATAAAAGTAAAAATGGGCAAAAGGTCTGAACAGATGCCTCATCAAAGAAGATATACAGATGGCAAATAAGCATATGACAAGATGCAACATCATTTGTCATTAGAGAATTTTAAATGAAGAGATACCACTACACACCGATTAGAATGGCTAAAATACACACACACACGCACACACCAAACAAATACCAAACGCTGACAAGAATGTGGAGAAGCAGGAACACCAAATGTTATATCCACTTTGGAAGACAGTTTGACAGTTTCTTACAAAATTAAACATAATCTTACCATATAACCCAGTAATTAAGCTCCTAGGTCTTTACTCAATTGGTTTGAATTTAAGTCCACTCAAAAACCTGCATATGAATGCTTACAGTGGCAATTTATAATTGCTAAAAATTGGAAGCAACCAAATGTTCTTCAATAGGTGAATGGATAAACAAATTGTGGTACATTTATACAAAGGAAAATTATTCAGCAGTAAAAAGAAATGGGCTATCAAGCCATAAAAAGACACGGAGTAAACTTAAATGTATATTTTTAAGTGAAAGAAATCAGTCTGAAAATACTACCTACTGAATGATTCCAATTATTTGACATTATGAAAAAGGCAAAACTATATAAAGACATTAAAAAGATTCGTGGTTGGCCCAGTGCAGTGGCTCATGCCTGTAATCCCAGCATTTAGGGAGGCTGAGGCAGGTGGATCATTTGAGGTCAGGAGTTTGAGACCAGCCTGGCCAACATGGTGAAACTCTGTCTCTACTAAAAATACAAAACTTAGCTGGGCTTGGTGGCAGACACCTGTAATTGCAGCTACTCAGGAGGCTGAGGCAGGAGAATTGCTTGAACCCATGAAGCGGAGGTTACAGTGAGCCTAGATCGTACCATTGCACTCCAGCCTGAGTAATAGACTGAGACTCTGTCTCAAAAAAAAAAAAAAAAAGATTTGTTGTTGCCAATGGTAGTAGGGGGGCAGGGGGAGGGTGTTGAATAGGTGATAGGTGAAGCATAGAGGATTTTTAGATGGTAAAACTATTTCCTATGATACTATAATGGTGGATGCATGACAATTGTTCACAATTGGATGGTGAATACTTGCAAGGTGAATACTTTCACCGTGTTGGCAAAGCTGGTCTGGAACTCCTGACCTCAGGTGATTCACCCGCCTTTGCCTCCCAAACTGCTGGGATTATGGGCATGAGCCACCCCACCTGGCCTCCTTCTCCTTTGCCTTCTTCTTTTCCTTCTTCTCCTCCTCCTCCTCCCGCTCTCTGTCCTTGTCCTACCCCTCTCCTTCCTCCTCCTCCTCCTTTTCTTATCCTTCTCCTTCTCCTCCTCCTCCTCCTTTCTCCTCCTCCTTCTCCTCCTCCTCCTCCTTTGAGATGGGGTCTTGCTATGTTGCCCCATGATTAGCTAGTTGACCCAATACCATTTATTGAATATTAATTTAATTTCTTCCTCCTCCTCCTCCTCCTCCTCTGAGATAGGGTCTTGCTATATTGCCAAGGCAGATCTTGCACTCCTGGGCTCAAGTGATCCTCTTGCCTCAGCCTTTCAAATAGCTGGGACTACAGGTGCATGTCACGGCACCCAGCTTATTCATTCTTGGCTCACTTCTAACTTCATTTAGCTCATTTATCCAGTCAACATTCATTACATTTGAACTTCATACTTGTTGCTAGGTGGTATATGGAAAAGTAAATATGTATTATCCTGCCATCAAGTTGCTTAGGGCCTTAGTGAAAAGCACACCGGGTGACACCAAGATGCATACAAGTTTACACATAAGATTTTTTGGTGGGTCCTTTCTACACAATTTTCACTGTAAGCCACCTGTCTCTCATAGCATATGAGAGAAAGGTCTGGCATATGACCTCTTATTCCTACTGTGAGGCACAGTAGAATTCTCTAAGACCAGCTGTGGTGTTGAATCACTGCCTATGAGGCTGTGCACATTAGTGGGGAAAGCACTAGATTTTGGAACTCAGGCACTTGGACTCCAGACCTGGAACACCTTGGGTAAGGCACTGCTTATTTGCAGGTTTGTTTCTGTACACATGCAAACACATACACACCTAATTTAGGGTTCCTCATAGCTGACATCACAAATGACATCAGGGCTTGATGTGTAATTTGGAAAGGTGGAGAGTTTACCTATGTAACAAACCTGCACAGGTACCCCTGACCCTAAAATAAAAGTTAAAAAAAAGCTTCAGCAAGGTAAATAGCTCCAGCGGGGTAGCTACAAATAGTTCACTGTGTGATGTAAAAATACTCAAAATACACATTCCTTCCCAAGATGCTCTGGCCTGAACAGCACACCTCTTCTACATTGAGGTGTCCATTCTGCTAACCTGCTTGGTGTCCTAAATTCTCAGCCTCATTTGGACAATCTCTCTGGAAAACTTCAGTCATTCCCTTGATGGAGAAGAATAACTTCATAGAAGCATAATCCAAATGGTCAAACATAGAGTGTATAGCAAAAGATGTAATTTTAGGCTAGGTGTGGTGGCTTACGCCTATAATGCCAGCACTTTGGGAGGCTGAGGCCTGTGGATCACCTGAGGTCAGGAGTTTGAGACCAGCCTGACCAAAATGGCGAAACCTACTAAAAACACAAAAATTAGCCAGGCGTGATGGCAGGTGCTTATAATCCCAGCTACTCGGGAGGCTGAGGCAGGAGAATAGCTTGAACCCAGGGGGCAGAGGTTGCAGTGAGCCAAGATGGCGCCATTGCACTCCAGCCTGGGCGACAAGAGTGAAACTCCATCTCAAAAAAAAAAAAAAAAGAAAGAAAGATGTAATTTCATAGGAGACTTTCAAAGAAGTTTGGTGGGCCAGGCATGCTAGCTCACACCTGTAATCCCAGCCCTTTGGGAGGCCAAGGCAGGCAGATCACTTGAACCCAGGAGTTCGAGACCATAGTGACCAACATGGCGAAACCCCATCTCTATAAAAAAATACAAGAATTAGCCGGACATGGTGGCGTGTCCCTGTAATCCCTGCTACTCAGGAGCCTGAGGTGGGAGGATCACCTGAGCCTGATGAGGTCAAGGCTGCAGTGAGCCGTGATTGTGCCACTGCACTCCAGCCTGGGTGACAGAGGAGATCCTGTCTCAAAAAAGAAAAGAAAAAGTTTGATGGCTAACAGGAAACTTCTCACATTTGTCCTGAATGACATAAACCAGAGGCCAAAGGTGAGAGTGGTGTACTTCAATATTTCAGTGTTAGAGGTGCTAAAAAGAGCTTTGGGGAAGGGGCCATCTCTCAGCATTTAATATTTTTATTTAATTTTTGCATTTTAATGTATGCTTAATGTTAAATTTGATTTTGTTTTGGGCTAGATAATAGAATTAGAAAGCATTGATTTGCAGAATTTCAGAGCCCAAGGGGCCCTTTAGATCAAAGTCTACTTCCCTTCTCCTCACCCCTTCTCCTGTCCCTGCTATGTCCTTAACTAAGAGGAGGATCTTTTTTTAGAGAGAGAGAGATGAAAAGAAATCACAGGGGACAAGTCCAGGGTGACAAGATCCACCATCCATCATGGCTCCTGACTACAAACAGTTGGAGCCTTTCTCTTTACTCTGTGAGTTTTTCTTAATTAACCGTTTTTCATTTTTCCTACTTTAGAATTTCACATTATAGTCCTTTGTTCATTCTCCTCTTTTCTCTTGATAATGAAAATGGATATAATATGAACTTAAACTCACTTGCCCTGGGTCATTGCCAGTGCTTAATAAAAGTGTATTAGTATTTGTAGTAATGATAATAACCCACAGATAATGATGTCGCTAAAGACCAAAGGGTCCCCTTGCATGAGAAGCCCCCCCTTGTAGTCGCCTTGCTTTGCCGGATTTAACGGAGACCTTGACTGCTTCTGATAGTCATTGTCCCTTCTAAATTATCAAGGTTTCATGAAGACAAGCATTCTTCACTTAAGGGTTTTCCAGACTGTCTGATGTGCTGGGCTCTGTATAACCTTGTTCCTATGTCATCATATGTCATGCTGCCTCTCGGAAATTGTTCCCTGATGTTTGCAAAAACGAACTACTTACAGAAATTCCCTTTGTACACACACACACACACACACACACACACACACACACACTTCACTATTGGAAATGGTTACAGTCAGATAAGTGGGTCAGGGTTGTGAGGGGATTTGAAGCTGTGTTGTGAGGAGTGGTGAAAATAGTGGAGGTGGCCAGGCTTTGCAGGGAGAGACTGAGGAGGAGATGGGACAGGCGTCTTCAAAAATAGGAAGATGTGTGCAAGAGGAATTTGGCCTCTTCTGGGTAGACCCATATAGTATTAAAAAGACCAAATGCATGGGTATAATAAGTCTAGTTTGGCTCAACAGAAGGCAGACTTTCTTTTTAGCTGTCTGGGAAGGAAAGATGCTTGCCCTGGAAGTGGCAAGTTCTCTGTCCCTGGAGTGCTCACGCAGAAGCATCAGAGTCCCTCCACTGGGACTGCTGAGGAGGGGTTATAAGGATTAGGTGGTGTTGGAACTAAATTACTTGGGGTCACCTTCAAACCCTGAGAGGCAATAATTCTATGAGGTCCTTGACTTGAGAATCTAGGACCTGGATTTTAGGTTGTAGAGTGGGAGGAGTTTCTTGATAGAAAGTTCAAGCGTAGGATCAGGCTTTAGGAAGGAGAAATTAAGCCCTGACCAATGGCTCAGCATCTCCCGTGGCCCTATTCCAATATATGACTAGGTCTAAGCCTTAGGCAAACTGCAGCTAGACCCAGCCTTTGTAAAACGTGGCCCTAAAAAGTAGGTGAAGAAGTTGAAGAGAAATGAGAAAAGAAACAGTAAGTCATCAAAGCCAAGAGTGGAGACCTTTGAAGGAGGGATAATTGGAAGTACTGGATGCTGCAGAGGACAAAGAGTCTAGGGAATGAGAAGAGGGCCTTGGATATGTCAAGGAGGAGCCAGGGGCAGTTTCTAGAATGTGGTAGGGGCAGAAGCTTGGCCTCAGGAAGACAAGAGAATGGTGGGGATGGGGAGACAAGAAGCTCAGACCACATGCTCATGAATTTGGCTGCAAGAATAATAGGGTAGAGGCTAGACCAGTAAGACCTATGAATATCAAAGGCAGAAGGGAATGAGGATGAAGGTGAGGAGAAATTGCTTCACATTGTAGACAGAAAGCATGTTAGGTAGAGGAGAGAGGACTTCAGTACAGTATTTACAGTTGTAAAGTTCTTTCCAGGTCCATGATGCAGTTTGGTCTTTTAGATAGTGCATTAGTCCGTTTTCACACTGCTATACAGAACTACCTGAGACTGGGTAATTTATAAAGAGGGGGCTTAATTGACTCACAGATCTGCATGGCTGGGGAGGCCTCAGGAAAGTTACAATCATGGCAGAAGGTGAAGGGGAAGCAAAGCACATCTTCCATGGTGGCAGGAGAGAAAGAGAGTGGGAGTGCCACACTTTTAAAACATCAGATCTCATGAGAACTCACTCACTATCATGAGAACAGCATGGGGGAAATCGCCCCCATGATCCAATTACCTCCCACCAGGTCCCTCCCTCAACATGTGGGAATTACAATTTGAGATGAGATTTGGGTAAGGACACAGAGCCAAACCATATCATTCTGCCCTTTGCCCCTCCAAAATCTCATGTCTTTCTTACATTTCAAAACACAATGATACCTTCCCAACAGTCCCCCAAACTCTTAACTAATTTCAGCATTAACCCAAAATTTCAAGTCCAAAGTCTCATCTGAGACAAGGGAAGTCTCTTCTGCCTATAAGCCTGTAAAATCAAAAGCAAGTTAGTTGCTTCCGAGATACAATGGGAGTGCAAACATTGGGTAAATGCTTGCATTCCAAATGGGAGAAATTGGCCAAAACAAAGGGGCTACAGGCCCCATGCAAGTCCAAAACCCAACAGGGCAGTCATTAAATCTTAAATATCCAAAATTCTCTCCTTTGACTCCATGTCTCACATCCAGGACACACTGATGCAAGAGGTGTGCTCCCAAGGCCTTGGGCAGATCCACCCCTGTGGCTCTGCAGGGTACAGCCCCTGCGGCTGATTTCACATGCTGGCATTGAGTGCCTGAGGCTTTTCCAGTTGCATGGTGCAAGCTTTCGGTGGATCTACCATTCTAGGGTCTGGAGGATGGTGGTCCTCTTCTCACAGCTCCACTAGGTAGTACCCCAGTGGGGACTCTGTGTGGGGGCTCCAACCCATATTTCCCCTCTGCATTGCCCTAGTAGAGGTTCCCCATGAGGGCTCCACTGCTGCAGCAGACTTCTGCCTAGACATCCAGGCATTTCCATACATCCTCTGAAATCTAGGCAGAGGTTCCCAAACCTTAACTATTGTCTTCTGCACACCCACAGGCCTAACACCACGTGGAAGCTGCCAAGGCTTGGGGCTTGGACCCTGTGAAGCAGCTGCCTAAGCTGTACTTTGGCCCCTTTTAGCCATGGCTGGAACTGGAGTGGCTCGAATGCAGGGCACCATGTTCTGAGGCTGCACAGAGCAGCGGGGCCCTGGCCCAGCACAGGAAACCATTTTTCCCTCCTAGGCCTCCAGGCCTGTGATAAAAGGGGCTGCCATGAAGATCTCAGCAGCCCCTCCCATCACAGGAGAAGTTTCCCTGGAGAAAATGCCCTGGAGACGTTTTCCCCATTGTCTTGGTTATTAACATTTGGCTCCTTGTTACTCATGCAAATTTCTGCAGCAGGCTTGACTTTCTTCCCTAGAAAATGGGTTTTTCTTTTTCTACCACATGGTTAGGCTGCAAATTTTCCAAACTTTTACCCTCTACTTCCCTTTTAAACATAAGTTCCAACTTCAGACCATCTTTTTGTGAATGCATACGACTGTACATTTTCAGAAAAAGCCAGGTCACATCTTGAATGCTTTGCTGCTTAGAAGTTTCTTCTGCCAGATACCCTAAATCATCTCTCTCAAGTTCAAAGTTCCACAGATCTCTAGGGCAGGGGCAAAATGCCATTACTGTCTTTGCTAAAGCATAGGTGTGACTTTTGCTCCAGTTCCCAATAAGTTACTCATCTCCATCTGAGACCACCTCAGCCTGGACTTTATTGTCCATATCACTATCAGCATGTTGGCCAAAACCATTCAACAAGTCTCTAGGAAGTTCCAAACTTTCCCCCATCTTCCTGTCTTCTTCTGAGCCTTCCAAACTCTTCCAACCTCTGCCTGGTACCCAGTTCCAAAGTCAATTCCACATTTTCAAGTATTGTTATAGCAGTGCCCTACTTCTGGTACCAATTTTCTGTATTAGTCCGTTTTCACACTGCTATAAAGAACTACCTGAGACTGAGTAATTTATAAAGAAAAGAGGTTCAATTGACTCACAGTTCTGCATGGATGGTGAGACCTCAGGAAACTTACTATCATGGCAGAACGTGAAGGGAAGCAAGGAACGTCTTATGTGGTGGCAGGAGGACAGTGGGGGCAAGTGCCACACTTTTAAAGTATCAGATCTTGTGAGAACTCCCTTACTATCATGAGAACAGCATAGGGGAAATTTGCCCCCCATGATCCAATCACTTCCCACCAGATCCCTCCCTTGACACATGGGGATTAAAATTTGGGATGAGATTTGGGTGGGGACACAGAGTGAAACCATATCAGATGGTACCCTGCAGCCTTTGGGTATCAGATGCACAGACAGGCATCTGTTTCAGATGGGACTTGTTTTAAAGGTAAGGTGAGAAATCT